>NC_135903.1:927663-1414526 GCF_964194155.1 Cetorhinus maximus
GGGGTCGCTCCGGGTTCCGCCGCTTTTATGTCTCTTGAGCTGTCGGAATTTCCAGTTCCCGCTTGTTTCGGGCCCGCGACCCGGAGACATTGTTACATTAAAGTTACCTGCAAATAGCAGTCGGATCGGAATTAACTCCCCAAACTTCAATTTCAATCTTAAACTTCACTAAATTCCTTTTCTAACCGGGAATTTGGAACAAATCCAGTTTCCGGTTATTTTCTATAATCCACCAGGTTCGTTTTTAACTTGACCCAATTTCCAGTAGTTTTGGGCCGGTTTAACTCCAGGAACAACATCTCCTCAGATTTGCCCGGTCAAAGTGGCTCATTTAAAACTCTGGGAAGCCCAAACTGCCCCCAGTCTCTGGTGAACTTTACTGTCTTCCAGTGGAGTGAGTGACCTCTTCCAGATCTGCTCTTGTTTTAAGGAGGGGGTCAGGGAGGAGGGGGCAATAAAAAGTTACATCAGCAGTTAGGTCATTTTGTGCTCAGTATGTAAAAGGGAGACATTACCCAATCCCTACATTCTCTGAAAAACTCAGATTTTTATGAAGCTCAGTCACCTGCCCTGAGCCCTGAACTGCCAGACTGAGCTGTCACTGAGTGTACTGAAGGTGTGAAGATCATCCAGCAGTTAGATTGTAGGCTCTGTTTTTTCCAAACCTGACTCCTTTCTACTGAGATGAAAAGAGAAAGTTCTGGAAAAACTCAGCAGGACTGGCAGCATCTGTAGAGGGAGAAACAGAGTTAACATCTCAAGTCCAATATGACTTCTTTGGAGCTTGTCTGTAGTGAGAGAGTTTTAGAGCACACAGCACTGGGTGAAATCATTAGCAAGTTGAGGTAAATGAGGAGAAGCCCACAAAATCCCTTTTGGCTGTTGTGTGTTTATCGATAGATCTGTGGCCAAGGCTGTTTTTTGCAGAGAAATACAATTTGTATTTATTTTACATCAAATTTGCCTTCAGTTGACTAACCAGCTCAGTTTGACATGAACAGTAATCATCATTTGTGCTATTTAGAAGATCAAAGGGAAATTGATAAAATGGGGGAATAAAGCAGGCTAAAAGGTGATAGATGGAATTCAGCGTCTTTCTGGGTGAAAGGATGCATTTTGGCTAAGGAAAAAGAAACACCTGTGATTATACACAGAATGGAAATAGACCCAGTGGCTGTACAAAGCGGAGGAATTTGGGGTTAAGGTTTTTCTGGACATTCAAGGCAATACCCAGATTAACAAGCGTGTTTTTAAAAAAAACAGAAATTGGATTCTAGCTTTTATCACAAGGTATGGAATATAAAAAGCAAAAGGTAATAATTCAAACATACGAGTTAGGAGGAATAGGCCACTCAGCCCTTCGACCCTGCTGCTCCATTCAATGAGATCATGGCTGATCTGATTATAACCTCAACTCCACATTCCCACCTGCCCCAATAATCTTTCACCCCCTTGCTTATCAAGAATCTAACTCTGCCTTAAAAATATTCAAAGACGCTGCTTCTACCGCCTTTTGAGGAAGAGAGTTCCAAAGACTCTCAACCCTCCTGAGAGAAAACAATTCTCCTCATCTCTGTCCTAAACGGGCGACCACTTATTTTTAAACAGGGCCCCTAGTTCTAGATTCTCCCACAAGAGGAAATACCTTCTCCACATCGACCCTGTCAAGACCCCACAGGATCTTAAATATTTCAATCACGTCACCTCTTAGGGCAGAATTTTATGGCCCTTCCCACCAGCGGGATTTTCTGGTCCTGCTGAAGTCAATGGACTTCTGAACGGTGACGTGCCATAAAATTCTGCTCCTACTCTTCCAAACTCCAGCTGATTCAAGACTGGTCTGTCCAACCTTTCCTCGTAAGACAACCCACCCAATCTAGGTATTAGTTTAGTAAACCTTCTCTGAACTGCTTCCAATGCATTTACACCCTTTCTTAAATAAGGTGACCAATACTGTACACATTACTCCAGATGTGGTCTCACCAATGCCCTGTATAACTGAAGCAAAACCTCCCTACTCTTGTATTCAACTCCCCTCGCAATAAACAATAACATTCTATTAGCTTTCCTAATTACTTGCTGCACCTGCATCCTAGCCTTTTGCAATTCATGCACTAGGGCACCCAGATCCCTCTGCACCCCAGAGCTCTGCAATCTCTCACCATTTAGATAGTATGCTTTTTTATTTTTCCTGCCAAAATGTACAATTTCACATTTTGCCACATTACACTCCATTTGCCCACTTGCTTAACCTATCTGCATCCTTTTGTAGCCTCCTTGTGTCCTCTTCATATCTTACAATCCTACCTAACTTTGTGATATCAACAAATTTAGTAACCATATCTTTGGCCCCTTCATCTAAGTCATTTATATAAATTGTAAAAAGTTGAGGCCCCAGCGCTGATCCCTATGGCGTACCATTCATCACATCTTGCCAACCAGAAAAAGACCCATTTATGCCTACCCTCTGTGTTTCCTGTTAGCTATTCAATCTTCTATCCGTGCCAATATGTTACCCCCTACACCATGAGTTTTTATTTTTCACAATAACCTTTGATGTGACACCTTATCAAGTGCCTTCTGGAAACCTAAGTACAGTACATCTACCGGTTCCCCTTTATCCACAGCATATGTTACTTCTTCAAAGAACTCCAATAAATTGGTTAAATATGATTTTCCTTTCAGAAATCCATCTTGACTTTGCCTGATTACTCTGATTTTCCAAGTGCCCTGCTACAACGCCTTTAATAATAGCTTCAAATGTTTTCCCTATGACAGATGTTAAGCTAACTGGCCTGTAGGTTCCTGCTTTCTGTCTCCCTTTTGAATGGAATCTCCCATTAATCTAGGGAATTTTGGAAAATTAGAACTATCGCATAACTATTTCACTAGCCTAAGACCCTAGGATGGAGTCCATCAGGACCCAGGGACCTGTCAGCCCACAGCTCCAACAGTTTTCTCAGTGCCACTTCCCTGGTGATTGTAATTTTCCCGAGTTCCTCCCCCTCTTCCATTTCCTGATTTACAGCTATTTCTGGGATGTTACTTGTATCCTCTAGTGAAGACCAATGCAAAATATCAGTTCAATTCATCTGCCATCTCCCTGCTTTCCATTATCAATTCCCTAGACGCACTTTCTATAGGAGCAATGCTCACACTCTTTTAAAAATATCTATAGTAACTCTTACTATCTGTCTTTATATTTCTAGTTAGCTTTCTCTTGTACTCTAATTTTTCCTTCCTTATCAATGTTTTTGTCATTCTTTGCTGTATTTTATATTCTGTCCAATCTTCTGACCTGTCACCCATCTTTGCACAATTATGTTTTTTTCTCTAAGATTGATACTATCCTTAATATTTTTAGATAACTACAGATGGTAGGTCCTCACCTTGGAATTTTTCTTTCTCGTTGGAATGTATCTATTCTGTGTATTTTGAAATATCCCTTAAATGTCCACCATTGCATCTCTATTGACCTATCCCTTAACCTAATATGTCAGTTCACTTTAGTTAGCTGTACTTTCATGCCCTCATAATTGCCCTTATTTAAGTTTAAAATACTAGTCTTAGACCCACTCTTCTTTTCCTCAAACTGAATGTAAAATTCAATCATATGATCGCTGCCACCTAGGGACGCCTTCACTATGAGGTAATTAATTAATCCTATCTCATTGCACAATACCAGGTCTAATGTAGCCTGCTGTCTGGTTGGTGCCAGATGTGCTGTTCTAAGAAATTATCCTGAAAACATTATATGAATCCCTCGTCTAGGCTCCCTTTGCTCATGTGATTTTCCCATACTATATGCAAATTAAAATTCCCCATGATTATAGCCATACCATTCTGACAGGCTCCCAATCTTTCTTCCTTTATACCCTGTCCTACAATGTGGTTACTGTTAGGGGACCTGGACCCCACTCCCACAAGTGACTTTTTGCTTTTATCATTTCTGATCTCCACTAAACCGTTTCTACATCCTGGTTTCCTGAATTTAGGTCATTCCTCTCTAATGTGCTAATACCATCATTAATTAACCAAACCACCCCTCCACCTTTTCCTAGCTTCCTGTCCTTCCTAAATGTCACATACCCTTCAACATTCAGGTCCAAATCTCTGTCACCCTGCAGCCATGTCTCTGTAATGGCTCTCAGATTGTACTTATTTATTTTTATTTGCACTCTCAGTTCATCTGTTTTGTTTCAAATGCTACATGTATTCTGATACAGAGCCTTTAGTTTTGTCCTTTTATTATTTTTGTAACCTCTAGCCTTATGTGTTTATTTACTCTTAGATTTATACTCCCTGTACTCTCTGTCCATTCCTGTCACAGTATGTTTAACATTTCCCACATTAATATCTTTCCCTCTTGCCTTATCTCTATTCTTTGATTTACTACTACTTCTCAAATTTGATCCCTTACCCCCACTATTTAGTTTAAAAACCTCTCTACTTCCCTAGTTAAGCAGCTCATTAGAACACCGGTCCCAGCACGGTTCAGGTGTAGACCGTCCCAACAGTACAGCCTCCACTTTCCCCAGCACTGGTGTCAGTGCCCCACGAACCAGAACCCACTCCTCCCTCACCAGTCTTTCAGCCACACATTCATCTCTCTCATTTTATGGACCCTATGCCAAATTGTTCGTGGCTCAGGTAATAATCCTGAGATTATTACCTTTTGAAGTCCTGTTTTTTAATTTAGTGCCTAGCTCCTCATACTCTCTATGCAGAACCTCTTTCCTAGTTTTACCTATGTCTTTGGTACCTACATGGACCACAACAACTGGATCCACCCCTTCCCACTGCAAGTTCCTCTCCAGCCCTGAGTAGTTGTCTCGAACCCTGTTGCTAGGCAGGGAACACAACCATCTGGGCTCTCGCTCTTTGCTGCGGAGAACAGTGTCAATCCCCCTGACTATACTGTCTCCTACCACCACTACATTTCTTTATACTCCCCCCACATGAATGACTTCCTGTACCACGGGGCCATGGTCAGTTTGCTCATCCACCCTGCAGCCCCCACTCTCAACCGAACAAGCTGGGAGAACCTCACATCTGTTGGACAGTTGCAAAGGTTGAGGCTCCTGCACTCCTGCCCTCTGGGTCCCCTTACCTGCCTCACTCGCAGTAACACAGTCCTGTCCCCGAAAACTGACCAGATTAGAAGGCCCTATCCTAAATGGTGTGACTGCCTCCTGGTACAAACCATCCAAGTAACTTTCCCCCTCCCTGATGTGTCACAGCGTCTGCAGCTCAGCCTCCAGCTCAGTGACTCTGAGCTGAACCTCCTTGAGCTGCAAACACTTACTGCAGATGTGAAACAAAAACAGAAAATGCTGGAAAAACTCAGGAGGTCTAACAGCACCTGTGGTTAACGTCTTGCGTTTGTATGACTCTTCTTCAGAGCTAAAGAAAAGTAAAAATGTGATGAAATTTATACTGTTTAAGGAGGGTGGAGCAGATGAAGCTGGATAGAAGGCCAGTGATAGGTGGGGGCAAAGGAGAGATTGACAAAGGGGGTGTTAATGGTAGTGGTGAGGGCAAAAGGAGGTGCTGATGGTGGCATTAATGTAAGAAAGCAGAATGTGATAATAGCAGGACAAGGGTAAGGACACTGGAAAGAACAACATGAACAAGTAACAGATGGTTCTTGTGGGGGTGGGATGGGGAGATGGGGGGAGGGGATGGTGATGTGGAAAAAAGATTGAAAAACCCCATCCCCAACGTCATCGCATACTCGTGCGATATTTCGGTTGGTGAACGCGCGTGAGAGTCGGCAGTGCACCTGCTGACAATTAAAAGGTCTATTAAGGCCTTTAATCAGTTCATTAAAAGCTATTTATCGCTGCCCATCCAACCTTATGAATTGGCCATGTGGCCTTTGCATTTTAAGGAAACCTCATCCACAGGCGGGTGAGGTTTCCAACATAGTAAAAATTCTGTCAAAACGTTTTTTTTTAATGGGTGGAATTTTCCGGTCAGGGTGCGGGGATGAGCCTGACACACTGACACGTGCGATGATGTCGGGCACGCGTCCCCAAGTCATCGCGCGCCATTGCGATATTTCGTTCGGCAGACACGCGCCGGAGTCGGCTGCGGACCCGCCGAAATGTAAATGGCCTATTAAAGCCATTAAGAAATCAGTTGAGCCACTCGAGAACACTGACCGTTCATTAAGGTTGGCAGACGGGCGAGGAACCCAATTGGCCTTCGCATTTTTCAGGAATCCTCATCCACGGGCAGGATGAGGTTTCCTAAAGCTTTTATTAAATAAATAAGATAATTTCCATAAATATAAAAACATGTCCCCACTCATGTGACACAGGGGACATGTTTAAATACATTTTAAAATCAATTCTTTAATTATTTTAATATCCATTCCATCTCCCTGAGGCAGCTCTTTTGCATGAAAGAGCACAGGTCCTGACCCTCCTCCCCCAGCCCACACAGATAGCGCTGAGCGCAAGCGGCCGCGCATTACGCTGGGGGGGACCTTAACTGGCCCGCCTGTGTAAAATGATGGTGCGGAGCCGACTGTAGCTGGCGATCAGCTCTGTGCCCACTCCCGCCATAGGAAAAGTCCTGACCTATGTTTTTGTTCATGTGGGTGGGGACATGATTTTCATATTTTCAAAATCTTTATTCTTGGTTTTAAAATTCTTCAGCTCCCTGCGTTTCAGGGATTTTCAGCGCGCACTCCCCTGCACTCGTCCTCCTCCCTCCCCCTCACCCGGACAGCGCTGAGCTTCTCAAAGCCCCTTTCACACTGGCTGCCCGTTAATTGGCCGGCCCAGCATGAAATCCTGGTTAGGGGCCGATCGTGGGCGGTGGGATCATTTCCTAGCTGCTCCTGGGGCCCTCCCGAAAATCCTGCCCCATGTTTAACACTGTGCCAAACTTTACCTTTCCCAAATTTGCTGATCCGTCCCTCGAGTGAGAAAGATTGTGAAATGAGACGTCCTATGCAAAAATGTTGGACAAGCTGCAGGAGACCAATGGGTCTGAATTTTGTGCTTGCCGGGTGCGTGCTCGTGATCGGCAGGCCCAGGAGCGGACGGGAAATGGCCCTTGTCGCGATCGGCCCCTGACCCCAATTTCACGCTGGCTGGCGAATTAATGGCCAGTGTGAAACACGCCCTGTGAAAAGCTCAGCACTGCCGGTGGGGGTGGGAAGAGACCAGGCGCCGATGTCACCGCGGGTGCTGGTGAGCGCTTCCACTGAGCTCCCCGAAGACAGGCAGCTGCCTCTGGGAGCTGCTGACCTCCAAATAATAAAAGAAAGCACAAAAATGCTGCAAAATGTGTCCATGCAGCACAATCAAGCACCTGAAAGCATACCCCATAAAAATGCTGTCCCCAGATATTTTTATTTTATATCCTAACGGAGATTTCATCCCACCCTTGGATGAGGAAATGATTAAAACGTGAATTCCGCCCATTTTGCCCGTGTGATGAACTAAAAATTGCACGGGCAGCGTAAAATCACGGGCAATAGGCTTTTTAATGAGCTTAATTGGCCCTTTAATTGTCGGTGGGCACTGCTCCGACTCCCACGCGTACCCGTTGATCTCAGCATTGCCCGTGTGCGCAATGCCCTCAGGATACATTCCCGACGTCTTTTTGTGCAATTTTACGTGTGTTCAGGTCGGGCAGGCGCCGGAGTCGGAACGCAAGATTCAGGCCTGAAGATGATGGGGTGGTTATGAGAAAAGTGTTTAAAATCAGGAAAGGATGGGAGAGTGCCATTAGAAGTAGACTGTTTCCAGTAGTTTAGGTGTCAAAATGAGGAGACACAAGATATAAGATTAAGCGTAAGACATTAAAACCGAGGAAGCTCTGTGGAAATCACATCCAGCGTTTGTGGCTTAGGCAGAAACTTCAAGTTTAGTTTCTCTTGGTGGATGGAGTGGAATGGATATGGGGATAGGATAGGGAAAAATGATTGGAGCACTTTATTCACATGGAGGTTAAATGTTGGCATGGACAGGAAAGCCCCTATTGACGGTTTATGTCTTACACACTAAATGTAGCTTTTTCTCCTCACTCGAAAGCAATGACTCTGGTAGGGATTGGGAACTCTGCAATATCTTGCCACGATATCAGTTATTCATCTGTGGACTTAACAGTAAATGTTAGGTGGCTGTTCGATGATGAAAGGCATCACCGTTGAGATTGATTCGGTATATCCCTATTTTCTCGTTAAAGGTTGGGAATGGAAATCTTGGATTTTTTTTTCCCTTCCTAACCTAGGGGCACTTCTCATCTGTACAGTTCTGTAAGATTTCGGGGTTCGGAGCTACAGGTACCCAAATAGGCAGTTGACTGGCCATAAATAATTTGAAGAGAAACAACAGTTTAATTGATATATTAACTATAAAAAGTATACAACCGGTAACAGCATAAGTGTTAGGAAACTCTTCCCTCGATCTTCCTCCTCCTCCTCTTCTGGTCCATCTTCCATGTGAAGAACACAGCAGTCCAGCGATTACTGCCACCTCACCAGCACCTCAGCCCCCCGCCACCAGCATGATACCAATGTATATACCCTTTTTCTGGGGACTGGTAGCTTACCCAGTGCCAATCATCTATCTAACTATTCTGACCAATGGATATTGGGCAAAACGTCAGGGTGCTTACCTTGTGCGTTAGCCTGCTCGAGGTCAGCTTTTTAGTTTCTGTCTTGCTGAGGGCCATATCCTGGCCTTTTCGTAGATAAGGGGGTTCAGAATGCTCCATCGTAGCAGCTTAGGAATGTCAACATGGCAGCCTGAACAAAGACTCTTTAGAGGTAATAGTGTTTATAAATCCTTTTTCCTGAGAGAGTACCAATGCTACTTAGCTAATCCCATAAAATGCAGAAAATACCCGCTTATTAAAAACCACAATTTCTTACAGTTCAGTGCTCCATCAGGTAATGTCTTTACCGACAGGGTCATTCAGGAAGCTAAGGAGTGGCATAAATGAGGAGTTGATATTGGCAGGGAAAAGATGAGGGATTATGTTTAATACTCTGTTATATTAATTTTTCTAAGGTAAATACTTTTCTTAATACTCTTGCTATTTAGGTGTTAGCAGTGGAATTGCAATGTTAATCACCAGGAAGGAGCATACAGAATGGTGTAACTTCATGTTTGCTGATATTGCTGCCTATTTATAATTATTATTTATTCACAGATGCTTCTTATTGCTGCCTTTATTTTTGGAGTCCTCAGCATGTGGTTGTTGCTGTTGCTCTGCTGTGATGTCTGCAACAGGTCAAAGGGTCAAAAGAGACCCTTTTTCAGCCTTTTGAACCACTACCTGACTCAGAGGGTTGCAAGTGGCCTGAGCCTTTTGCAGAGACGAAGACTTGAACTGAGCACCAAAAATATTCTGCAGGTGCAGCACAGCACTCTTCTGCGCCAGATCCACAGGAACAGAAAGACTGAGTATGGCAAGTTGTACCACTTCTCTGAAATTACAGACCGCGAGACCTTCCGCAGTCTTCACCCACTGACACGATATGACCATTATAAAGATTACATCGAGCGAATTGGCACAGGCGAAGAAAATGTGTTGATCTCAGAGAGGCCAAGTGTCCTATCCAGGACATCTGGAACTTCAGGCTCCGGTGCCATGTTACTGAGCACAAGGGAGACGGCTAACGACTTCCATCAGGTATTGGTAGCTCCAATTATATTAAGCATGTTAGTACTTGATGCCTGACTTACCCAAAATCTAACTCGTATGTTCTTTCCTCCCCTTCTCTCACCTTTTCCTAGCAATCTTCTTCCCCACTTGTCCCCAGCCCTTATCCTGAGGTTATTGACTCTTGTTATTAGAATGCTGTCCCATGATTGCCATTCACTCCTGGGCAAAGTGCCTCAAATGACCATTTACCCTGTGAGCTGATCCTATGTGGTAGGATCTGACTTTGCTGTAATGTAAAAGCAACGAGATACACAGTCTGTCTTGCCTCTCTCTGGAATTTTATTCCCATTGTTTTTCTATCCAGCAATGGAGAGCTGCAATCTCCATATGAACTAGATTATTTTTTATTTAGATATATATTTGATGCATTAATAGACCAGGAAATCTTTTATTTACACCAAAAACAAAAAGCAATGTGAGATACTCCAAACTTCATTCGTTACAAACTGTGATTTGAAAATCCAGTGGAATTTGAGTAAACAAAAGTAGTTCAGATGATTAGACTATGGCCTTGCACAGGGGAGGTGGTGTGGGACCAGAATGAGTCTTTGCGCAGTAAGAGGAGTATGTGACTGGAATGTGTCCTTGTATTGACAAGGCAAATGGGAGGCTTGTGGGACTGGAACGTTACCTAGCATTGGCAGGAAGAGATGGAGATTTGGCTGGAATGCTGCTTTGCAGAGGTGGGCTGGGGGACGTGTGGGTCTGGAATGTGTCCTTGCACTTGCTGTAGGGAGGCAGCTGTTGGACTGGAGCATGGATTTTCTTCTGTGTGGCTTTTACTTATATACATTGGCATGAGAAATTAATCAACTGATTGCAATACAATAAAGTTGAAAGACAGAATGTCAAGGAGAGACCAAAGAAAAATAACAAAGTAGAGAAATTGCATTGGGTGGTATTGTGTTTGAGAGCATGTTTTTCAATGGCTGTGTGTATTTCTGTATACGTTTTTCTTTTTATGTCTTTGATTTAATGCTACACCCTATTCCCTTTAGATATTGCTTAAAGAGACTGATGTACTTCCTTCTTTTGGAAACTTCAGAAACCAAACACAGACCAATTTAGTTAACTTGTTCAGTAACCACTAGTAGTTCAGAACGCTGAGGACTCATGAAACATTGTGGAATAGACAACATCATGGCCCAGATTTCGCATCTGGAATAACAGTGAGGCTAACAGTGCTCACTGTTACTCTGGAGTAAATTTAAGAGTAACTTCTGTACATGAGTGGCTGGACATGGAAATCTGTGCATCACAGTCTGAGTTGCGCTGCTCTTCCACAGGCTGCGGTATGACAGTACCTCTCCGATACACTCAACGTTGAAATCTATGTACGGACATGAAATTGAGATACTTAACCACTTGTTATCTGATGAACACACCAGAAAAAGTTACGTTCAGGTTTAAGTGAATTTTTAAGGGGTGATAAGTCAGAATTACTGGCTAACAAGATTTTGGCACTTAAAAACATTAGTTTTACAGGTATGGTCTCTAATTTGAATTTTATTGGTGTTGGGAGTTTTAAAAAAAATTGTCTGTCTCTTTTATCTCTCTTTTAATCCCATCTATCTTTCCCAACTTTAGATTTAAATCATGTACAGATAGTAAAATAACTTACATTTCCTGGTTTATGTTTTATAGTTTAGACTCTGCATATCCCAATGAGGATTCTTCAATCTGATTGATTAGAGAGCTTTGCTATTGCTTGCATTGTTCAGTTATCCTCAGTAAAAGGGTGCTGATTGACAACAGTTTCCAACATTGTGGGCAGCTCTCAGTATAGGGAACGGCGTGTACAAAATCTGGACAATGTACATGAGTCAATGCACAAGCTCAGTAGATAGACACTTTAGCCACAATATCATATTTTCTGGCTAAAAAAACTGTGGCATCTAAAATTGACAAGTTTTGACAAGACCAAAGCTAGTAAGAGCATTTGACTTAGCTCATGGGTGGGGCTTTTTCATGACATTCAAGGTTATAATTTTTTTAATTTGTTTATTGGTTGTGGGTTTCACTGGCTAGGCCAGCATTTATTGCCCATCCCTAATTACCCTTGTTCAGTGGGCATTTAAGAGTCAACCACATTGCTGTGGGTCTGGAATCACATGTAGGCCAGACCGGGTAAGGACAGCAGATTTCCTCCCCTAAAGGAAATTAGTGAACCAGATGGGTTTTTACAACAATTGGCAATGGTTTCGTGGTCACCATCACTTTTTATTCCCAGCTTTTTATTGAGCTCAAATTTCACCATCTGTCATGGTGGGATTGAAACCCAGGTCCCCAGAGCATTACCCTGGGTCTCTGGAATACTAGTCCAGTGACAATACCACTATGCCACCGCCTCCCAATAAATTTTAAATTAATTATCTCTAAAGCAAAAAAATGCCTCTTGTTCTGAACATGTCTCTCATCTCTGTATTTCTGGCCATACGTGTGTGTATTTCATGTGTAGCTGCATGCCAATTTCATTGCCTATTCTTCACTGAATAGAGGAGCAAACAGTCTGGACACCTATCTGTATGTATTTGTGTGCCTTCAGTT
This sequence comes from Cetorhinus maximus, assembly GCF_964194155.1. NCBI lineage: Eukaryota > Metazoa > Chordata > Chondrichthyes > Lamniformes > Cetorhinidae > Cetorhinus > Cetorhinus maximus. The sequence goes on from NC_135903.1 coordinate 939,898, forward strand.
TACAGTGGAGTAGTGGTTCATCTTTTCTTTGTGTGTTAAGGCACATTTCTTCAGTTCACATCAGACCAATGCAATGCATTGTGCTTTCCCCAGTGTGTGCTCCAGCATTCTAAGTGCATCCTGATGCTAAGAAGACTGGATAATTCCTATGTTAACAGCTCATTTTTGGGAAGGTTTATTGGGAATTTGACGCTAAACTTTCATCTAACATTGGAATTCAAATACAACCACCGCGAGGGCCATTGCTTTAAGCCGACTAAGTAACTTAAATTCCATTTCAATTATAAGGAATTCCTAGATGTTAACCACTATTTCAGGCATGAGATTTCACTTTTAAAAAATATTTAGACCATTTGTTTGCTGGGGACTGAATAAGTCACCTTTTTATTACATGACTTTAAGTGGTCATACTGCTTGTTTCAAGTGTTTGTAACATTTACAAGAAAGACTTTCCATTTCTATTGTAATTGAAATTGTTAGTGTGGATGTTATGGGAGATTAGAAACTGTGACACAGTTTAAGACCTTTGCAGATGCATGCGTAGCCACTAATGGTGGAGCAATTAAAATCAGGGATGCTCAAGTGACCAGAATAGGAGAGCACTGATACCTCAGAGGGCTTTGGGGCTGGAGGAGATCAGAGAGGGGGAGGGGTGAGGCCATGGAGAGATTTGAAAACAAAGATGAGAATTTTAAAATCGATCCCTTGTTTAACCAGGAGCAAGGGTACATCAGTGGGTACGGAGGTTATGAATAAATGCACCTAAGTCGTTAAGTTTTGGATGAGCTCAAGTTGTGTAGGGTAGACGATTGGAGGTTGGCGATGAGTACATTGGAATAGTCAAGTCTAGAGGGAACAAAGGGAATAATTGAGTGTTTCAGCAGCAGTTGAACTAAGGCAGGTGGAGTTGGGCAACATTACTGAGGTGGAAATAGGCAGTCTTAGTGATGGCGCGGATATGTGATTGGAAGCTTATCTCAAAGTCAAAGATGTGAACAGTCTGGTAACGCCTCAGACAGTTGCCAGGGTGAGGAATAGAATTAGTGGCAGAGACTGAAGACAACGACTGTGGTCTTTCCAATATTTAGAGGAAATTTCAGCTTATCCAATATTGAATGTTGGACAAGTAGCCTGACAATTTATCGACAGTGGAAGGGTCGGGGGATTTTGTGGTGAGGCAGAGCTGGGTGTTGTAAGTGTACATGAGGGAACGCACTGTGTTTTCTGATGATGTTGCCAAGGGGCAGCATGAAGATGAGAAATGGGACGGGGCAAAGGATAGATGCCAGGGGCACACCAGATATAACAGTGTAGGAGCAGGTGGTGAAGCCATTGCACGTGAATCTCTAGCAACGATTTGATAGTTAAGGATGGAAGCAGGTGAGTGCAGTGCCACCAAACTGGATGATGGTGGAGAGAATTTGGAGGAGGATGGTGTGGTAAACCATGTCAAATGCTACAGACAGGATGAGGAGGGATAGTTTACCCTTGTCGTATTCACATCGGATGCCATTTTTAAGTTTGATAAGAGCTGTTTCGTTGCTATGGCAGGGGTAGAAACCTGATTGGGGGAATTCAAACTGGAGTTCCAGGAAACATGGGCACAGATTTGGGAGGTGACAACATGTTCAAGGACTATGAAGAGGAAAGGCAGGTTGGAGATGGGGCAGTAGCTGTAAGGGCAGTTGGGACCATCATCGATTTCCATGACACAAAATGCATTTTAATGCAGTTTATGTTTACAGAGTAAATGTGAAGCACTGATGGGAATGAAATATGTGCATCTGGACCAAAACCTAAAAAACAAGGACTGCAGTTAATCTTTTTTTCATTCATTTATGGGATGTGGGTGCCGCTGGCTGGGCCAGCATTTATTGCCCATCCCTAATTGCCCTTGAGAAGGTGGCAGTGAGCTGCCTTCCTGAACCGCTGCAGTCCACATGGTGTTAAGTACACCCATAATGCTGTTAGGGATAGAGTTCCAGGATTTTGACCCAGTGACACTGAAGGAATGGTGATATATTTCCAAGTCAGGATGGTGAGTGACTTGGAGGGGAACTTCCAGGTGGTGGTGTTCCCATTTGTCTGCTTCCCTTGTCCTTCTGGTTGGTGGTAGTTTAATGAGTGATGGATTAAACAAAACGTAGTAATAAAGTATTGGAAAACCTCTGAAGGATTATTACAATATGCAAGTATTATTGACTATATTATATTAATAATTTAAAATCTCACTGGAAAAATTCAGAATATACTAAGAGTGGTAGGATATGATTTATTATCCTACTCATGAGCTGACCTGACAAGAGAAGCAGTTCCAAGTTAGCACCACGACTGTGATATCAATCATATAAGCAGGCCTTCATTGTATTCTGTTCATACTACTATTAAAAATTAAGTAATCTTAATCTGGTAGAAATGTTGAAGAAGGTTTCATGTCAGGGTTCAATCCAGTTCAGCTAGGAGCAGTGATGATGCTCACTAGGCCATGTGTGTGTGACATTTTCAACTTGAATATCTTCTTTGAACATATTTTCAATGACTAATTAGTTCCAATAATTAGAATGCTAATATGTATTCTATGGAAATAACCATCATTTACGGCAATTTCTCCAGTATTTTGCAACAGTTTGGTGGAGTGCTTTGTTTTAAAACCAACTGAAACTATTGTCTTTTTCCTCTCATTACAGGGCTTTGGAGTGGTCTTTAATTCAATGCTTAACACCTACCCGAGGATTGGAAATTTACAGCGGACTGCAAAGTTTTATTATCCTCCTAATTGGAGTAATTCAGAATCAGGAATTCCAATTGGCCCCAATTCCCCCTCTCCCTTGACTTCCAAGCTCAACTTGAATATGTATTCAACACCAGCAGCTGGATTTGAAATTGCTACTGAACCTGAGGCACTGTACATTCATCTGCTTTTTGCCCTGAAAGATAGAAGTTTGGGAACACTAGAGGCTAGCTTTGCTTCCATAGTTTACCACAGTTTTGCTTGTCTGCAAAATAAGTGGGGTCAATTGATTGAGGACATTAGGTTGGGTCAAATAAATCCCAAATTGAAGATTTCTGATCATGTTCGCATGAAGCTCCAGGTTCAACTAAAGGCCGACCCTCGAAGAGCCTCAGAGCTGGCTGCAGAGTTTGAGAGTGGATTTAGTGGGATTGCTCGTAGAGTGTGGCCCCACCTCAACTTGGTTCTTGCTGTGGATTCTGGCTCAAATGAACTGTACGGAAGCCACCTGAAACACTTCTACTGTGCAGGAGTTCCCATTTACTCTCCAGTTTATGCAGCCACTGAAGGTAATGATGGCTCTTTCAGTATCGCCATGTTTTTTTTTTGTAAAAATATACTTTATTCATAAAATATCTTCAATCACATTCCAAACCATTTCAAAAACAACATTACAAGGGTACAATCCAGGTTAAACTTTTACAAAATGTATCACCAGGTGCATCAGTACAAACAATATTACAATCATTTACAGCCTTTCATTTTGATCCGTACAGCCCGAGGGGCTCTAAACAGTTCCCAGTCTCTCGGTGCGCTGTGGTAGAAAGGTCTTAGACAGCAACCCTTCCCCATTGCGCCTTTGCGGCAGCTGCCCCAAGCTTTAGTGCGTCCCTCAGCACGTAGTCCTGGACTTTGGATTGTGCCAGTCCGCAACAATCGGTCGGGGACAACTCTTTGTGCTGGAAGACCAACAAGTTTCGGGCAGACCAAAGCGCGTCTTTCACCGAGTTGATGATCCTCCAGCTGCAGTTGATGTTTATCTCGGTGTGTGTCCCTGGGAACAGCCCGTAGAGCACAGAGTCCTGTGTCACAGAACTGCTCGGGATGAACCTCGACAGCAACCACTGCATCTCTCTCCAGACTTTCTTTGCAAAGGCACAATCCACAAGGAGGTGAACAACGGTCTCTTCCCCACCACAGCCACCTCGAGGGCAACGTGCAGAGGGGGTGAGCCTCCTGGAGTGTAGGAAGGATCTGACGGGGAGGGCCTTTCTCACCACCAGCCAAGCTACGTCTTGGTGCTTGTTGGAAAGTTCTGGCGATGAGGCATTCTGCCAAATGACTTTGACAGTCTGCTCGGGGAACCATCCCACAGGGTCCACCCTCTCCTTTTCCCTCAGGGCCTCTAGGACGTTACGTGCTGACCACTGCCTGATGGACTTGTGGTCAAAGGTGTTTTTCTGCATAAATTTTTCCACCAGGGACAGGTGGTACGGCACGGTCCAACTACTTGGAGCGTTCCGCGGCAGCGTGGCCAGACCCATCCTTCGCAACACCGGGGACAGGTAGAACCTCAGCACGTAGTGACACTTGGTGTTTGCGTACTGAGGGTCTACGCACCGCTTGATGCAGCCACACACAAAGGTGGCCATCAGTATGAGGGCGACGTTGGGCACGTTTTTTCCCCCTTTATCTAGAGGCTTGTACATCGCGTCCCTGCGGACACGATCCATTTTCGACCTCCAGATAAAGCGGAAGATGGCTCGAGTGATCGCCATCGCGCAGGAGTCTGGAATGGGCCAGACCTGCGCCACGTACAGCAACAGCGAGAGTACCTCACACCTGATGACCAGGTTCTTACCCGCAATGGAGAGGGAGCGTCGCTCCCACGTGCCCAGTTTCCTTTTCACCATAGCCACTCGCTCCTTCCAGTTTCTAACGCATGCCCCGGTCCCTCCGAACCATATCCCCAGCACCTTCAGGCCGTCAGCCCTGACAGTGAAGGGGACAAAGGATCGGTCAGCCCAGTTCCCAAAGAACATGGCCTCGCTCTTCCCACGATTTACCTTGGCTCCCGAACTGGTCGCAGATGTGCATCAGTCTGCGCACCGACAGTGGATCCGAGCAGAAGGCGGCGACGTCGTCCATGTACAGGGAGGCTTTTACCTGAGTGCCTCCACTGCCTGGGATCGTCACTCCTCTTATGCCCGGATCCTTCCTGATGGACTCGGCAAAGGGTTCTATGCAACACACGAAAAGGACAGGCGAGAGAGGACAGCCCTGCCTGACTCCAGATTTAATCGGAAAGCTATCTGTTTCCCACCCATTGATTGAGACTGCGCTACTGATGTTAGTGTAGAGCAGTTGGATCCAATTTCGAATTCCCTCCCCAAACCCCATTTTGGAGAGCACATCCCCCATGTAGGTGTGCGATATTCTGTCAAAGGCATTCTCCTGATCCAAGCTGATGAGGCAGGTATCCACACCCCTGTCCTGTACATAGGCAATCGTATCCCTGAGCAGCGCCAGGCTGTCAGAGATCTTCCTGCCTGGCACAGAGCAGGTCTGGTCAGGGTGAATCACCAATTCCAGAGCGGATTTGACCCGATTGGCGATGACCTTGGACAGAATCTTATAGTCCACATTCAACAGTGAAATGGGTCGCCAATTTCTAATTTCCTCCCTTTCCCCCTTGTGCTTGTAGATGAGGGTGATGATGCCTTTCCTCATGGATTCTGACATACTACCGGCCAGGAGCAAACTCTCGTACACTCCTAGCAGGTCTGGGCCGATCAAGTCCCACAGAGCCGAATACAACTCCGCCGGCAAGCCGTCGCTTCCGGGAGTTTTACTCTTCTCCAAGGACTCAAGGGCCTTAGTCAGTTCATCAGGAGTTAGCGGTTTGTCCAGGCTCTCCCGCGTACTGTCGTCTAAGACCTCCGTGATAGAGGACAGGAAGGACTGGGAGGCCGTGCTGTCCGTGGGCTTCACGTCATACAATCCGGCATAAAAGGATTTGCTGATCCTCAAAATGTCGGACCGTGATGACTTTACTGAGCCGTCTTCTTCCTTCAGGCTGCTGATCACAGAGCTCTCTCTGTGTACCTTTTGGAAGAAGAAACGTGAGCACGTCTCATCCTGCTCCACGGAGCGGACTCTGGAACGGAAGATGATCTTGGAGGCCTCCGAGGCAAAGTGCGAGGCTTGCTGGCTCTTCACCTCTTGGAGCTCCTCCTTGACATCGACCCCCATCGACTGCAGCCGGAGCAGATTCTGCATCTTTTTCTGGAGTCGGGACATTTCCCTCTGTTCCTTTCTAGCTTTCTGGGTGCCTTTGAGGATGAAAAACCTCTTGATGCTTCCCTTGATCGCTTCCCACCAGTGTGTCAGGGACTCAAAGAGGGGTTTCACGGTTCTCCAACCTTTGTAATCCCTCTTGAGCTCCTCAATGTTCTCTGGGGTCAGCAGTTGCACATTTAGCTTCCATGCCCCCCTGCCCACCCTCAGGTCCTTCTCCAAGTGGCAGTCCGCCAGTAGGAGGCAGTGGTCAGAGAAGAACACCGGCTTGACCTCGGTGGATCTGACTGTGAATGCACGGGACACAAACAGGAAGTCTATCCTGGAACGAATGGACCCGTCTGGCCGCGACCAGGTGTATCTACGCTGCGCTCCGTCTGCAGGGTTGCTGAAGACGTCGTGCAGCTTGGCATCCTTAACTGTTTCCATCAGGGATCTGGACGTAGCGTCCAATCTGCTGCCGGCCCTGCCGGATCGTCCAGCCGCATCGATGATGCAGTTGAAGTCACCGCCCAGAATGACCGGCCTGGAGGTCGCCAGCAGCAGTGGGAGCTGCTGAAAAACCTCCAGCCGCTCAGCCCCTTGTGCCGGGCCATACACGTTAATTAACCGGAGTGGAGCGTTCTTGTACATTACGTCTGCTACGAGGAGTCGCCCGCCCACCACCTCCTTAACCTCGGAGACGGTGAAGTTGCCTCCCCGCAGCAGAATACCCAGGCCGGAGGAACGAGAATCGTTTCCGCCCGACCAGATCGATGGGCCATGGGACCACCATCGTGACCATTGCCTGTAGGAGCTGAGGTGCGGTATCGCACACTCCTGCAGAAACAACAGGTCAGCTTTGACCTTGGCTAGGTAGTCCAAGGTCGCAACACATCGCGTAGTAGATTTAATGCTACGCACATTTATGGATACAATCTTTAAACCCATTTTAAAGCATTTATTCTCCTACCAAACCCACTGTCTCTGAGAGTCCCAGACCTTTAGTCTGCTCCTTCATACCCGTAGTGAGCTCAAATTCCTTCACTTTGGATGGGCTGAGGTAGATCTCCTTGGCAGTGTTCTGCTCAGGTGGCGTCTGGAGGTTCACGTAGAGAGCGGGTTTTGAGATGACCTTTGCTGGAGAAGCTTCTCCAAAACTCACCCCCTCTGGGGTGTTGCTGTTCCCGGCTTCCTGGAGCTGGGGTGCGATGATTGCCTCACTGCTCCCAGATTCCAGGGGCTGTGGTGCACTGGCCTCCTCAGGTTGCAGGCAAAGTTGGGGTGCGCTGGTCTCCTTGTTGTCTCCAATTTTCTGGAGCTCGGGTGTCTCGTCCTCCAACGCCCTGGAGCTTTGCCGCCTCTTCTGTCGGTGCTGCCCTGGCACTTCATCATCCGAAGAGCTGCTGCCCTTGTCATCCATGTCGGATGGGAGACGCCTCTTGCCGCTTCTCTGGGAAATGCCTTTGCTTCTTCTTCGCTCCTTCTTACTTTTCTTGTTCTTCACCGTCCGCCACTCCCCCTGCTGCTTTTCCACTGCTGCCTCCTCCTCCATTGATTCGCTGTCCTGAGGACTGGGAGGTACAGGGGGTAGTGCTGCTGATTGGCTCTCTGTTGCCTCAATCTCATTCTCCACCTTGTCTCTCTCTGTGTCCTCCTTTGTCCCGTTGAGCTCCCTGGGGGCCTTGGTGGTTGGAGTGACACGAAACATTTCTTCTGCTTCCCCCTCGTCGGCTTTGGCTGCCTGTGCGTAAGTACGGCAGCGTTTGGGGCAGGTCCTGTAGAGGTGACCTGCCTCGCCACACAGGTTGCAGCACTTAGCCTGTTTGCAGTCTTTTGTCTGGTGCCCTTCCTGTTTGCAGATCTTGCAGAGGGAGGCGCTGCAGTTGGCCGCCACATGACCAGCCTTGCCGCATGAGCGACAATGCTTGGGTTGCCCAGCGTAGACCAGGTAGCCACGGTTTCCCCCGATAGCGAAACTGGAAGGAGGGTGGAAAATGGCTCCCTTACCATCGGTCTTTAGCGTGACCTTAAACAGGCGTTTGCCTGTCCAGATCCCCAAGTCGTCTCGAATCTCGGTGCCGCTCCCCACCTTATCAAAGTACCTGGTGAGGAAGGTGACCAGGTCGGCGACAGGGACGAAGGGGTTGTACACATGCACCATCACCACACGTTCCCGTTGCAACGGCAGAGAAAAGTGCGGCTCCGCCGTCAGGGTCTTCATCTCCGGCAGGTCTCTCTTCTCCTCGAACACCCTCAGGAGCTGGAAGCAGTCTGCCACCCGCTTGAACGTCACGTCGAAATAACCACCTTTGCGGGATTCCTGCAGGGTGAAGATCTCCGGAGCTTCGAAGCCGCACGCCTTCAACAGGATCCTCCTGGCGAAGAAGCCCCGACCCATAGGTGATCCTCCTTCGCTGTCGTTCACCGTGACTCGGACGGTGATAGGTAACCCACGGTATGGATTTCGATTGGTTATAGCCCTTCCATCCCGACCTTGCCTTGGCAGGACCATGGTGTCACCCCTGCAGCACTTGATCTTAGCCAAAAGGCCGAGAAGCGATCGCCATGTATCAGTATCGCCATGTTACCTAACCAGCTTCTCTGTATTTCTTTTAGCTGCCACATGTCAGGGTCAGGCGAGTGCAGCACACTACTTCCTGACTCCATCAATGTTAGTCTGTGCTCACCTGTTAACAGAAATTTGAACTTATGTAGTGCTATTAATGTAGAAAAACATCCCACGGCATTTAAAACACATCAGGAGAAATAAATGCCAAGTCTAGGATGGAATGATTAGAAAGGGGAACCAAAAGCTTCTTTGGAGGTGAATTTTAAGGAGGGTCTAAGATATAATTACCTAGACAAGGTAAATTAGCCCGACCTTTTTTCTCCCACCCACAGAATTAAGGGGCATTGCATCTCATGTCTGAGTCTCAAAAGTCTGATCATATAGAATCACAGAATCATTACAGTGCAGAATGAGGCCATTTGGCCCTACTGTGTCTTCACCAGCTCTCCAAATGAGCAGTTCACCTGGTGCCATTCCCCTGCCTTCTCCCTGTAACTCTGCACTTTCTTCCTTTTCAGATAACAGTGTAATTCCCCTTTGAACGCTTTGCTTGAACTTACCTCCACCACACTCCAGACCCCAACTATTCACTGCGTGGAGAAGTTTTTCCTCATGTCGCTTTTGCTTCTTTTGAATTTCTTATAGCATTATAAAACTGTGGCGCAAGTAATCAAATTTCCACTGATAATTGTTTTGATCACAACACAGTGCAATCTCAGGATGTTCTCCAGTCATAACATTAACTTTTTAAAATTTAAAAACCTAACAAATTTCACAATGTGTGGTGCGATGTGCCACTTTCTCAGTCATGAATCTTTTTGATCGACAAGGTGATCAAGGCTAAAGGGGTGGGGGTGGGAGGGCAGGTGCAGGTAGGAAAATTGCTTTATGGCCACAATCAGATCAAATGGTGGATCAGGCTCGAGGGGCCGAATGGCCTACCCCTGCTCCTAATTCTTGTGTTTTCTAAATTGTGGTTTCTTTTGGACACCTTCATTCTGTCATGTTAGTGATTATGGCATCAAGGAAAACTATGCAGAAATTATAGGCATTCAAAATATGCATAACATCCAAATACGATTAATTAAGTTTTACGTTCATGACTAGATTCTTCCTTTTGGTATTTTTTCATTCCTTCATGGGGTGTGGGCAATGCTGGCTGGGCCCATCCCTAGTTGCCCTTGAGAAGGTGGTGGTGAGCTGCTGCCTTGAACTGCTGCAGTTCACGTGGTGTAGGTACATCCACAGTGCTGTTAGAAAGGGAGTTCCTGGATTTTGACCCAGTGACAGTGAAGGAACGGCTGATATAATTCTCAAGTCAGGATGGTGAGTGACTTGGAGGGGAACTTGCAAGTGGTGGTGTTCCCATGCATGTGCTGCCCTTGTCCTTCAAGGTGGTAGATGTCGTGGGTTTGGAAGGTGCTGTCGAAGGAGCCTGAGGTACGTTTTACAAGCTCCAGCTGTTTATCTTGTTTCTTATTTAAGATGACTTCCTGGCCTTTTTACATAGCAACAGTGTTCTTTTTCTCATGACTGGCCTGCCCAGAACTATTTCCTTAATCGTGATAAGCCCTTGTGGAAGATTTAAGTCAGCAATGCAGCTTACCAACACACAGCTGTATGGATATATGCAGCTTACCAACACACAGCTGTATGGATATATGCAGCTTACCAACACACAGCTGTATGGATATATGCAGCTTACCAACACACAGCTGTATGGATATATGCAGCTTACCAACACACAGCTGTATGGATATATGCAGCTTACCAACACACAGCTGTATGGATATATGCAGCTTACCAACACACAGCTGTATGGATATATGCAGCTTACCAACACACAGCTGTATGGATATTTCCCCCAGTGCAGCTGATGCTGTGATTTCCACCCTGCAGCGTGAACATGGTAGCTTCCGGAATTGTTTCTGGCAGAAGAAACTCTGTACTATGGAGATAACATTGTAGGGGCAGAGGAAACATTGACTGAATCCTCACCACTAGCATTCTGCCTTGCCTGTATGGCAGGTGAACACCAATATGGGTTGTATGTTAAGCAGCCGGTTTCCGTGCTATTATTTCTATACAATTCTGTGTGTGAATTTTTAGTATTAATTCTAAACCTTGGTGTGCAGCTGCAGGGGCTCTTGTGTTCCTGGCATTGATCTCGAGGGTTTGGCTTATGGCAGTTGGCAGGTCGTAATCTTGCACCATCCCTGACGACCTCAAGGCACATTTTCAATTGTAAAGAAATTGGGCCCTGGCATGGAGCAAGTCATTTCCAATTCCACCTTCCGCCTCCTGCAGTGATTCCTGCTGAGGGATGGGTCCACATATACAGGGAACCATCCAAAACCTCTCCTCTAAACAGCCAGGCCTCCCCATATGAGGCCAAACTGTGAGTGTCGACAAGCTACACAACTAGACTCCAATCCATTCATCCGCTGATGTACATGCACATATTTTCCAGCAGGAATCATTGAATAGTGATCAGGAGTTGGAACACTGGCTGCTTTTATTTTACCATTGATGTAGCTGAAGGTTGCAGGTAGCACCATTTTTAAAAAAATCAAACTCGAGTATGTTATTTGTGTAATAGTTTAAATCTGTAATGAACTGCCTGAGAGTGTGGGCAAGGCAGATTCAGTCTTGTCTTTCGAAAGGGGTTTGGACACTTATCTGAAAAGATAAGATTTGCAGGACCACAGGGAAAAGGCAGGGAAGTGGGACTCGCTGAGTTACTCTCACGGAGAGCCAACACAGATACAATGGGCTGAATGGCCTCCTGCACTGTAACCATTTCTATGATTCTATGTCTAGGTTTCATTGGAGTGAATCTATGGCCAGAGAAAGAAGAACGGCATTATCTCCTATGGCCACAATCGATCTTTTTTGAATTTATTCCTGTTGATCTGTGCAATGGAGAACAACCACAAACACTGTTTCTGGATGAAGTGAAGAAAGATGAGTTATATGAACTGATTGTCACAAATACATCTGGTTTGTACAGGTACTGATGATAAGTTACTTAGAAAGATATTTAAATGACAGCTTCTGTTACTTGTATTTTTTAACATTTGCTCTTGATATTTATTTTTCATATTAACATGTTGTAAAAATGGTATCAAGGGAAAATTTTTAAAAATGGAGCCTGAAAGCTTTTCGTAAATGTTACTGGTGATTCAGAAATATTGATGTAGAAAATATACAGTTTAAATTGAGAGACTGCATTACTTACAAGTTTCTATTGAATGTAGCAGTGGGTTAACCCATGTACAGTAAGTACAATGAATAGATCAATGGCTGGAAAAGCTGCCTATTATCTATCCTCTCCTCTAATTGCCATCTGAGGACATCACTTCCAGTTATGCCAAGAATCAGTGAGTGAACTGACTTAAAGAAGCAGAATGTGATTTTCAAAAGCCTTATACTCAACCTGCTTTTTGATGTGTGTGAGCTGCCAATTAACATTGATGTAGGTACAGGAATCCCTCGAGCCTGTTCTGCCACTAACTTAGATCATGGCTAATCTGCAACTAAGTCCACACGCCCACCTTTGCCTCACATCCCTTCGTACCTTTGGCAAAAAAAAATCTATCAATCTCGGATTTAAAATTAACAATCGATCTGGCATCAGTTGTTGTTTGTGGAAGAGAGTGCCAAACTTCTACCACTCTTTTAACGTAATAGTGTTTCCTAATTTCACTTCCGAAAGGCCTGCTTCTACTTTTAAATTATGCCCCCTGGTCCTTGACTCCCCAACCAGCCGAAATGGTTTCTCGTTATCCGTTTCCCTTAATAACTTGAAAACTTTGATCAATCCTAGTTTGTGGAATGTCTGCTCGTAATGCAGCCCTTTATAGAGTCCGAGTGATCTAGTAAAACTATGCTGTATTTCTTCCAAAAGTGTAGCAGCCAGAACATCTCATAGTACTTCAGGTGTGGTTTAAACAAATGTATAGGTGAATTATGACTTCTACCTCCTTGTATTCTAGCCCTCTAACTATCGAGGCCAGCAATCCATTGACCTTCTCAATTATTTCCTTTCCCTGATCTTAACATTTTAATGATCCACACACCTGAGCCCCAAAGTCCCTTTGGGCCTCTACTGTTTCTATTTTCAACCATGTAGAGAGCAGCTTTCTCCATTTAACTTCATAGCTTAACTCTGTTTACCTGTGTTGGTTCCATACCTGTTGCCCAACAAAACTCCATTAAGTTCAGTTTTGAAATTGTCGATTAACCCAACCTCAGCAGCTTGGAGTTCCAAATTTTCACTAATCCTTCCTATGGTGCAGTGTCCAGAACTGAAAACAGTATTTCAATTGTGTTCCAACCAGAACTTTGTATAACTGCAGAATAACTTGCATCCCTTTTGTATTCCAGCCCTCTTGAAATAAAGGCTAACATTCCATTGACCAATTACATTATTTTTTGTACCTATTGTTTCTAGTTTGCAGCGATTCCTGTACATGGGATCCTAAATCTCTCTGCTTCTCTGCAGCCCCGAGCTTGAAAATGCTCTGAAATAATTTACTTACTTAGGTGGAAAGTGTCTGACCTCTCGCTTTCCAACACAGCTTCAACTGCCATATTATTGCTCACTCTTAAATCTATCAATGTCCTTTTGCAACTTCTCCCATCTATACTACTTAGTATACCACCTAACTTAGTCTTGTCAATAATATATGGCTCTCTATTCCATCATCTAAAGTCATTGATATTTTGTGGTCTCTAAGATTGACTGCAGCTTGTGTTAAGATTGTCTTTTTGACATAGTGGTATTGGGGGGGCGGGTGATGATAGCCGTAATGTCACTGGACTAGTAATCCAGAGGGCCCAGTCTAATGCTCTAGGGACAGGTTCAAATCCCACTGTGGCAGCTGGTAAAATTTAAAATAATTAAAAGCTAGTCTCAGTAATGGTGACCATGAAACCATTGTCAATTGTTGTAAAAAACCCATCTGGTTCACTAATGCTCTTTAGGGAAGGAAATCTGCCATCTCACGTAGGTCTGGCCTACGTGTGACTCCAGACCCACAGCAATGTGGTTGACTGAAATGGCCTAGCAAGCCACTCGGTTGAAGGGCAGTTAGGGGTGGGCAACAAATACTGGCCTTGCCAGCAACGTCCACATCCCATGAAAGAATAAAGAAAATAAAACTCATCAAAAGTATAACTGGCTCAGATGCATATGAAGATCACCTTTGGGGAAGTAGAATTGATCCTCTGAGGGTTTCATTCTCGTTGTATGACACTGTAGTACTCCATTTAGCCACAGTATGGTGCTCTAATATAAATAGTGTGAAGCTGAGTGTAAAATGTCCATCTGTGTCTCATCCTCTGGAACTGTGACAGGGTCACACCCAGCACTTGTGAAGTCTGAGGATGCCTAGGCATAACGTAATGAAAACCAACGTAAACATTTTGAGAAACTAGGGCTGTTAAAACAATGACAATCCCGTTCCCTCTCCATTTATCTATATTCATTGCAGCACTTCCATTTTTGTTTTCTCCTGAAGTAATTTAATCGTGCTGAATAGATTTCTACCAGTAGCCCTTCACGACTCCGTTCAAGGGAGCATTCTTCATGTAAGCCTCATCAGCTTGTGTTTTCAAGCTGTTGTATTGTGCAAAAATTCACAGCAGAGCCAGATAATGTCCCCGTTAGACATCCGTGCAGAGTCGATGGAAAATGATGAGAATCAGAATTTATTTTTATTTTTATTATTTTTATTCATCCTCCCACCCAGCAGCCCAAATTTTGCTATGGCAGGTTATTATCCAGAAAGGTGATTGTTGAAGGATGACACTGGTACCAATATTTACATTTATTTACAGAGTGAAGCATTCACCTCCTAATTCAAACACACCACACTTTCAATGTGTTCCTTTATCTGTGCTAAAGTGAAACTCCAATTAATGTGCACCACTTGCATAAAATTAAACAATTATTGTACAACTAACAACAGAGGAATTCTACCTCTACTGCAGATGTACCTGAGAACAGCTTGAGTATGGGACCTTTCTATTCTGCATAGTTCAGCTCATAAATGGCAAACTCATTCCAGCCTATTCGTTGGCAGAGATGTGTCGCTTTTTTAAAAAAAAAATAGTTTTGTTGCTGCATCGCTGTCTATCAGGCTCACTGCTGTATTGTTATCATATTTTAAAGTGTTACTTAGCCTCTGGATTCTCCATGTAGGAAATTATATCCATCCATCATTCAGTAGGTGTGTATGAACAATACTGGTAATATGGTCTGCTGCTCCCTGGACAGCTTCTAAAGTGTTGGTAACAAACAATTGAGAACATGCACAAATGAGCTTAGTTGCAACATTTTTTTTTCCTTTACAAGTCTAATCACACACTATATCTTGTCGTACTAGATATTTAGGTTTCACTTGAGCTCCTGTTTTTAAACCAAGCCATTTTCAGTGTGATTGACCATGTCATACTTGTGTCCAAGGCTAGAAACAGTCTCTGTTGATAGTTCTGTTCTAGTCATACTGTTGAGACGCAACAACAGATACAGCACCTGTTTGTCGGGCAATAGTCAAACTCCTCAGCCTGTAATGTAGTGTGCATGAGAGGAACATCATTATGAGCAGGAAGTGCTCTGCCTGCATATTGGTAAAGAGCTAAAAACACAGAAACATAGAAAATAGGAGCAGGAGCAGGTTATTCATCCCTTCGAGCCTGCTCCACTATTCAATATAATCATGGCTGATCCTCTATCTCAACGCTATACTCCTGCTCTCTCCCTATGCCCCTTGACACCTTCAGAGCCTAGAAATTTTATCTATTTCCTTCTTAAATATATTCAGTGACTTGGCCTCCACAGCCTCTGTGGTGGAGAATTCCACAGGTTCACCACCCTCTGAGTGAAGAAATTTCTCCTCATCTCAGTCCTAAATGGCCCACCCCATATCCTGAGACTGTGACCCCTTGTTCTAGACCCGCCCTCCACCCAGAGGAAACATCATCCCTGCATCCAGTCTCTCTTGACAATCCTGCCATCCCACGAAGTAAAAAGGCAGTATGCAGTCATCACGCCTTTGGACATGAACATAAGGTGTCCTAGTACCTGGTTGAGACCCCCATTGCATGTTTGGGTTTCCTTGCAACATGTAGCTGCACTCAGGTAAACCACATCTACAAGGCACTCCTTAAAAGGGCTGTCTGTTAGGCTTCAGCCTGCAAGGAAAGATTTTAAAATATATCTGCCAGTACCTAACTGGCAAGCAGGGATAGCAAAAATGCTCCTCCAAACACATAATGAAAGAACACTGGCCACTGCCAGCCTTCGCTACCTTCCCTGACCACCTCCTCCCTCACAGCCTGGTTGCTCTTCCCTCCGAAGCCCCCCCTGCTTTGCCCCTGTTTAGCCGGTGATCTGCATCCTCCTTCCTGCAGCTAGGTGGCAGTATTGGGCACAACTCAACGCCTCATCAAAATCAACCACACAGTTAGTTCTTCCCACCCCCGACCCCTACCACAAATTGGAGCGCCTGAATTTCTCGCCCAGTGTATTAATGATCCTTGCCCACTGTGAGTGCTGTGACCTCACTGCATTGGTGCTTGAGCTGCTGCTGCCTATTGGGCCGGTTTACAAACTTTCGGCTCCTGTAACCAAAATGCTGGAGCGCTTTTGTTGGGACTTAATTCTAAATTGGGATACAGATTCAATCTCTCAAGTGCTCAGTTGCAGATATCGGCTCCATCATTCTGGGGGAACAAATTAGCAAATGCTAGATCCATCCCCACACACAGTGATCAGAGAAGAGTCACTATAGGACTCAGTGTGCACAGTTCTAGAGGGAGTGTTTCCACATAGCATCAGAAGTGGCCAGTGAGTGGGACTGATTGCTCCATTACCTGGGTTGCTATACCACCTCTAGGAGAGAATGTGGGGATGGGATAAGGATGGAGGGAGAAATATAGTGAACATTTGCCCTCAAACAATGAGATTAAGACGATCTTTTTCCATGGAGTAAATCACAACAGTCCATCATTCATTAAGCCTAAATAAACAATCCATTAACAGAAATGTGTGCGACTCCCATCTGTCCTTTAGTGTCGATGTATATAGCATAAAAAATGGATTATGGAATTCGTGCAACAATTAACTGCTTATTCTTCTCTTCTGCTGTTATTTGATCTGAACCTCAACACATTAGACATTTATAATTATAATTATAATTAGACATCCTAACTACCTAATGCTTTTCTATATTTTGCATACAGGTAACATATTCTGGTAAATTATCATATATTATTTTCTTGATCTTGTAGCCGGCAGTTATGAATTGTGCTGTGATCTAACATAATTATGTTGTAAAACAGCCTCTGTCATAAGACTTTTAAAATTCCCAGTTTCATATGAAAACTGTCCCATGCTATAAGCAGATGAGATTTTTGTCATATTTACCAAATAGAAAAAAATGCTATTGATATTCCACAAGAAAGACTTCAGAAAATTTTTAAGAAACTACAGCAGAAGTTTTGTGTTGAACACATGACTTCATTTGCCTGCATTTCAATTGCTGTTGGAAGTAAATGACTGGACTCACCATCTATTGTCTTTGCTACCTGTAGACTTGACTATGCCAATGCATTCCTGGTTGCTCTCCCACAATGTTCCCTCTGCTAATTTTAGGTAATCTAAAACTTTGTTGCCCTAGCTCTATTCGCACTAAGTCCCGTTCACCCATCACTCCTGTGCTCATTGACCCACATTGGCTCCTGGTTATGCAATGGCCAGTTTTCAAATCCCTCCATATTCTTGCCCCTCCTCCAGTCCTACGACTCTCCGTGATAACTGGCTGCTCTAATTCTGGCCTCATGAGCATCTTGGATTTTAAGTATTCCAAGATTTATGGCCTTGCTTAAGCTGAAGAGAAAAAAGATTGCATGGCTATTGGGAAAAGCCAGGGGAGTGGGACTACTTGCTCTTGCAAAGGGCTGGCACAGACATGTTAAGCTGAAGGGCCTCTTTCTATGCTGTAACCATTCTATGATTCTATTCTGTGATTCTAGACCCCAACCTCTGGAATTCCCTCCCTAAACCTCTCCACCTCTTAACCCCTCTTTCCTCCTTTAAGCTTCTTAAAACCTACCTGCTCGTCCTTATTTTTGGTCATCTGCCCTCATGTGGTTTGGTGTCAAAGTTTACTTTATAACGTTCCTGTGAAGTGCCTTGAGGTGTTTTATTACATTGGAGATGCTTTATAAGTTATTATAACACGTTATTATAAAAACTGTAAGGAAGTTAAAGGATTCGTAAAGATTAAAATTTGGAAGAGCACATGTTGGTTCTCAAACTGCTTGTGCAACACTCAGTATTGCATAGGTCGTAGTTTTCTCTAGCTAAGCATTAATAAGAATGAAGATAATGACTTTTGCTCTTGCTATTGACACTTGGTTGTACTTGACACTAATTCCATCGCCCTCCTTGGCCACCATCTCGGGCTGAAGCAGACAGCTTCAACATCCTATTCAACCAAAGCTTAATTTCTGATCCTATATCCTCTGCGTCAAAAAGACTATTTACTTCCACCTTTGTCACATTGATGACTATCTCAGCCCATCCACTGTTGAAAACCCGGTGCCTTTGTTACCCCAGAATTGACTATTCCAGCACTTAGCTGCCTGTCTCCCATTCTCCCACTTCCATACTTCTGCTCATCCAAAACTCGACTGCTTATGTCCTATCCTGCGCAAAGTCTTGCTCACCCACCACCCCTGTCCTCTTTGACCTATGTTGATTCCTGGTCCCTTAATAATATTAAATTTTAAAACTCTCACCCTTGTAATTGAATTGCTTCATGGCTTTGCACCTTCCTATTTAGTAATCTCCTCTAGACCTACAACCCTCTTCACCCAAACTGTTGTTTCCTTTGACTTTGGTCTCTGCACCATGGAAAGTTTTTCTACATTTATAAGTGCTATATAAATACAAATTGCTCCTTTTGTGTTCTGAATGTCAGGTTTCACACAGTGCAATGGGATGGTGATGAGGCAAGATCTCAGCAGAGATACAGACTATAGTGTATCTTCAATTCACTGTTCAGATTGAAAGCGTTGGTAAATCTACTCCCATCCCAGTCTCTACATTCCACTATGTAACAGAGGACAGACCTCTCAGATATTCTCGTTAGATCCTTTAACTGGTGCTAGGCTAAGAATCCATGTTGAATTCAGCAGTTTGTTGCTCCCTATTTTCTGTTACTGTTGTAGGAAGTTTCGCGAGTTGCCCTGTCATTGAATAAGTACAGGTTAGGTTTAATTTCATCACTTTGATTTATTTGGTTTGTTTTCTGTACTTGGGTAATCAGGGAATCACAGACACTTATCGTATATCGTAGGCCCTGCCCTCGTGGTGGAGTTGGAATAAAATATTCTACAGTTTAAATGAAAACAAAACTCAAAACTGAAACTGTAACAAGTTCCAATTCCTTCCGGAAACACTTCAAAGCAGGTTTTTTTCATGTATGCGATATTTGTTGGTTTTCTTTCAGGTACCGTATGGGGGATATTGTAAAGGTCGTGGGTTTTCACAATCAGTGTCCAATCGTTGAATTTAAATACAGGTGTGTGGATTTAATTTCATCATTTTAATCGGTTTATTTTGTTCTCTGCACATTATTTTACTGAATTTCTAAACTTGGACATTTGTTCATTTTGCTTTGTCAGACAAGGCCAGTTGTTAAACGTCAGAGGAGAGAAAATAACAGAGGAGGCATTCTATCAAACGCTGCTGCGAGCTGTTACACTGTGGCCCGGAGCAGTACTCCTTGATTACTGCTGCGTAGAGAGCGGACTTTTGGGTAAGAAAGTGACAGATTACCTGTTTGATAACTGCTCCCCGTCAGTCATTCTCCAATCTCTCTCTCAGTGAAGCACCACCCTAACCCCAACACTGATATCTAAATCCAGCAATGTATGAACACCCAGTATTCCTGTCCTTTCTGGGTGCAGCCCATCCAAAGAATTGATGGGATTAGGGACGCTGATATATTCTCTACACCAGGGGTTTCCAAATCTTTGAACTAGGGACCAAACTAAGTAAGTGAGGTGTAAACAGTTACAGAAAATTTGAGCTTGGCTCTGTGTACAAGCAGGACTCTCTGCATGTGGATGAAGCATCAGTGTGCCACAAGACCAACAACAACATGTAAATGTAAAGTGCCTTAATGAACTAAATTGTCCTAAGGTGTTTGACGGAAGCATCATCAAACAAAATTTGACACCGTGTCACATGAGATCCCAGGGCCAATGACTAAAAGCTTGGTCAAAGAGGTCAGTTTTTAAGGAGCACATTAAAGGATGAAAGAGAGGTAGAGAGGATTAGGGGGAGAATTCTAGAAGTTCGGGTCTTGGCAGCTAAAAGTACGACACCAATGGTGGAATGATTGAGATCAGGGAAGCTCAGGAGGCCAGGATTGGAGAATTGCAGATATCTGAGAGGATTGTAGGGGAGATTACCAGTCAGAATTGGTGATCTATGGGACTTGAAATGCTAAGGAGTCTAGAACTCATTCCTGGAAGGCTACATAGCCATCACCTTCCACACAAACCTCAACCACTTCACCGGAAAGCCACAAGACAACCACCAACTGCCAGTTTTCTAATGTTCTACAGTGAACAGTGCACCAATCTTTTATAAGACCCACCCTGCTACTTGTAAGACTGTTCATACAGACTGACATAGCTGAGTCCCAAGTGCACTGATGTCAGCACTCGCTTTTGGGTTATAAAGTTCAAGCATCCAAGTACATAATCTAGGCCTATGCAAGTTCTGTTCTATCTTTCTACACTTCATCGCAGTTACTTTTTGATGAATCATTAAACTTGAGAGCTTTTCCAGTGTCTTTAAGTATGTGTAAAAGATGCCATAACATTCGTCACTGCTCTGGTCTGGTTAATATAAAGCAACTTCCCTTTGTAACAAAAGTATTAACATGTTTGCCAATATGATACTTGTGTCCAGCATTTCTCCCTCATCAAACACCACTAGAAACAGATTAACTGATCGTTAATCTCATCTGCCAGTGGGACCTTGCTATATATAAATTAACTGTTACATTTAATCACATGGCTGTGAATGTGCTTCAAAATTAATTAATTGGTTGCAAATTACTTTGGGATATCCTGAAGACCTGACAAAGCACAATATGAGTGCAAGCTCTTTCTTTCCTTCAATGTGCTAATATATTCCTCCAGGTCAGTACTATCAGAAACTCTAAAGAGATATATGTAGCTACTTTTTGAGTGAGGAGAGTTAATATAGTTGAATATATTGATAACCTTCAGTTCAATGGCATAATGTCACTACAGGAAACTAATGCATTGATAAGTACGTTCTGGTCCTAAAGTGTGACCTCGAGATGCTTATTTCTGTCAGTCTGTGTGGTGATGATGGATATAACGAAACTTAAAAATACTATAAATCTGCAAAACTGCTGCCTGCCATATAAGGCAGCCTGGTTTTAGTTTGACACTCATAAAATGCTTTCCTGTCTATTGTAAAATAAAGTGCTGAATCACTGGGCAATGCTAACCTGTGCCCATATATTGTAGATAATTCAAATGTCTTCTTCCAGGGCCATTTTGTGGTAGTTCAGATCCTCACTATGAAGTTTTTGTCGAGATAAAAGGAGTAAGAAACTTGTCAGAGGATCAGCGTTACAAGGTGAGAGGCCATTTCTTATTGTCCTGATATGAGCAGGCTATGTTTATTTGTAGTTTAAGTTGTTCCCCTCCCTTGTTGGGTTAGAGAGGCTATTAAAGTATGATGCTGAATGATAATCATCACCATCATGGAACTCAGCAAACCCAACATAAACTGAGGGTTAAAACTGGCACTAAGATAAAAGCAAAATACTGCGGATGCTGGAAATCTGAAACAAAAACAGAAAATGCTGGAAAAACTCAGCAGGTCTAACAGCATCTGTGGAGAGAGAAACAGAGTTAATGTTTCAAGTCCGTGTGACTCTTCTTCAGAGCTCTGACCCTACTGGATGGTATATTTACCTACCGATCCAATAGAAGAGTTATAGTTAATTTATTATATAAGAGGCAGGGGAGACAGTAGCATATTGATAATGTCACTCGGCCAGTAATCCAAAGGCTCAGGCTAATTCTCTGGGGGCACAGGTTCAAATCCCACCATGGTAGATGGTGGAATTTAAGTTCAATTAATAAACTCAATTAATTAATTTAAGAAAATCTGGAATGGAAAATGAGTCTTAGTAATGGTGGCCATTAAACTATCATGAATTGCCTACTAAATCTGCTGTCCCTACCTAGTCTGGCCTACATGTGACTCCAATCCCACAGCAATGTGGTTGACTCTTAACTGCCTTCTGGAATGACCTAGCAAGCCACTCAGCCAAGGGAAGTCCGGAATGGGCCAATGGTGCCCACATCGCATGAAATAATATCAAAAAGAAATGAGCAAAAACTGCATTGTGCTAGTATGATGATTACTCTGTGCCCTATACAGTGATTTTTTTCAAATATCTTCTCATTGGTATCCTCTTTCCTATCTCATTAGCTGGACCAATGCCTTCAGGAAGATTCGGAACAGTACCAGTCATTTAGACGCAAGGGTAGCATTGGACCAGTGAGAGTTCATATTGTAGCAGCAGGCAGCTTCAAAGAGCTAACGAATTTTATCATTGCAAATTTAGGCACTTCCTACAGTCAGTTCAACATGCATCGCGTTCTGAGGAAAAAAGAATTTTTGGACTTTATTCAAAGAAAAGTAATTTCATGAAACGGTTTTGTGTTTTTCCATCTTAAATTTGTGTAGTTTGTACTTTTTTCCGCATGCATCTCATTCTTTTCTTGGGATAAGGCACCGGATCCCTTTGTGCACGGAGTTCATTCCCAGGCTCCTGTAACGTGTTTGGGTTTTGGTTTTTGTTGCGATTAATCATTGCACTAGGGAATGGTCAAACAGTGCAGGCACAATAGGAGTACTGAACCAACGCTGATGGAAAAAGTAATTGTAAGCTTAGCACATATCAATTTATTTGCAATACTGTATATCCTCTGCACTGGAAGGAATGAAATGGTTCTTCTCAAAAGAGCAGAAACTCTTGCCTCTTCGCATCCTGTAAGACTGATGCTGCTCCCAGAGATCAGGGAACTGCTAAATGAAACCATTTCAAGGGAAATCAATTATTACTGTAAATAATTGCAACTTATTACCTTGTATATTTGTGTATGCTTCTATTTTCTGCATTAAAACCTTTTTGATTCTAACCTTTCATATACTGTGATTGATGGGATTTGCTTACATTAAATACACAGCTTGATTTTATAATTTCAGCATTTCTCCCACTGCAAACCGCTTGAAGTTGTGTACTTCCAGTATTGCTGTGGGCCACTGAATTTTTCTACAACTACAGCTCATGCCGTTCTGCCTTTCCCTGATTGTGAGAATGGTAGAATAATGTATGTTGTGTGATGCTCTGGCTGATTCACCATCACTGAGAACGCATCTAATCTCCCCAGCAGAAGTGAGGATGACTCACAGCTATGTAATTCAGACTTGTGATCATTTGGATGTCTGTCAATACTCAGTCACGAGCTCCTAATCTCACCTATGATTGTCTGGGATCTGTACCAATGTTGTGATAGTGAGTAATTTCTCCAGGTCAGATTGTCAACTGCTATATGTGGTTTATACCATGATAACCTAACGGAAAGGCATCTTCAGTTTAAACTAGTGCATCTCCCTTGATGGGAGGTTATGAGTGTTTTAAGCTCCAGAGGATAGTTATGTGTAGCTACTAATCTGGCCTGTCTTTTATGGGCCAGTGCACAGTCTAATTAGGCAAAACAGATCATTATAGTTGCTTCTAAACACTTGGGGTTAATCAGAGGGCAATTGTAACTGATTTCAAATTTCTGGTTAGTGAGTCAGAAGAGAGCAATAAAATAACCAGCTTTCTTTTCATGAGAATAGAAATATAATGCCATGTATTATAAATAAATATATTTAACATTGGATATGCTGCTACTACTTTGAGGTGGTGAAGACTAACTGCTGTCAAGTTTAATACTGGGTAAAACTGAACAGAATTTATTTGCTCTGGATTTTTTTAAGTCTGGTTTTTTACATCAGTGGAAGTTACAGACAGTCTGACTCCTGTATCAATGAGACACTTACAATTGCTGGGGAAATATTGCGCTACCCATTTCAGATGACTAGCTTTCATTATACCTCTTTTTGAAGTGTGACAGTTACCCTTGGAAATGTAGCTGATGCAGGTGCACATAATGTACTTATTGCATTGCAAGTATAGTCAAGTTTGAATGATAAGATAAAAGCAAAGTACTGCAGATGCTGGAAATATGAAACAATAACAGAAAATGCTGGAAAAACTCAGCAGGTCTGACAGCATCTGTGGAGAGAGAAACAGAGTTAACGTTTCGAGTCCGTATGTTCAGAGTTCTGAAGACGAGTCATACGGAATCAAAACATTAACTCTGTTTCTCTCTCCACAGATGCTGTCAGAGCTGCTGAGTTTTCCCAACATTTTCTGTTCTTATTGAATGATGTTAAACTTATTATAGTGATGGATAGTCGTGACTGTGATATTTTTTCTTACACGTTGGATTTGCTTCTTGTTATGGCTGTACAATGTTATAAGTTGTCGATTGTTTGCAGCCCTGAGTGAAATACGTAAAGAAAGACTTACGTTTATGGAGTGCTGTTCAAATCCACAGAGTGTCCCAAAGTGTTTTATAACCAATGTTTAAGTGTAGCTACAGATGTGAAGTAGGAAATGGGGCAGCTGATTTTCACTCAGCAAGGCCCCACCAACATCAATGTGATAACAGATCATCTGTTTTTGAGGATAACTATTGACCTGGACACCAAAGATCGAAAAACATGCAGTATTTTAAGCCTCTGTGTTTTCACTGTGTGTCTAAATTTTAATGACCATCGATTGGCCTGACCATTTTGATTTTCTTACAAGCATGGGGCTTCCTACAAGGAACAGTTCTTTAAGAAATGCTGACAAAATCCAATAGTTTTGCTTCCATAAGTGATGCTAGTACCAATAAGCTTCAGCAAATGCATGTTGGAGTCTGTCAATCTTTTCAAGGGTCAGTATCTAGCTAGAAAGAGACCAGTTGCCTAGGAAGCCAAGACTGAATTCTTGATCAGTTTGCTAAATACCACAAAATTTGTTGCTAGAATTTGGGATCATATGGCTCAGAGCAATGGTGTATAAATGCTTTCACTGTGCAGGTATGGTCAGGAATGAAGAGGAAAATTTGATGGAGCTCTCAATGATATTGAAGCTGACCCTGAACTGCAGAATGATTGTCAGCATCGTCAGCAAGCTGGTCTGATTCCCCTGCTACACTTCCTTCAATCTGTTTGCAGTGTCTGTTTGATCACCTGAATCTCCATTGAAGCCAATGCTTCAAAGTGGAATCAAATCAGTGAGGTTGGCAAAAATATTGAAGGTCAAGTTGCTCTGATCCTCTGACTTCAGCACCTGGCTTAATGTGGCTCCTGACATTCAACATTACATGGAATGCCCTCTAGCAATGCTTTGACTCAAAAGTTTGGTTAATGTGGCAAAAATTGAAGAATCTCAGAATCACACAGTGCTGAAGAGGCCCTTCGGCCCATCGAGTCTGCACCGACACGTGAGAAGCACCTGACCTACCTACCTAACCTCATTTACCAGCACTTGGCCCATAGCCTTGAATGTTATGATGTGCCAAGTGCTCATCCAGGTACTTTTTAAAGGATGTGAGGCTAACCCGCCTCCACCACCCTCCCAGGCAGCGCATTCCAGGCCGTTACCACCCCCTGGGTAAAAAAGTTTTTCCTCACATCCCCCCTAAGCCTCCTGCCCCTCACCTTGAACTTATGTCCCCTTGTGTCTGACCCTTCAACTAAGGGGAACAGCTGATCCCTATCCACCCTTTCCATGCCCCTCATAACCTTGTACACCTCGATCAGAAGCAATTGCTTCTTATTCAATTTCAAAGATAAGAATCCAAAATAACTGAATTTGTTTAAAAAAAACTCAAACAGTCTGGAAGTGTTTGCAAGTGTTCATGAGGAAAATTCTCTATTGTTATAGTACATACAGCAATTATTATCTTTGTAATTCCCTACCCCAGAGTGCTGTAGATAATCAATCATTGAACAGAAATGGAGATAAGTGTGTGAAGGTAGAGTTGTAATAAAAGATCAGCCATGTTCTTATTGAATGATGGAGCAAGTTCTAAGATCTGCTGCTCCTGTTCCTTATGTATATTTTGCTGATGGCTGAGGAGACCGATTCATGAAAAGCAAGTTCGGTCACAAATGCTGCATATGGAGTTGTTATTAGGTGTCATTGTGGGATGTTGTTTTTGATAATGGCGCCTGTTGCCAACAGCCGTAGCCACTGATCATCCTGGTGGCAGACACCAGCCCACAGGCGATGTCACCGTTTTCCTCTATTGTCAGCTAGTGTGTCTCAAGTGCGAGAATCAATGTTCAGGCTTTCATGTCACACTTGCAAGGATCCTTGAAGAGGAGCTTTGGGCTCCTGGCAGTCTGGCTCCGGCTACCTAGCCACAAAGAAAATCCTTTAGGTACATGAACCATCTTCCAGCCTGCGAACATTGTCTAAGCTGAATGAGTGATGATGATCTCATTGAAACCTACAAAATTCTAAAGGGGTTTGCTAGGCTGGACGCAGAGAGATAGTTACTGCTGCTTGGGGAATCTAAAACACGGGCGTCGTCTCGGAATAAGGGGCCAACCATTTAGGACTGGTATGAGAAATTACTTCACTCAAAGTGTTTTGAAACTTCGGAATTCTCTTCCCCAGGGGTTTGTGGATGCTCCATCATTGAATACATTTAAGGTTGGGATAGAGAGATTTTTGGTGCCTCAGGGAATTAAGGGATATGAGGAGTGGGCAGGCGAATGGAGTTGAAGCCCAAGATCAGCCATGATTGCTTTGAATGGCAGAGTAGGCTCAATGGCCCTTGTGGTCTACCTACTACTTGTGTTCTTGTGAGTGCCAACATACATGGGAGATTTTCCTTTGAATAAAGGGGAGGAATTGAACAAGCTATTCATTTGGATGTTAGATGATGCCAGACCCAAGCCTGGCTGCGATATTTGGCACAACTGTTCCTGCTTAAATATTTTCCCGGCACATTGTAAATTACTCTTTATCATTGGGAACCTGACAGTAGTTTGAATCATGTGCTATTCCTTCAGAGCAGTTTGGAGAGCACGTTTTAGATGTTTAACTCTCCGTTTATGTCTGTTGTGCGAGTGCTATGTTCGGCTGCCAGTACTTAATGTTGAGATTCACACGTGAAGAATATCTTGTACAAAGGTATGCTGGAAATATGAAATATAAGCAGAAAATGCTGGGAATACTCAGCAGGTCAAGTATTTAAAATGTTTGATAAAAGCAAAATACTGCGGATGCTGGAAATCTGAAACAAAAATAGAAAATGCTGGAAACACTCAGCAGGTCTAACAGCGTCTGTGGAGAGAGAGACAGAGTTAACGTTTCGAGTCTGTATGACTCTTCTTCAGAGGAAGAAGGATCATACGGACTCGAAACGTTAAGTGATTCTCTCTCCACAGATGCTGTCAGACCTGCTAAGTTTTTCCAGCATTTTCTGATTTTGTTTGTATTTAAAATGTTTATTTTGAATGTTAGTTCATGGGCAATCCTTATGCTCTATGTTTTCCCCGATGGCTCAGCCTGTTAAAGGAAGTCAGTAGTCAGATAGGGCAGAAGATGCCAGTCAACCTCAGACATGGTGAGAGAAACAGGGCTAACATTTCAGATTGGTGACCTTTCATCAGAAGGCTTGGATGCAGTTTTGGAGGGTCCCCAGCATCCAGGGAACAGTGTCTCAACCTACCAGGAATGGAGAGAGAGAATCTTGTTTTTATTTGTTGAGAAGGTGCTGGGCCTGTCTCTTGACTCCTGTTCTTATTGAAATTGGTTACAACTGAATGCCTTGCTAATGTAATGTGGGACTGGAGCTGTACGTAGGCCAGATCAGGTAGGTAGGGGTGTCAGGCTTTCTTCCAGTGAGTTAAATTTTTAAGACAATTTGGCAGCTTTTATGGCCATTATTTCTAGTCCCATTCCAGACTCCCCAAATTTGTTGGATTTTTACATTTTACTGCGGTGGAATTTGAACAACTACGTGGCTGCAAACACTCAAATTAACATTAATTACTGTCTCACTAAGCTATGTCTTATAGCCTTTGAAAGTAGTTTCCTCTAATGATTTGGTAGATAAGGTATTTTACTTAGCTATTCTACATGTTGCTGAGTTTTTAATACAGGCTTTTACCCAAAGATTAACAGTCTGGTTTAGCAGCCCACAGATTGTGTTTCTGGTGCTGTTTTAAGACCAGTCTGTTGGGAATCACACGTAATCCTATATGTATTAACATAGTATTAATACAAGGAGCGAAAAGCATGATCACAGTTTTAATAGTATTGGCTGACAACAAGCGTATGACTTTTCTGAAAGTTAGAATACCAGTGAAGGTGGCTCAGTGGCATTTTATCCATTGTTATTGAAACCCAGTAAACACATTTAAAATGTTTGTTTTGAATATTAGTTTCATGCTGAGTCTTATGCGCCACATCTTCCCGATGGTTCAGCTTGTTGTGGAAGTCAGTAGCAGGAGGTGACAGTCAATCCTCAGTCTGGACTTAGCTGATATCGACTGAGACATCAGTTTCAGGTGCTTCAAAGATTCGGGGTCTCCCCGGGGAAAATTGCCAGCCTTTCCATTCCTGAGCCCGATTCAACTACCACTGCCTGTATTTGCATGTGTGGATAATCGAATGCGGCTAAGATTGGGTTCAGCTCCGATATCTCCCTTAGCTGTTGATTGTCTGCTTTCACTCTTGCAATGGGGCTGTTTGGGTGAAGCATTAGATATTGTCTGTGGAAATGGACCACAGCAAGACTTCAACACATTTAGGGGTAATTGGAAGAAAACTGGCGGGTAAGTAGAGAACATTTTCTAGCTACTTCCTTATTATTCCTCTGCTTTCAATCGATTCGACATTTTGAATATAGCATCCCATGATACTCTTTTACACAAAAGACAAGTTTATAATGGAAGACTAAAAATGATTAAGACACACTTGAAGCATGGTTTCTGTTATTGCTTTCCCATTCTGTTTTGATTCATTACAGATCATATCCTGATATAATAAAGCTGCTGATTGATTGCATGCTCACACCATCCTTTCCCTGTTAAATATTACTTTTTATTGAGCTCTAATATGTACAAGCATTATATAATGAAGGAATAATGCAATAGTTAGTCTGAATGAAATAGAGAAGCAAAGAGACCAGGGTGGGCGGGGTCAAGATTTGCAAATCATTAAAAGTAACAATGTAAGTTAATGAGGCCATAAAAAGACAAACAAAAAACTAGAATAAAAGCAAGATACTGTGGATGCTGGAAGTCCAAATAAAAAACAGAAAATGTTGAAGAAGAGTCTCATTTGATTCGAAGAGTCAACTCAGTTTCTCTCTTCACAGAGGCTGCCAGACCTGCTGAGTATTTCCAGCACTTTTTGTTTTTGTAACACAAAACTAGAATTCATTCCTAGAGGAATAAGATCGATAAGCAAAAAGGTTATGTCAAACTGCTAATAGAATCTGGTTAGCTGCTTTTGGGGCACGGTGCATAGTTCTGGCTTCCATGTTCCAAAACCTATATAGGGGCATTACAGAAGGTTAAAAGAAAGATTTACGAAGATGATACGAGAACTGAGAGGTTATAATTACAAAAGACTCAGCAGGCTAGGGCTTTTTTTTCTAGAAAAGAGAAACAGATGGGACCTAATAGAATCTTTAAAATCATGAAGGGGTTTGCTTCAGCATTTGTAGCAAAGATGTTTCCACTTGTGGGGTGTTTGGAGCTAGGGACCATAAATGTAAGATAGTCACTAATAAATCCAATAAGGAATTCAGGAGAGGACTATCAACCCAGAGAGTGGGGAGAATGTGGAGCCTGCTACCAAAAGTTGTAGTTCAGACAAATAGCATAGATGCATTAGTGGATTAGTACTTGTGGTAAAAAGGAATAAAAGATTATACTGGGTTAAATGAAGCATGGTCGGAGGATGCTCATGTGGAGCGCAACCACTGGCAAAGACCTGTTTAATCGAATGGCCTATTTCTGTGCTGCAAATTCTATGTAGTTCTCTTTCAAGTCACACTTTTCATTTGTGATAACTTCTTAAATAAACAAGCACAAACCGATGAGTTCTGCTGCTTCTTGCCATTTTGAGCATGTGCAAATGAATGTTTTGAACAGAATCATCTAGAATGTACAGGAAGCTATTTGAAAATAACCTGCTGACTCTTTGTTTTAAAAATAATTCTGGCACCAATAAGAATTGATCTATTTGAAAGTGAGGATCTTGATGAATGGTGAACATGAGAGCATTGGGCTGAGGCATTTGGCCAACAAAACACTTTCTTCTATGGGACATATCCAGTCTTCCCCCCAACAGATTCCAGTATGTTTAACTTCTTTCCTATTTGTCCAAATCAGTCTTTTAGTTGAGAAGTTAAACCGAGGGCCCTGTCTACCTGCTCAGGTGGGTGTAAGATCCTATGGCACAATTTGAAGAACATGGAGTTTTCTTGCTGTCCCTTAGCTAACACAACCAAAATAAACTCATCAATTTGTCATTAATGCATTTGCCATTTGTGGCGTTTGCTGTATGCTGATTGGTCGTCCACTCCAGAGATTTGAGCACAAATTCTAGACCAGCACTTCAGTGTAGTACTGAAGGAGTTCTGCACAGTCTTTTACATGTCCTTCCTGGTAAAGGTAAAGATCCCTTGGCATTATTCATAGAAAACAAGAGAGTTTTCCTGGTATCTTGGTCACTATTTATCCCTCAACCAACATGTAAAGCACGATGGATACAAATACAGGTCTTCCTTTATAACTTCTTTTGACTCTACCCCAAATAATTAAGCAAAATCACATGAGTTTCTGGCTACCTCAACTATTCAACTTTGGCTGGCTGCTTCTCATAGGAAGTATTTCCTTAGGCATAGTAACATAGGCGCCATTATGAATTGCCTATTCATCTCTGTACATTGTCTATATATCCTGGAACTTACTGCCTATGAGGGTGGTGGAAGCAGAGGCCATGAATGATTTCAAAAGGAAATTGGATGGGCACTTGATGGAAATAAACATGCAACTTTCAGGGCTGTGAGGATGGTGCAGGAGAATGGGACTGATCACATTGCTCTACAGAGAGCCAGCATAGATGTGATCAGCTGAATGGCCTCATTCTATGCAGTAATGATTCTATGACATGTATCCTTATAATTTTCAATCCTATTTACCCATTCCTTTTAAATGAGGAAATTGGTATGATGCAAGTGCTTTTGGTGGGAGTTGTTCCATGTATAAATACACTGCTCTGAAGTTTAAAGCACTAAATCCTATGATTACATTTGCGCTTCTTTGGACCTATGCAACACATCAATGCCCTTTGCCAGTAATGTACTCAAATCCTCACATGACATTCCAATATCACTGTGTGCTGTACAAGATACTGCTATTCTTGATATTTAACTGTTGGTTACTTGTTTGGATCCAGTGGCACACAGAAGGTGCATGTTTAAAAAATAACTGGTACACTATGGTGGAATTTCCAGCATGAATAAAATCATCTCGCATTTGACATGATGCCTTACTGCTCTTCATTTCTACCATTTTAGAGAGAATAAGTTGCCTTCCTAAACTGGGTTGGAGAGGACCAACATTCTATTCCTTCTTTATGTTCTTTATGTGAAATGAGCATTAATGAGAGGATTTGTTGGCTAGGAACAGAAGGGGGCCATTTAGCCCCTTCAGCATGTTCCATCATTCAGTGAGATCTCAGTTGATTTGTAAGTTAACTCCATGTGCCTTAATATCTTTAGGTAACAAAAACCTATCAATTTTAGTTTTATCGAGCAGCGGTTGCCATTTGTGGAAGAGAATTCCATAGAGGCTACTCTTCAACTCAATTAATCTCAACTTTGTGGAGATGCATTTCAAATTGTTCCTGTTCTTGGCATACAAAGCATTGGGCAAACGCTGTTCAGACCATTATAGTATTAATATTTCTATCAGTGCCTTTCCCACATGTAACTCAAAATCTGTTGCTGCAGTTCTGACTTCTTTTTCCAGGAAGCTACAGCAATGAAGGTTGCACATTCTCGAAGAATAATTTTATCTATCCTGCTTCTTGTGTCATTTAAAATGCTGACTTATACTTTTTGTATTAAAATGATTGAGTTATATTTTCCAACCAGGCAGCTTTTTCACTTCACACAAGTTATCACCACACCCCGCCCTCCCCCCTACCCTCCAAAAAAAAAGTTGGGTTGGCCAAGGACCATAACATAAATTGGGGGCTCTTGTGGGATCTCGGATCCATAGACAAATGCAAGTGCTGATACTTGCTGAGGTTAAGGTTTATAACATTTCCACGGTGAATTTTACTATACTGATTGAAAAGCAGAATGGTTTTGTCAATTGCTAAGACTTTTCTGGAGAGAGAAAATTTATCCCTAAATGATTTGCAACAACTAATCAAGGCTAGGCTAATTGCATTAGCAGAAAAGTTAGAGTTAGATTTAAAAGAAAGAGCTAAGAAAGCAGAAATAATTGAGGTAATAGCACATCATCCAGGATTGGAAGAAGCAAAAGTGGATCCAGATAACGATTCAGTTGAATTTAGGATTCAGTTGCTGATGGAACAGTTTGAACTTGAACTTGAGAAGGAAATGAAGCAACTTGAGATAGAAAAAGAAATGGAAATGAAAAAGCTTGAGCTTCAGTTTTAAAGAGAGAGAGAAATCAGACTGCATGTATTGGCTAGAGTGAAAGAGAGTCTAGTAGTTTGGATGAGGAACCAAGTCCCATTCCGAGTTTCGATATAACAAAGAATCTTTATCTTTGCCTAAATTCAAAGAACACGGGGCTGAGAAATATTTTATCTCATTTGAAAAGGCAGCTTACTAACTAACGTGGCCAAAGGACACATGGACTTCCATTTTGCAAAGTGTTTTGGTTGGGAAAGCTATGTATGTGTATTCTAGTCTTTCAGAAGAACAACCTTCAGATTATGAGATAGATAAAGCTGCAGTATCCAATGCTTATGAACGTGTCCCTGGAGCATATCAGTTGAAATTTCGGAATTTTTAAAGACTGGATGAAACGTTTATAGAATTTGCTAGAGAAAAAGAAATGCTGTGGGACTGATAGTTTTGATCACTAAAGTTGGAACAAAATTTTGAGAATGCGATGGAGCTAATGATAATGGAAGAATTTCAAAATAGCATCCCAATAGATATGAGGTGACACCTGGAAGTCTGTAAGGTTTCTAAGGTATGAGAAGCAGCAGTTCTGGCAGATGGGTATGATATATCACATAGGCAGCTAGGGGCAGTAGATATCCATCTGTAAACCAACAGGGAAACTGGAGGAACAGGAAAGAGTCTAGCTTTACAGAGAAGGCAGAAGATGTTCCAGTCAAGAAAGTGAATTGTAGAGAATAAAAGGGGTGAAAATAAGCCAGTATGCTTTTGTTGCAATGACAGGGCATCCCAAAGCCCATTGTTAGAATCTGAAAGGTAAAACACTGTTTCACTAAGAATGCTTAAATAATCCTCAAAAGGCTGTACCAGGAGAGGAAATGGATACTAAAACCGTAGCAGTGGTACAGTTGAAATGTATTCCCTCAGAACACAACAGAAAGGGGAATATGGCTCAGGGTAGTCAAGAGAATTCTTACTTAACTACTGCTAAAGTGAGTTCGGCTACCGGAGGTTCTAAATGTTTTATCTTGAGGGGAGAAATGTTCCCTTGCTCCTCCAACAAAATAAGTAAACCAATTAATATTTTGAGAGATATGGGGGCAGATCAGTCTTTGATGTTGGCTGATGATACAATTTGTGTTCCAGGCAGTTTGATGAAGGAAAATCTATTAATAGGAGATATTCATGGAGTTTATAAACCTATTCCCTTGTGTAAAGTTAATTTACAAAATGACTTAGTGAGTGGAATTATTATTGTGGGGATTGTTCCTAGTTTACCTATGGATGGGATCGATTTTTTATTGGGTAATGATTTGGCTAATGGAGACAGTAACATGACAAAGACTGTATTGCAGCAGGCAATAAATAGAAATTGCTTTTCCATTTTTCCTCTTCACCCAGTGTTTTGTGCAGGGGCAGTGTAAGTATTTTTTTGCATAGATTTCTCAAAAAGTCACCTAACCGTTAGTCCCACTGTGAGTCAACCAATCTCACTGAAATTTCATCTTTCTCGGTGAGGGTTTCCAATCTTCACCTTCGAATTCTCTCTAAAAGTCACCCCATTTTGAACAGCTTTAACAATGGCCCACCTCACAGGGTTTCAATCTCACCTTCCAAGATTCCTTCTCCCTGGATTCTCGAGTACACTCAAACCACAAGATCACAAGCACACTTGCAGATCTATGGCCATGCCAAGCAGAACTCTACAACTCCAAAGTGGGTATCTTTGCCCCCAAAGCCCTCTTTACTTAAGTCTGCTCCACGCAGCTCTTTCTTTACTTTAACTTAATTTAACTGGGACCTGTTTCTGTCCCTTTTGTCTCTATGACACTTATTGGCTGGCAAACTGCCTCAAACTGACTGCTTCAAGAAGAGCTGTGCACTGACACTTGAACTGATCTGGTGACTTATCAAAACACTCCAAGACGGCCCCACCCTTGTTACTAGGCGGGAACCAATGTAACAAGCATTGGGACATCCTGTACCTTAACTGTTACAATCTCCCCAGACTACTAATTTAGCACCCAGGGGCACAAAGATCAATGATTTCATGACAGGAAACTAGGCAGCTTTTTCACTTTGCATAAATTATTCCCACACCACCTCCCCATTACTGCCAACCCCCTGCCCCCCACACCACCAAAAGAAAAGTTGGGTTGCTTTTCCATTTTTCCTCTTTCACCCAGTGTTTTGTGTAGGGGCCATGTGGGTTTTTAAGGAAAGTAATGGAGGGCAGTAAAAATTAGCTTTGCTACACAAAATTCCAATTGCTTCCTGCACTAAGGAATGTTCATTTGCAGCCTTCTTATGAGAAAGGGAAAGTGTGATGTATGACTAGTTCAAGACAGGAAATTGGCAAGTAGTTTTTCATAAAGTTTTAATTTATTTAAATTTTCTACAAGATGAAACAAGTTCTCAGGAAATGAAAGATTTTGTTTAGTTCATGTGGTATATTTTAAATCACTGTCTTTTGGAATATATGTGTTGTTAACTACTTATGCAAACTACAAAGTCTCCAGCCCTTACTGTGATTTCAAAAATTTAATGATTTAGACTGTCAAAAACAGCCAGTTTTTAATGGGTGTGACTACACAGTATGAAACCACCCAGAGTAGCACTCAATTACTATCAGCTGGTGTGCAAACTGGGAAAATTCACACTGGTCCATTGGGAGCTGCTTTTCATCATTTGTGGAACAGATGCAGAGCTGAAAATGTCAAAGAGAGCTTTACTCTGCATGTGTGGTGTTTAGTCCTGACAATGGCAGTGGGAAAATGTTCCATGTGCCAACTCTGACATCCAAAACCCTTGAGCACAGATCTCCAAAAATGCATAAATGAAGAATTGGAATGCCAATGAGTATGCATAAGGAAACCACACCAGTGCTCAAAATGCAAACTGTGATCTATGAAGTGCTTAACTCCATGAATACAGAAAGTTTTGGAATCCTGTGACACAATTTTTCATTTTCAGACTGTCTGCAAAATTTAACAGCTTTGTTTGTTTAAAATTTCACATATATTCTGTTCAATAATATACACAAGCTTTAAGAAATCCATTTATTTTCAACAATGAATAGTTACATTGTCCATCTGGGTAGTGTTTTGGTCCTTTCAACATGCCAAGTTGTTGACGATGATGGGATTGTGGAGGGGAGGGACTGGACAGGAAGAATGAATGGAAATCAAAGGGAGAATTGCTCCTCTCTTACCATCGTCTCTCTCGCAGCTCCTATAACTGGTCACTAAACAGCATTGATAGAAGCCAAAGGGCAAGAGGTTAACAAGAGACCCTAAAGTAGGTAGGAATTGAACTTAAAAAGAAGTAGAGTTAGAAACTAGCCTTTTTCTGTGTTCTAGACCAGACTGAGTATTCTAATTACACAATCCATTTTACTTGGAGCAGTGATGGACAACACTAATCCAATTGAAGATTTTTTATTTTGCATATAATACTACAGCCAAAGGCAAACATTCTATTCACTGCTGCTACTTGCAATTAGGTCTGTAAACTGCCCAAAGTTTCTTATTCTGGGAGTAGCAGAGTCTGGATTTTCATGGGTCTTCTGAACGATTGCCAGATTCAGTAACACTGCTTCTGGCTAACACCTGACATTCAATGTGACAGAACATGAATGTAGCAGGCAACGGAGAGCCAGAGGAAACTAATTAGCATTTAGAAAACACCTTTCATGGCCTCAGGATGTCCCAAAGTGTCTTACAGCCAATGAAATGCTTTTGAGGTGCGTTCTCTGTAGCAATCCAGGAGATTGGTTCTTAAGCCTTTTTAGTTGAAGGTCCCCTTTTTCCAATGGGATTAGTAATCATCTAATACTATATAATATTTATAATGTGAAAGTGTTGCATGTAAAGACTGTTTTAATAATGCGTTATAAAAAGATATTTATTTATAGATATCAGTGAGATTGCTGTGCCTGCTTTTTACTGAAAAGTTTGTCTATCCTTGTGCAGTTCCTAGGTTAGAGAGGCAGCCCACCATGCACATGACAGCGGCAATCCACATTTCATAATATTTCACGGACTCCTGGAAAGTCTCTATTCACCCTCAGTGGTCTGCAGATTCCAGTTTGAGAAGCACTGATATAGGAAATGCAACAACCAATTTGTGCAGAGAAAGACTCCACGAGGAGATCACTAGAGCACCAGTATCCCAAAACTAGCACAGTAATGTCAGGCAAGGAAGCCTTGCTTTGACACAATTGAGGTGGTGCGCTGCAGTGTAATAAAACACAGGGGCTTTCAAGTTCTGTAAAAATGTTAGTTTTGTCCTAGTTAGCATTTCATTCAGAAGCACAGCTTACATGGAAGGTATGTACATTTCCCGATTAATTCTCAGCTGCTTGCTTTCTTTCATGCCAGCCTCCCAACTTTCCCCCTCTCCTGAAATCAGCTCTTAGCAATAAGGCTTTTGTTATTGAATAAGACTTTTCTTCCCTGTTGCGCTAGCGCTTCCTCCTCAGATTAAAAATTGCTACTTCTTTCCGTTCACCAGATGACAATAACTCTGACCCAGCATACTTGCTTCTTGCAGGGGCTATCAGGGGCTATCAGAGGCTATCAGGGGCTATCAGGGGCTATCAGGGGCTATCAGGGGCTATCAGAGGCTATCAGGGGCTATCAGGGGCTGTCAGAGGCTATCAGGGGCTATCAGGGGCTATCAGAGGCTATCAGGGGCTATCAGGGGCTATCAGGGGCTATCAGAGGCTATCAGGGGCTATCAGAGGCTATCAGAGGAAGATGCTGATCTACTGGAATTGAAACCTCTGCTTTTTGCTAGCGTTGCAATTTCTTTTTAGCTCTAAAAGGTTGGCCACCATCGGTCCAAAGAGTTTTTATTCAGTACTTTCTCTCTTTCTCTCTTAAGATGTCATGCTCTGAGAGGGCAATGGTGACCATGGACTTCCATGCTAATCTTGCTCCAGAGACGTGGATCAACTCCCTTGGTAGTACATTCACCCAGTTTGCAAGTGTCTTAAGAAAAATCATTCTTTGTCTGTCTTGATCTCTTTTACCATCAATCTTTCCCATCAGCATCAGACTTCCTAAATCATAAGTCCTTATTACATGCCCAAGAAATTCCAACTCTTTCTTCCTGATCTTGGTCAGGAGAGTTCTTTTGGTCTCAGATTTTGCTAACATTTCTTCATTGGTAGCGTGACTCAGCCAAGACTCCTTCATTATTCACCTCAAAAGCCATGACTCTGCAGACTCAATTCTTCTCTGCATTGCTTCGCTGATCATCCAACACTCTCGTCCATGTGTCAAAATTGGTGTGATGTAGCAGTCCTGGATTCTCAGCTTTACCATGTTACGCAACCAAAATATCAGCCTTACAAACAGCTTTTCCTTACTCAAAAGGAAACTGTTTATTTTTTTTAAAAAACTTTCTGTAATAAGAAGAAAGGCTGAGAAGACAATTTTAACCCAACTTGATGGGTGGGAAATGCACAGGTATGGGGTGGAATGCTGATTTTACATCCGCCAGTTGAGGGAACTTGACTTGGTCGGGTGCAACATTGCCTTCACACACTGATTGCTTTTACTTTCCATTGAATTCAATGAGTAATGCTGGATAGCATAAAATCAGCATTGCGCCTGACCCTGTGGATTCCCCACCCTGCCACTATGGTTAAATTTCTCCCTTTTGGCTAAGATGGATAGTATAACATGATGATGGAACTCCAGTGGGAGTTATGTAACAGCTCACTTCTCCCTTGAAGATGTTGCTGGATGGATTCCATCCAGAGGTGGCAGGGGTATTCCTGTTTAAGCACTCCTGTTCCACCTGGCCCCAGAAAATTATTGTAACCCTACATCCTTGTGCCTCCTTCAGCCTAATTGCCTGTAAAACTGGTAGAAGGGTGCGTGACAACCAGCTCCGTCCAATATCTGGATCCTATGTACATCGTAGAAGATTAATTTTGATATTAAAAGGGGCCTGTTACCCAAAACAAACAGGTGTCACAGAGTCATAAAGGTCTACAGCACAGAAAAAGGCCCTTCAGCCCATCGAGTCTGCGCCAGTCAAACAAGTGCCTAGCTATTCTAATCCCATTTTCCAATACTAGGCCTATAGCCTTGTATGCCATGGCATTACAAGTGCATATCCAAATACTTCTTAAATGTTATGAGGGTTTCTGCCTCTACCACCCTTTCAGGCAGTGAGTTCCAGATTCCCACCACCCTCTGGGTGAAAAAATTCTTACTCACATCCCCTCTAAACCTCCTGCCCCTTACCTTAAATCTATGGCCTCTGGTTATTGACCCCTCCACCAAGGGGAAAAGTTCCTTCTTGTCTACCCTATCTATGCCCCTCATAATCTTATACACCTCAACCATGTCCCCCCTCAATCTCCTCTGCTCCAGGGAAAATAACCCCAGTCTATCCAATCTCTCCTCATAACTAAAACTCCTCAGCCCAGGCAACATCCTGGTAAATCTCCTCTGCACTCTTTCTAGTGCAATCACACCCTTCCTATAATGCGGATTCCAGAACTGCACGCAATACTCCAGCTGCGGCCTAACCAGTTCCTAATACAATGGTCTAATATAGTTCCAGCATAGCCTCCCTGCTCTCATATTCTATGCCTCGGCTGATAAAAGCAAGCATCCCATATGTCTTCTTAACCACCTTATCTACCTGCCCCGCTATCTTAAGGGACTGGCGGACATGCCAAGGTCCCTCTGATCCTCGGTACTTCCCAGGGCCCTACCATTCATCATGTATTCCTGTGCCTTGTTTGTCCTGCCCAAGTGCATCACCTCACACTTATCTGGATTAAATTCCATTTGCCACTGATCAGCCCATCTGACCAGCCCGTCTATATCCTCCTGTAATCTAAGGCTATCTTCCTCACTATTTACCACCCCACCAATTTTCATGTCATCCGCGAAGTTACTGATCAACCCCCCTACATTCAAATCTAAATCGTTTATATATACCACAAACAGCAAGAGACCCAACACCGATCCCTGTGGAACCCCACTGGACACAGGCATCCAGTCACAAAAACACCCCTCGACCATCACCCTCTGCTTCCTGCCACTCAGCCAATTCTGGATCCAATTTGCCAAATTGCCTTGGATCCCATGGGCTCTTACCTTCGTTATCAGTCTCCCATGCGGGACCTTAGCAAAAGCCTTGCTGAAGTCTAAGTAGACTATGTCAAATGCATTGCCCTCATTTACACATCTGGTCACCTCTTCGAAAAATTCAATCAAATTGGTCAGATATGACCTCCCCTTAACACAACCATGCTGACTGCCCTTGATTAATCCCGGCCTCTCCAAGTGTAGATTAATTCTGTCCCTCAGAATTGCTTCCAATAGTTTCCCCTACAACTGAGGTTAGACTGACTGGCCTGTAGTTCCCTGGTTTATCCCTTCCTTCCTTCTTGAATAATGGTACCACAATGGCTATCTTCCAGTCCTCTGGCACCTCTCCTGTGGCCAGAGAGATAGTGAAAATTATTGCCAGCGCCCCTGCTATCTCCTCTCTTACCTCACTCAGCCTGGGATACATTTCATCCGGGCCTGGAGATCTATCTACTTTTAAGCCTGCCAGACCTCTTAGAACTTCCTCCCTTTCTATGCTAATTTGTTTAATTATATCACAGTCCTTCTGCCTGATTTTCATACCCACGTCGTTCCTCTCACTTGTGAACACCGACACAAAGTATTCACTTAGAACCCTGCCTATGTCTTCTGTCTCCACACGCAAATGACCACTATGGTCCTTAATGCTTCAGTTACCCACTGATGGGCCACATGTAAGAACGGGCAAATCATCATCAGTCTACCAATTCCATTTTCAGGCTGCTAAAGCCTCATTGTCACTAATTCAGACAAATAAAAACCAACCCTAGGATACCTCAACCTCCTACTCAAGATAGTTTAAAGCATACTTTACTTCCTTAGGCAATAAATATTTTATTCTGCCTCCCTGCATCATCCACCATCTCCAATTTTCTGCCAGACCAATTCCAAACCTAATCTCTAACTAGACACCAGGTAGAACATGTTTAAGCTAACTGTGGATATACTGCAGTCACCTGGGTTCTCCTGATTCAAAGTAGGTTCAGATACCAAGCTGCATATGTTTTATCATTTCAATCATGCTAAAAGTTGTTAAATACTAAGCTATTTAACAACTGCAATCAGGAACTCAACAAACCACTGTCACATTGTGTTGGAACACCAATCAATTGGAGCAACCAGACCAAAAACATAAAATACTTTTCAAAAAGGGATAATACTGATTCCTTATGTTGCTTCAAATCTGTTAAATAACAAAACTGAAAAACATCCCCAAAATCAAAACCAATTATGTTTTTTCTTGGGCTTTTAAGAGTAAACTATGCCAATTCCCAATAATATCTACACAACAGAGACTTGCAGGATTGACTCGAATAAAGACACTCCTGGCAGATGACTCTCCCTCTGATTTCATTCTTTTCCTCTGCTTTATGCCTAATGTTAATAGAAATTATCAGTTCATTCTCCAAGTTCCACTGGATCAAGTTCCTTGTGTTAAGACTGTCAACACAGTGGCTCCCTTCGCTATTTTAACTATTTTAATCAACATGAGATTGAGAATTAATTATGGAAAGTAAGCCTCATCAAATCAAGGGAATCCATGCAGATAAGCTATGTCAAAGCACTTTCTTCCTGAATCATGTGGATATAATTATAACAGAGAATATCTCTAACAGTGCTACTGGCAACCCCCCTGGCTGTACCTGTGTGTAATATTTGCTGAATATTACTCTGGCTGGGATTTCAAAACGCAAAATTTAAGAAATGCTCCATTTTTTTGAAAATTAAAACAATTAAATAATTAACTTTTAAACTTCCAGCTCCATTTAGCACCCAAGGGACATTACAGGCTGACAATTAAATATTAATTGCAGTTTTTAGTAGAAAGGCTCGGTATTGAAGTATTAGATTACAGCTAGGGGCAAGTCCTCCCATTAACTGCCATTTGTTCAATAATTTACCTCACAGTTCACTCTGTCAAATAAAAGTAAATATGGGTAAGAACATGGCAATGAGGTCCTTAAGCAGTACTCATACATGGAAAGCAATGTCCTCAGCACAAAAACAACATTGCTTGAAGGGTCTGCCTGTAATAATTATACTGTATAGAATGTTACAGGTAAAACATTACCAAGTATTGTCATTAGAAAATCAGCCAGATTTATTGGAGATGATGGGGGTCACGCGTGCTACCAAGCCCGCCAAGAGTTTGCTTTTCAGGCTTCGCACAAGGTGAGTCCCATTCCCACCAGCGCGTGAATAAGAATGTCAGTGAATATGTATCTTCCCGGGAGTAAAGCAATGAGTTTTTTTTAACTGATTGGAAATTGCATGAAAAGATGGGATTGCTGGGATTTAGTTTGTCAATGCCCTATCCCTAATTTCTGAAATCAACTCTGTAAGAACCCCAGTTAGATGAGAAACTTATAAGTCTGTGGAACCAGCATAGAATAAATGTTTCAAATTGACAAGACCACAGAAAGGTATAATGATGTTGCACAATTACTAAATCTACAATCACTTAAAACCCTGGACACTAGAGACTTTGAAGAAAGTTTATCTAAACTATATGCACATTTCTGTAATCACCAAGCATAAACTTTTTCAAACATATTTTTAATATGAGCAGCTCTCTAACTTTTGATCTAACTGAACCATTGCAAACCACTCATGACAAATAATCATGAAGCAACTCAGATTACATGATGTTCATGGCATCCTTAATTATTCACATTATATTTCTTTTGCTGTGTACTCACGAGGTCTGTCATGGGTATACTCAACAGCTTTGTATTTGTTCTATTTATCAGATTTAATATATATTGAACTGAGGGTAACTAACATATAGAACATATAGCAGTGATAATCTGTGAAAGCAGTAAACATGAGTGAACGTGTAATCAATTATAAACTGCTCTCCTACAAATTCTTTTTGAGTTGAAGGTTTCGGCACTTGGTCACATGAAAGACTTGAGCTGACGTGGTCAGACAGTGATCTTATCCCACAACCTCTGCAGGATAATGACTTGTCCCCCCAGCTCTTTCAAATGCAAGATCAGCAACCCCACATCAATCCTCACAATGAACAGCCGCACTATTTTAGCGGAAACAACCCAGAAATATCTAGGAAAGGATATAAAGCAGGTGAAATCCAACTGCCAAAACTTGCCATCCAAATAATGGCAAGGCTAATAACACTTGCCATTATTTATATGCAACAACCTCAATGATGGCAGATGCAATTAAGCAGAGAAATTGAAAGGTTGTTCAAGATGCCCCATCCACTGTTCACTATGAAAATGGCATCTCACTGTCTGGCTTCCCATTCAAATGAATTGAGTGAAGTCCTTGTGCCTGCACAGTAGATACAAACTAGAGTTGCCTCAAAAAGTTGTCACGTCGCTTCAAGACTCTGTACCCTTTTTATGATGTGATAAGTATTAATTAATTAAGTCAACTTCTTTGGCACTAAAAATTAACAATTACAAGTGTGGATCTCAATTTTAATTGTTAGAGTTTTTAATTTTAATTTTTTAAAACCTTTTTTCTCATCTCTTTTCTCCCACTCTTAATCTAATCCTTCCTTCCCGCCCTTTGCTTTTCTTTCTATCATTGATTTGATATCAAATTCATCACTCTAAATTACACTTCCTTATCAGTCTTTGCACTAATTATTTGAAAATGTTTCAGTCTGATTGGTGAAGAGATGTACAGCCACTTGCCCTGTTCACTCAGGTCCTGGATGTCCTGTAGAGGGTACTGTGTCATTTCAATTTCTCACTTGCAATAACTCAGAGGACAAAATATCAGCGACATTAAATGGGAAAAGGATAAGTAGTATTAGTATTAATCATGGCTCAGTTTGTAGCACTCTTGACTTTAACTCAGAAAGCAGCACATCCCCCTCCAGAGACTTGAGCTTAAAAATCTAGGCTGAGGCTCCAGTGCAGCACTTAGGAACTGCTCCTCTGTTGGAATTAATTACTGTCTTTTGGATGAAACATTAAGCCAAGGTCCTGTCGTCTCTCTCAGGTGGATGTGAAAACCCCTTGGCACTATTTTGAAGAAAAGCAGGTGAGTCCTGGCCAATATTCACCTCTCAATCAACATCAAACAAACAAATTATACTGTCAATATGTTGTGGGAGCTTGCTGTGTGCAAATTGGCTGTTGCATTTCCCACAATGCGGCATTGTGTCTGCACTTCAAAAGTATTTCACTGGCTGTAAAGGGCTTTTGCATGTCTTGACGTAATGGAAAACTCTATATAAATGCATTCTTTCTGTGGTTGGTCACCACAGGAACTTTTCTGCCATTAGTTTCAATTCTTTGTTTCATAAAAACAATTCCAATGGTAAGACCACCCCTTTAAACCTGATCTCTGTGTCCTGCGAAGGTCAATGATGGAGATAACAATTACAGGCAGGGACAGGCTTGTTGGGGTGGCCTGTGGTCAGGTTACACAGAAAGATGATTACAGAAATGAGGAGAACAAATTTGTGTTTCTATCGTCCCTTCTCAAATTCAAAAGAGTTACCTAACTTTTGCTTGCTTTACCTTGACAGCTTAGTGGGTATATCACTGCTTGTTGTGGTACTGATCCATGCTGGGTATGATAGTTCTACATTGAATCGCTGGACAATGTTGAGCTGACGTAGCAGATGAGAAAGGCAGTAAAATTGGCCTGAAAATCCTTGAGCAATGGAATGGAAGTTCAGTTATGGTTCCAGCTCTTGATTAATGCCCAGTGATTCCTGTCTAAAAGTCCATGTATTCCAACAGGATTAGTTTCAACTATTTCCCACGGTTGGATAGTCTACTGACACACACTGTCAAAGCTCATGTGTGAAGAATGCCCATTTGGGAAGAGGTACTGGCAGCCTGCTGGTACCCACTGGCTTTCCAACAGTTGTAGCATCTGCTGCTGTTTTGCAGCCAAAAGAATCACCATCAAATGAAAAGGGAGAATATTGAAATGAAAACCATGCGATGCTCAATATTTAAAACCTGACTATTAAAAAACAGACCCTAATGTCTCCAGTACAATAAGTCTGAATTGTACTTTCTGATGTGGAGAAAATGGATGAACCCGTGGCAGGGTCTCTGTTGGACATGCCCGGTGTATTAAAGATCTTTGCTTTGTTGGGAAATTGAGCAGGGAAAAAAAAAATACATTTTATATGGAGCTTTAGAGAATTGTAACT
This sequence comes from Cetorhinus maximus, assembly GCF_964194155.1. Taxonomy (NCBI): domain Eukaryota; kingdom Metazoa; phylum Chordata; class Chondrichthyes; order Lamniformes; family Cetorhinidae; genus Cetorhinus; species Cetorhinus maximus. Next base: position 984,603 of record NC_135903.1, read on the forward strand.
TTCACCAAAAACATCTAAAAGTTCATTTGCTCTAATTTTTTTGTTATTAATGGTAAGATTCCATTTCCTACCCTCTCCCACCCACTATACTCTGTCTTTATCTCTCTCTGCTTCATCTAACACCAAAGGTCTAGCCAAAGATGCTTATGTTAAGACCAGGCTTCTAATTTCTCTCCTCCACCACTCTCCTGCTGTCTGGCTTCTGTTTAATACCTTCCCCATTCTTTCCCTAGAACCTCACATCTAAGTTCAGGCATAAGGTTTTCAAGATATTAAGGGGAACAGATACCGTAGATGGGGAGAAACTATTTCAACTAGTTGGCGAGTCCAGGTTGAGGAGGTCTAGTGTGAACATTAGAGCCAGACCTTTCAGAAGTGAAATTAGGAAACATCTTTACACACAAAGGATGGTAAAAGTTTGGAACTCACTTCGGCAAATGATAGCTGATGCTAGATCAATTATTAATTTTAAATCTGAGATTGATAGATTTTTGTTTAACTAAAGGTAGATAGAGATATGGGGCAAAGGTAGGTGTATGGTGTTAGGTTGCTGATCAATCACTAAATGACAGAACAGGCTCGAGGGGCTAAATGGCCTCTTCCTTGTTGGAATGTTCCTAAAGATGCTTGTAATTTTTCTACATTGAAGTATGTCGGCACTCCAGATAGAAATCATTTATCAAACTGCCTTCATGTGCAGTGCATTTCATAATATATTACTTAAAATATTTTACATGTTATAGTTAAGTATTTCAAGTACATGCAAGAAAACACAAGCAATAAAACATTTAGAAGACAAGGTTTATAGCTTCCAAAGTACAGTGAGTAAGAACTTCTCTGAGTATTTCATCAAAACCTATTTAGGTTTTCCACTTGCAATTAAATGCAGGTTTAGTGGACTGCTAAGTAATTTCCCGTCATAGGGATACAAAATATCTGTGACTAACAGATGAATTACAATCCGATTTATCTTTAAAAAGGAATTTGATTGAGGATTGGTTAATTCTGAAATGAGACACATGGAATCCAGGATGCTTTGCTGTATAATTTACGTTTTATTTAATGGCTGAGAAAGACTATACATCTCATGAGACAGAGACATGATTTAATTATCCAGTAGGGACTGATTTGTCAACGGTTGCTGCAGCCTCAGAGTTAGGTGTTTGTGACTCATGAAGCACTGATTACAGTGACTATGAAACCTTTGAGGGCTGTGACAGCATCAGGCAAGGACTCAGCTTACTACTGTTTAGTTTATTCCAAGAATAGGAGAGACTTTCTGGTTCAGTGCATCTATTTAATCCTTTAAACCAATCTCAAATATTTCTAGAAAGATCTCATCCAGAAGGAGCTACATGTGTATTGAAAGTGGAAAAAGTATTTCGGCGTTGACAAGTTTAAAGGTGTCACTAACACTGTTGTGGCAGAAGTTGTGTTCAGCTGGTAATAATGATTGGAGTACCATGGGGATGGGAGCTCCTGGCCTAATGTTCCAGCATAACAGTATAATGACTTTTCTTGGCAGGAAGAAAACTAGTTGAATTAACATTATTCAGTGTTCAAATGGTCATCATCAGGAGTGGCATGAAAGATTGAAGGGTTTCATTGCAAGATTTCCCCATGGCTCTTCCCCTTAGCCAGAGAGAGCAAATTCTTGTAGCTATTTCAGGAGCCCGGTATAATTATTATAGCAGCATCTAATTAAGACCTTGAGACCTAATATGAATAGAAAAAGATGGCATTAGCAATGCAGTGGTCTGAAAAGACAATAGCATTAATCTTTGGAAACAGATTAGTGAATTCAAGTATTTTTTCATTGACTTAGTAGCTATAATGAAAACTTGGGCTTTTAGGTTTTTTGTGAATTGTCTCGAGAGGAGTTGTCCTCATTGTTTACATATAGAAGACATTGCAGATTGCAGCACATTCTTTGCCTTATGTATCCTCACTATTTGCAAATGCTTTACAGCCAGTGCCGTTTTATTGAACTCAATTAATGTGGAATGAAGTACAAAATGGACACATGCAACGACTGGGATATAGAATGGACATGGTATCATGCAGCAAAGTTTATTTTTCAATTCTCTGCTTATATTTTGGTAAGTAGAAAGCATCTCGCGGTGAATGATGACTGATGTACATTCCACTTGGAACAGTTGTGTGAGTGAAATTACACTTCACTTGTGATAAACTAATACCTTCTCCCTCCTTCAGATTCCCCCACTTTTCTTCTGAAGATGACAGGACCTGCTGTGGTTTCTTTCTATCAGTGTGAGCTGCTGTACAATATCTCACCCAAATGGTTCGTATCATACGGAGGATATCACAGTTGGGCTCAATCCTGTCCTCAGGCTTTATCCACATCCATGTGCTTCTCAGCAAGGGTCATTTCACAGCGATTGGAGTTTTTTTAAGCATGTTCCTTAGCCTAGGGGAATTGAGGCCAAAAATAGTATTCTTGTTAACATCAGACAGTTCAGCACAAACCTTGGACCTCCCTGGTCTATGTAATTGTTACCATATTGCACAAAGCATTTACCCATTAAAGCAATTGTGAAGCTAAACTATTCATTGATGCTTGTATAGATATATCGGCATTGTAATTTAATTAGAAGGCTGTAGATTGCTGTTACAAGTATGATAAAACTAATTTTTTTGGTTCGAGTATTTTTGTTCAAGATGGAGAATGTTGATAAAAGCAAAATACTGCGGATGCTGGAAATCTGAAATAAAAACAGAAAATACTGGAAAAGCTCGGCAGGTCTGGCAACATCTGTGGAGGGGGAAATAGAGTTAATGTTTTGAGTCCATATGACACTTCTTCAGAATATTGATACTGGTAATGGAATGCTCAAATTAGGTTCTCAATCTCAGAAACAGGCCATGCCCAGGCCAAGTACATTATGTTTAGCTGCAGAGTAAAACTTTTCTCTAGAAGACGCTACAACTGATCCTGAGCAGCACCCCTCACTATACCAACGCAATGTATCCTTAATTGCTGCATCAACTCATAACTTCTCTGAGTGAGATTTCCAATTCGGTCCCAAATTAGGGTCAGTTTTCTACCAATGACAAACAACAACCTCCATTTACATAGCACCTTTTTTTTAATGTAGTGAGATGATCCAGCATTGTAATCAGAAATAAAAATCAATGCCAGCCAAAAAAAATGGAGTGAGCAAAACACTGACCAAAGAGGTGAGTTTGAACGAAGATCTTCAAGGAAGAGAGGGAGATGGAAAGGTGGAGAAATTGAGAAAGGAATTTCGAAAAGTACAGGATTGACATTGCCCGGACCTGAGCTTTGCAGCTTCATTGAGCCACCTGATGTCCTGTTCATCTTGGGTTTATAAAGAGAAAAACCTACTTTCTGAAGTTGCACATGGGCGATGGCCAACTTATCCATTTCAGGGGTGAGTGGAGGTCAGGCACTTTGTCCAATTGGGGAAGAGAAATCCGGCAGGCAATTTTCTGAGGTGTAAACAGAAAATGCTGGAAATACTCAACAAGTCAGGCAGCATCTGTGGAGAGAGAGAGAGAGAGAGTGTCAGCATTTCAGGCTGATGAACTTTGGTCAAAGTTCCACATCCTGACTTGTTCTTACGCCGATAGATGGGAGGGGGCGGCGGAGGGGGGTGTTAGCAGGAGGGGAGATTCCTCCCCAGCTATTATTATATTATATATTCTATTAACGAGGCGCTTACTCCAAGTTGGGGAATTTGAATCTGCTGATTCAGGTAGAGACACGGACGGGGTCATGTCCTGAATGAAACATGAGAGCGAGTGGCCGCTGTTGTCCGGCCTGAGACTTGACGAAAGGTGGCGACCCTACACCGTGTGTAAGAGCCGGAGGAGAGTTCACTGAACATTGACAGCGTTTACTGACAAGGAGCTGGTCTTAACTAGCGCGGTTTCTATAGAAAGGGGACTTGAGTTAGGAAGGCAGAGTAATAGATGCTCTCATTGTGCACACAGATTGGATTGGAAACTGCGCAATGAACTTGCGGAAGTCTTTAAAACGAGAGTAAGGCTGCCTGGTTCTGGTCTGACACCTGCTGGCTTTGCTGTTTGAGATGCTGATGTGAAATCGGGTTTCAAATTGGACCTTAAACCCCCCGAAGCCCTTTCCGAGACCGGGACTATCCCAGACTCTGCACCCGGACACTTTCCCGCTGAGCCTGACGCCGGATTTCATGTCGGTTTGAGGGACGGGGAACTTGTGCCCAGATGTTGGAGGCTTTTTATTTTTAAACAGGGGAAGGGGGCGGTGCTTTTTTTTATTTCGGAAGGCGCAGCTGTCACGTCTCTGGTGCAAAGAGGAGATGCCTTTGCTCATCGCAGCTCAACAGCAGAAGCTAATTCTGGCCCCGCGTTAAATCCCGTGATTTTCTGCGGAGGGGCTGATGTGGGAAAGAGGCGTTTCTCTGCTTTACAACACGTGCTGGAAACGAGGAAGTTACACACACCCAGGCTGGAGCGGTGACGGATTATATCCGTTAATTTCACAGGAAGTGGATGAAATAACCGGTTTGGTGGCGGGAGCTGCGGTCCCTGTGGTGGGACCGGTCCGTTTCGGGTCAGTTGCACAGGGTCAGGGTGGCCAAAGCCCCCCCGCCGCCTGCAGCGTGTGGCCGCGCTGAGGTCGGGAGAGATGCTCCTGTGAGGATGGCGGATGGACAGAGAGACGGTGCTGAACCCGTCCCAAACTCAACTGTGTCCTCCTGTGAAACCCAACCCATCGCCAACGGGAAATGCCCCGACCAGGGAGACCCCCCTGTCAGCAATGAACCTGCCGAGAGAAACCAGACCACAGCTCCCCACAGCATCATCATCAAGGTAATGATCACATTCAAACCCCAACATTAACAACCGACTTCCCTTCACTTCAGCTGAGCCGTTTTATTGAATTGTTTGGTCAATTGAAATGTCTCTCCGCAGATCTCTCGCTGCCCCTGTTTGAAGACGATTTCTTTCTACAAGTCACCTTATCCAAATAAACCCCACCGATCACCAGAGCTCCATCCACCTGGGGCAGAGGGGATCGGTTTAATCCACAAAGTGTGTGTGTAGGTTGGGGAAAGTCACTATTACTGTCCTTGGAAATGTGTGTCTGACAGCGACAAAAATTAAACATCGCAGCAACTGTGGTGACGGTTTAACGATGCGGGGCAGCCTGTTTATCGCGGACCTCAGGGAGTGTCGTTATTTTTCTGTTTGCCTGATTCTCAGGGCAGTTTTATTTGTCGGGGGCAAAAAGCACTTTGTTCTCCAGAGCAGCTCCATCCAACTTTCCACCAAATCAACAAAAATATTGTTAACTAAAGATGATAACTTTAATCAGCAGTAATTGGATGGGAATCGGTGCCGTTGACAGGGACCCGCTGGTTTGATGGGGATCCAAGGGTTTATTCAATAACTAAGTCTTCCTGAGCCGCCTTGTTCTGAAGCCCTTACCGCTTCTTCCTATATCTGGTACTGCAGCAAAATACATTGCCCTGAATCAACGTTTCGCCAAAGTGTCAGTGTTTTCCTGAACACTTAACGGTGAAACATGTGTTGAAATTGAAAGGCCGTTCCCCGCCACTGAGAAAACTCAAAGGGCAAAGATATTTTAAGATGGTACTTTTTTTTTCAGAGGGATGACATAAACATGCAGGTTATGTCAAAATATGTAACTGCCTCACACAAAAAAATTTACTGTAAAACATGGGATTCACCCTTTCTCATCTTTTACCACCTTGTGGTGAAGTTTAGAGTCCCTTATAAGATTTTCTTCTCAAAGTGATCATTTAGTACAAATCATCACATTGTGAGCCAGCCAACTTGCTCCATTCTAGGTATCTTCTCATGTATTACCAAATTCAAAACTGGGTGCTGAGCTAGAATGTAAGTTCTTGGATATCGAATTCACTTGCAATGAGTTTCTCAAACTCCACTGTGTTTTTGGGAGAAGGCCAATTGCGGGGTTTAAAAATGTCACAAACTGCAAGCATTTGTTTTTGCAACTGAACCTTGAATTTGTGTGAACCGCATGGAATTCCCAAGCTCCAACTTATATTATGGGATATAAAGATTCTCTCATGTATGGTCAGTTTTTTTCACAAGCACTGTAATCAAAACCATCGAGGTTACCCTCTTGTCTTTTGTGCCGGATGGTTATGAGAGGGATATTACTGAAAAATCTTATGTTTTTTTGACATGGTGTGGTGAGAATTTCACTGCAAAGCAACTAACATAAAGATGTTCAATATTTTTGTCAGTACAAATTATTTTAACCACTAGTGTGATAAGTGATTTGAAAACAACATCTAGCTATCTGATTAAATTATGTGTGTACCACACCTATAAGACTCCTCCTTACCTCGAGCATAGATTTTTTTTTTTTACTTGTGTACTGCACTGTATTCTGAAATTCTTGGTGATTATGGTCTATACCATGCAGAGTGCAAGCAAGCATTTTAATTTTACAAACAGGTATGCTTTACTTTAAAAAACAGCTGTATCATTTTTATAGAAGAATGTCTCATCAGGGAAAAATCCACTTGACCTAGCTGGGCTATATTTTCCAATGTTTCTGTTCAATACAGTAAATTGGGAAATGGAACTATAATCATGGCAGCTTTTTGGTTAACATTAAAGAAGGCAACTTATTGTAACAAAACTGGTAACATTAAAAGAAAATGCTGGAAATATAGAGCAAGTCAGTCAGCAACTGCAAGGGAAAGGCAGGTTAACATTCTGGGAGGGGGCTGCAGCAGGAGCAGATTACAACTGAAACCTTAGCTGCTGATGGAGAGATGGGTTAATCAGCTTGCTGGGCATTTCCACCACTTTCTGTATCTAATATGGTGACAGTCAATAAGGGCTTTTTTTGGAATAACTGTGCTTTGCATCTCTTTTGAGACCTCGCTTTGCAAAAGTGGCATATTCTTGTGACTGTTACCATTTGGATGCCCTGGTTTGACTCCTTGGGGGTTTTGATTCAGAAAAACTTATGGCCCCTATTAACTATATGAAATGTGTTATGATCCCAATGGAGATGCTAACTTGTAAAAGAAATCAATCTCCACATAGCCAACAGAAGGAAAATTGACGCACAAGATTTCACTTTTTTAAAGCTAAAGTATTTGGCCTTGAAGGGATATTGCACAAAAAGAAAATACATGCTACTCAAAGCACATGGGTTATTAAAAAGAAAACAGAAGCTCGAGCAGATGAGAATTCAGTGTTAACTGATGAAGGAATGTAATTACCAGTCCACCCCTATTACTGTCTGTCAAATATTTCCAAACTTGTGCTTTGCCTGTTGTTAACAGGCATATACATAAATATCATCAAGTATTATCTGCTTTGAGTAGAACAAGTAGAACTTTCTCAGAGAAGATGTAACAATGAGAGAAGTAAGACTATGAATACAGTCGCTGTGTTTTTATCAGCTTCTTCAATGCCCAGACGTAGCTGGAGTGCGCAGCCTCTTTATTTATGCTGCTAACCCAACTAAAATTCAGCCAGTACCTGTGGTACTTGGGATTCATTTGCTTTTAATGAGCATGTCTTGGCTGCATTTGTATTTTTTAAAGAGAATACAATTCTCCTGCAAATAAACATCTCACAGTGAATGACTTGTAAGTTCATTGATTGTTCTTAGGCAGCTATGTAGTGCACAGCACGGTTCCACAAATGAATTATATCAATGAGCAGTTAATCTACATGTTGTGGTATTGGTTGAGGGAGATATATTGCCCAGAACAGGGAAGAACTTCCTTGTGTGCAAGTCGCTAGCCCCACAAGACGTCTTTTTATACATACCTGATCTAATGGAGCAAGCAGAAGGTTTAAGACCTATTTAAAGGACAACATCATTAGTATCGCACAGGAGCGCAGCTTCAATTATAAACTTAAGATCGACTCCATGTCTTGAATTCAGAAACTTCTTCCGAGTGAGAGCTCAACATATGCCCCTCTATTAACCTTGTGCCATTGTTTTAATGCCCATTTTCCTCACTTGTGGGTCCCACATTACTATCCCAGGTTTGCAGCTACATTTTCACTTCTGTCTTTGTAAATTGAACAAAGAATGACAGTCAAGTGGTGAAAAACCTGGTTTGTGCCATAATTCTACACATGATGGATCTTGTTCTCTGCTCCTTTCCCTGAGGTAAAGGGCATCAAGCTGGGTCTATCCCAAAAAGCTGTATTAGTATTTGAGTGTTTCAGTAGACTGTTTCCATGCAGAGACCACTGCTAGTGCTAGATGGATGCCAGCAAGCAGGCAGGGATGACCAAACAGAAAGTCCCTGCTTCAGACATTTCATCCCCATCCTCTGCTCTGCATCATCCCACAACAGGGCAGCTGAAATCAGAAATTCAGTCGAGGATGCATTTATCTCATTATCCTTCACTCAATAACGTTGTGCATTGGTGCTTAACACAGCAACCATCGTACTGTAAATGTACAGCTTTCCCTGCACCATTCTATTTATAAGAGAATAAATGTCAGGACACATTTCCAAGCTTCGGAAAATGACGCATTTTCAGTGGTCCTAGGAAGTCTGGAGTAGCTGTCTGCAGTAATGCTCTCTCAGGGATTGATCCAGGCACGGGAGCAGAGAACAGGATTTACCATGTGTAGAATTGCTAGGTTTTTCACCACTTCATTGTGTTCACTTTGTTTCACCAATCTACACAGACAAAAGTGAAAGTGTTGGTAAACCTGGGATAGTAAGCAAGCGAGGCATGTGTTTTAACTAGGATATATTTAACATGGGATATCTCTTGTCATGTTTGCGTGTGATTTATTCCAGTGTTTGGTAAATAATGAAACGAGTGAATGAATTAGACTGGCCTCCTTCAGCACTGGCCCATGAATTATTTAGGCTGCTTGTCTACAGCCTAGACTCGAGCCTTACTTTTAGTCTGTCTCTGATCTTGGCTATCAGCCTCAGCTCACTGGCCTGCAAAATGTCTGGATTAAGCTTAATTGGGCACCGTGTGTGCCAAGCTCAACTTCATACTGCAGAAAGCACAGCTAAGAAACACAGAAATTTTAGCGTAGTGGATGACAAATGATTCCCCTTGTGCTTTCCTCATCTTAGCTCCTTGCCCAATTGCTTTCACCCTCTACCTTTTCCCCTTCAGTCATGCAGGATGGATTGGGGGAGATAATTCGCTACGCAACACTCCCCCAATGGCTCAACTAAGTGTTACACTGTGTTTAATGAGAAGGAGGTATGTTTAATGCTCCCCTAATGGAAAACGGAGCTTAAAGTTGTTACCAATCAACATTAGCATGTCTACACTTCTCCTAAATGTGCTTTAAAAGTGCATAACTGCCTTTTAGAATGTATACAGCGTTGGTAAATATGTTTGTTATCTGTTGACCTTCGGCCCAAACAAAAAGAACTCTGGACTTCCATTGGATTCAAGTTGCCACATGTATCAGCATAATTCAAGGGAATGCATTATCTTGCAAGTTAATTCACTCCATTTATCACAGCATTTGTTATAGTTATTTGATATAGTTAAGGGTACAAGCACTAGGGGGAATGCTGGCTCATACTCCTAGACTCTATATTAAACAGATCTGTAAGTGTAAAGCTGTATGTTAGAGATCGGTGGCTGCTGCCTTATGATCATTGTTACTTTAAGCAGAAATTTTTCTGATGCCTGAATGAATTGTGACAAGGCCTTTATCAAATAGCATGCAGAATTGTGAATTGAAGTGCACTGTGATACACTTTGACGCCCCTAGCATTTTTTTTTGCAAAGAATAACTTTCTATTGTAGTGGATGGGGAACAATACAGAATCCTCTGCCAACATTTAGATATTTTTTCCTTTTACCTACCTAAACGGTAATGCACTTCATATTTATTAGTTTTAAGGTGCATCTGAGAAATGTCATAAAGACATATTTATATAAAAACAGAAGCACTGGAAATATTCAGTAGGCCAGGAAGATTCTGCAGAGAGAACAGAGGAAGAATCACATTTGACTCGATGTTAACTCTGTTTCTCTCTCCATAGATGTTGTCAGGTCTGCTGAGTATTTCTTTCAGGTTTTCAGCACCTGCAGTATTTTGCTTTTAGTTTTATATTTATATAATGCATTTCTTCTAGATGGTAGGGTAGGGAAAATGTTTAGAAAACAGTCCTATTGGTGCAATGTTAAAGAACAAGACCCATGGCACGATTGGCAAGTCCTTTCATAAAACACTCTCATGAAATGAGTTGTCTCACTGGGTATTCCTGCTCTTATCTTGATGATGTTACTTCTGAGTTAGACTAAATATCTTTTTTTCCATCAATTTATTATTATATAATTATATATTATATATACAAAAATCAGTGAGTGAACAACTTAGGGTTTAAAAAAAAAATAGAAGTACAATGTCTTTGTTAATGAAGGATATATGTAACTGGAACATTTCAATTCTGCTTGTTCATAGTGAGATAGTTGATGCATTGGTTTTAATTTTCCAAAATTCCCTAGATTCAGGGAAGGTTTGATTAGAATGGAAAATAGTGGATGTAACTCCTTTCTTCACAAAAGGAGGGAAACAGAAAACAGGAAACTGAAGGCCAGTTGGCTTAGCATCTGTCATAGGGAAAATGTTAGAAGCTATTATTAAAGACCTCATAGCAGTTGCTTGAAAAAATTCAGGGTAATCAGGCAGAGTCACGATGGTTTTGTGAAAAGGAAATCATGTTTAACCAATTTATTGGAGTTCTTGAAGCGGTAACATATGTTTTGGATAAAGGGGAACCGGTGGATGTACTCTGTTTAGATTTTCAGAAGGCATTTGATAAAGTGCCACATCAAAGGTTGTTGTGGAAAATAAAAGCCCATTGTGTAGGGGATAACATATTAGCATGGATAGAAGATTGGCTGGCTAACAGGAAGCAGAGAGTAGGCATAAATGACTTTCTCTGGTTGGCAGGATGTGACAAATGATATGCCACAGGGATCAGTGCTGGGGCCTCTTTTTACAATTTTTATAAATGATTTGGATGATATGGTTGCTAAATTTGCTGATGATACAAAGGTAGGTAGGATAGTACGATGTGAAGAGGGCACAATCACAGAACTGTTACAACACAGGAGGAGGCCATTCGACACATTGTGTCTGCAACAGCTCTCCAATTGAGCGTTATGACTTAGTTCCATTCTCCTGCCTTTTCCCTTTAACCCTGCACATTGTTTCTATTTAAACAATCATCTAACGCCCTCTTGAATGCCTCGTTTGAACCTGCCTCCACCGCACTTCCAGGCCGTGCACTCCAGACCTGAACCACTCGCTGTGTGAAAAAGTTTTTCCTCACATCACATTTGCTTCTTATGCAAATCACTTTAAATCTGTGCCCTGTCATTCTTGTGCCTTTTACAAGTGGGAACAGTTCCTCCCTATCTACTCTATCCAGCCCCCTCCTGATTTTGAACACCTCTATCAAATCTTCTTTTAGCCTTCTCCTCTCCAAGGAGAACAGTCCCAACCAACAAGGAGGCTGCCAAGAGATGTAGATTGGTTAAGTGAGCGGGCAAAGACCAAGCAAATGGAGTTTAGTGTGGGAAAGTCTAATATTCTCCATTTTGGCAGGAAAGATTTAAAGAAGAAGCATATTATCTAAATGGTGAGAGATTGCAGAGCTCTGCGATACAGAGGGATCTAGGTGTCCTAGTGCATGAATTGCAGAAGGCTAGCTGGCAAGGACAGCAAGTAATTAGGAAAGCTAATAGAATGTTATAATTTATTGTGAGGGGAATTGAATATAAAAGTAGGGAGGTTATGCTTCAAATATACAGGGCATTGGTGAGACCACATCTGGAGTACTATGTACAGTATTAGTCTAAAGAAGGGTGTGAATGCATTGGAGGCAGTTCAGTGAAGTTTTACTAGACTAATACCTGGAATGGGTGGGTTGTCTTATGAGGAAAGGTTGGACAGACTAGGCTTGTATCCACTGGAGTTTAGAAGAGTAAGAGGCGCCTTGATTGAAACATATAAGATTCTGAGGGGTCTTGACAGGGTCAATGGGAAGAGAATGTTTCCTTTTGTGGGAAAATCTAATACTAGGGACCACTCTTTAAAAATAAGGAGTCACCCATTTAAGATAAGAGATGAGAATTTTTTTCTCTAAGGGTCATGAGCCTTTGGAACACTCTTCGTCAAAAGACAGTGGGAGCAGAGTCTTTGAATATTTTTAAGACAGAGCTAGATAGATTCTTGATAAACAAGGGGATGAAAGGTTATTGGGGGTAGGCAGGAATGTGGGGTTGAGATTACATTCAGATCAGCCATGACTGTATTGAATGGTGGAGTAGGCTTGAATGGCCTACTCCTGCTCTTTATTCATATGTTCGTATACCAGGCTGGTTCAGTCTTTCCCTTAGCCATTGGGACAGTTGTGATATTTTCATGAAATGAATAAAGAAATTTTAATATTTGATTACTTCACTGCACAATATATTGGCAATTTATTTCCTTGAAAAACACTGCTTGAGTATGTTGCAAATGACATGTTAGGCGTAAAAAAAAAAAGTGTCAATATTCCTGGCTGATTATATGTGCTAAGAATTCACGCACATGAATCTTCTTGATCTGAATCACAATAAGTATCATGGACATGGGACACCCATTTGACACTTGATGTCAGCCAAAAAAATTGATTTGTGAAGCACACGCTTTGCTTTCATAGTTTGTGATGCTATCTGAAGTGCAAGATTAGTTTAGGGCCTCAAGATCACTCTCAGAAAATTGCTATTGTACAGACAGTAGCATTGCATGATACAATGTTAAACCAAAACTTTGTTATCCATTGCTTGGAAATGTACAAGAAAAGGTGCGAGTTGGGAGTGACCTGCCCTAAACGATGGTGGTTTCAGTGTTTGAGTGGACACACAATGATAAGCCTCACCTTATTGTTCCAATCCTTTGACCTTTATTGCAAGGGGGATGGAGTGTAAAAGTAGGGAAGTCTTGCAACAACTGTACAGGGCATTAGTGAGATTGCACCTGGAGTACTGCTTACAGGTTTAGTCTCTTTACTTAAGGAGGGATTTACTTGCGTTTGGAGCAGTTCAGAGAAGGCTGAAGAAACGTTGAGCAGAATGGGCCTATACTCATTGGAGTTTAGAAGAATAAGAGGTGATCTTATCCTCTCAGCACCTTATGTTTCAATGTTTCCCTCATAGGGGAATTTAGAACTAGGAGACACAGCTTCAAAATAAGGGGCTTCCTTTTCTTCTCTGAGGGTTGTTAATCCTGCGAATTCTCTTCCCCTGAGAGTAGTGGAGGCCGGGTCATTGAATATATTTAAGGCTGAGCTAGTTAGATTTTCTCAAGGGTTATGCGAGGCCGGCAGGTGGATGGAGTTAAGGCCACGATCGGATCAGCCATGATATTATTAAATGGTGGAGTAGGTTCAAGGGGCCGAATGGCATACTCCTGCTCCTATTTCTTATGATGTTCTGACCCTCAGGCTCTTTGAGCAGGTACTGTTTCTTGGAATCAGAGTAGACTTGTTGAATATGAGACATGGAGCTATTGGAGTCTGGAGCATATCTGAGAGGAAAAGTTTCCCTCTTGTTAACTGTTAATCCCACTGAATATTGGAATTGTACTTAATTTTCTCAAACTAGTCAATCTACTACGTGCACACAGAGGGTGGAATTTAGTATTGGTGACGGGGAACTTGCCCGCCTGCTGGGGAGCCTACTAGAGTCCCGACTTACCTCAACTGGGGGAGGCCTAATGGAATTAAGTATCCATCAGGCACTTATCTGTTGAGCGGCTGCCTTCCCCAGGATTTAGGGCCCAGGGGGGCCTAAACATCCTTGCCCCTGAGAGCTGCTGGCCAGTCAGAGACCGGAATCTCTCTATTGTACGTCATGCCATCAGTGGCTTCACACCAGAGATCTAGGATCAACGAGTGACCCAGGCCACAGGTGAATGAGGGTGGAATGGGGGTCATGGGGAAGGGGGCGTCAGCTGGTGGGGAGGGGGTGTTGGATGGAAGGGAAAGGGGGATTGCACCCCGGGTTCCTGATGCTGGGTCTCTTGATCATGCATTGAGCATGTTTGAACAAAGTGCACTCCACCCCATACCCCCGGATGCCCGCAAACAAACCCGACAGTGTTTCGCTTTTTGTGTTCCCCGCTGTTGAATACCAGCAGCGATGACATTGCCCATTTAAGGACCTCAATTAGCATCAGGGCCTCAGTTAGGGTCTGGTGAGTAGGCTATCCATGAGCCTTCCAGCTTCAGACTTAATTGGGTGAAGGCAGGAAGGTGGTGGGGTCCCCATCCTGCACTCTCCTGCCCAATTAAATGCCCCCTGACCTGCAAAATTGTTGCTGGGGAGGCATTAAATTCCATCCAGATGTCAAGACCAAATGTAGCCTAGGCTGCATGTCAGGGGATAATTAGATCAGGGCATGTAGTCATAATTCAGCCTCTATTTAAAAGTCATAGGGTAGGATTTTTAGGTCAGTGTGTGGGTGCGATTGGTGGACCTGAGAGCGGCTGGGGAATGGATCACCACCCGCGAGCGGCCCCTGACCGCGATTTCACACTGGCCGGCCAATTAATGGCCAGCCAGCGTGAAGCACGCGCTGAAATACTCAGCGCTGCCGGGGAGGGGGAGGAGGGTGGGCGCTGACATAAGCACGAGTGTGGGCAAGCGCTGAATGAAAGCTCCCTGAAGCACAGAGAGCTGCCTTAGGGAGCTGAAAACTTTAAAACCGATAAATAAAGTTTTTAAAATCCCCCCAAAAAATGTCCATGCATCACAATCAGTCACTTGAACATATACATGATGAAAATTCTGCCCATGCATTTTTATTTTTTAAAATTTAATAATAGAAACCTCATCCCGCCCTTAGACGAGGTTTCATTAAATATGCAAAGTCTGCCTGGCAGATTCGTCCGTCCACCGTAAGGTTGGGTGGACCACGAAAAATCGGGGACAGTTGGAACTTTAACAACTTTAATTGTCCTAATTGTCGACGGGCGAACTTCCGTGTGCCCGCCGACCGAAATATCACGCGAGCGCGGGATGACGTCGGGACACTCACCTGACATCATCTCGCGCGATTTCACGCCCGATCGGGTCGGGTGCGCGCCCGCCCGCTGACCTAAGAACTCTGCCCATACATTTTGTCCTTATTTTTATATTTCCATTTTAAATTCCCATGTGCATTTCCAATGGATGTTGCCCATATAAACTTGACGTGCTGTGATATGATTGTACCCTCCCATCAATGGTGGTGCTAAAATATCTCCACTGACGGATGTGCGTGACAGGTTTACATGGGCAATTTCCATTGTAAATGTGGACATCGGAATTTCCAGTAGAAAACGATGATGGAAGTGTATATGTCCAGAACATTTTGAATAATTTAAATGTCTTCTGCATAATATAATCTTTGTCAATATAGCTTTTATATCATAATAATGGCAACATGCTGTTGCATAATCACCATGTGTTATGAGAATTGGAAATAAATTCAGAGAAAAATTATCATTGTAATGTTATTTTGGGACAAATGCAATTTTTTCCCCTCGGCAATCAATCTTTTTTAAAAAAAAAGTACCTTTTTGTCTTTTGTTCAGTCTCCTTATTGTAACTGTTCAATCGAGTCATTATTTTACATCTCATTTAAAAGAAATTACTAAAGTATTATGCTTGATGATGAAAGATTGGAATCCAGCCAATCTTCTGACATGCTGTGTAATTTGATATTCAAGCTAGGCAAGTATATGTTGCTCCAGGGAACTGCTGATCGTTAACCTGCCAACCTGGAAAGATAAACCAGTCAACTACTCAGAACCTTGCAGGCTGTTGCCCCAGTGCATACGATGGTACTATCTGGACAAGCAGCAGGAAACTTGCTGCTTCTCAAGGGCTTTACAGGGTTTCTATTCTACCCTGTAATGACTGTTAGAAAGTGCCTTTGTGTGAATGTTGGGCGAGGTTGGAATTGAGCTTGGCTGTGATGCCCTTCGTGGTCAAAAAGCCTAAGGATGGACATTTGGGTGACTTGGCAAAGGATAACTCGAAACTATCTCAAGAAGCCAGCAATTCAACCACCACCACCTTAAGGACAATTGGGGATGGGCAATAAATGTTGGCCTTGCTCACGTCCCAGAAATGAATGAAAATGCCAATTCCTTTGGGAGAGTAGTAAGGGGGGGAAAATGTCAAAAATATTGCTTTTACAATGTCCCCTCTATGTGAGCTCCTCCAATTATTTGTACATAGTGGCGTGTATATAAAGTTAAATTAACAGAAATGAAAGTGACTCATAATGTTCTATTGGTTGTCAATCATTAATATTAGATTTACATGTCTACCACAGAGCAATGACAGTATGTGGTGATATGTGGATAGGAACAGAAAGAGATATCTGGACGGAGCTAAAGCCATTTATCTGCAAAAATGATCCTTGTCGTAAATCAGTGTTGCTGCTTTGCAGACTCATGAGCCTCACTTTCTTTGGGAGAGAAGGGCTGTGCTCTGTTCTCGAGTACTATTGTTGGTAGCTGTCACTGATACAACACTTGAAATTGAACAGAATGTTGCCAGTTATATGGCTGATAAATGGGGAAAAGACAATACAACCCTATAGAAGACACTTGCACTGAATGATGTGTTAACTGAAGTACATAGAGTTCATCTATGAGGCCAGTCAGGTAAAGGCAATCATCTCAGTAAGGAAAGTAATGGGTAGAGGACTCAGTAGTATAAACTTGCAATGGATCTTTGAGCTGAAATATTGAATGAGAAGCTTACTCCAAAAGTCCAAATTATACCAATCCTACAGGGCCTCCAGTCGACAGCAGGTCCTTGGAGAGAGGTTCTGGTACATAAGGTGAAGATGAAAGAGACTCAGTGCACAAATAGATGACCAGGTACATTTTAAAAAGAGAATACTGTTGATAACTAAAAGAGAATTGAAATCCCAGGGAAGAACCTGAAATTGATTGCTCGAGGAATTCCAGCCCTTTGTGAGGTGCAACTTGCCAAAACATATTGTAAACACAGAATTCAGTCACAGGTTTCAGTCAGCACTGCTCTGTTTGTGATGGGAGACACTCTGCTTTTCTAAAACATACTGATCATGCTTAAAAAATTTGAGTAGAAGTATTCAGAATAATTGTAATTCTTCATCCACCCCCCCCGCCCCAGTTTGTTTCTTTTCTAATATCATTGAGAAGCATGGTCTCAACTGATCTATATACATCTGTGGTTGGCTGATTGCCATGTTAGTCCTCCCTTGTAAACCTTTCACTTTTGTGAAACTCCACAGAACCAATTCATGGATATTGTGATAGAATTTTTGTGATGATTAACCAATCTCCCCTGGTTTTGCTCACTGCAAATTAGTGGCAACACCCTTTTATAGCAATAGGGGTGTTGCCACCAAAGTGTTAGGTGAAAATGTTATACGGAATAAGTATAATGCTTGGAGGAAGCATGCAATGTGCAAGATTTTAATACGTAGACAGTCTTGAACTGTAACTCATCAAAAACACTCATTACAGGATACTTAAGTCTCTGAAGTTTGTCTTTAATACCTTATTTAAAGTTATCTTATTAAGCAACCATGATCTTTTAGTGAAACGTGCTTTTTCCATGTCAAAATTCACAAAAGGAATTTCATAATTTATTGTCTGTTATCTCACACGTTGATGAACACACAGACAAGAACGCATTGTACACGTGCTCAATCTGTATGCATGCGTACACTGTACACACCAGTACCCACACGTGCACTGCACACACAATTTGTAAAAAAGCAACACAAGAGTCAATATTGTCAAAAACTGTTAGAACTCTGGTTGTCAGTGAACTATTGGAACCTGTGCTTTGTTCATTATTTTCCTGATATAAATTTAAGAGAGACTTTTTTGAGTATGTGCCAGTTGTGACTAAGACTTAAATTCTGGTTTAATGCCCTTTTCAAAGACCTGGATTGGAGGATTAGATGCAGGTCTGGATTAAGGATTAAGGATTAAGATTTCTTTTAATGCTGTTCCCGGTCAGTTCTGAGTTGATAACTAGTGGTTTGCTAATGTACCTCCATTAAAATAAGAAGATTAAAATATGATGCAAAAGCAGAAAATGCTAGAATCACTCCACAAGTCAGTCAATATTTGTGGGGTAAACAGACAAATTAATGTTTGGGGTATAACCCCTGTATAGTTTTGACGAAAAGTGGGAGCCAAACCCATAACTTGTCTGCTATCTCCATAGTTGCTGAGTCACAAGTTCAGTGTTTCCATCGTTTACTGTTTTTGTTTCATATTTTCCAGCAACTGTAATTTACTTTATAAAAACATGGTTTACAGTATTTGAAGTTCAGCTTCTCTTTAAAGGCAAGTTGGATGAGAGCAGCTCTAACAACACTCTAGAAGCTTGACGCCATCCAGGACAAATCAGCCCACTTGATTGGCACCACACTCACAAACATTCAGTCCCTCCACCACCAACGCAAAGTGGCAGCAGTGTGTACCATCTATAAAAAGCACCGCAGAAACTTGCCAAACCTCCTTAGACAGCACCTTCTAAACCCACGACCTCTACCATCTAGAAGGGCAAGGACAGCAGATAGATGGGAACACCACCGCCTGGAAGTTCCCCTCCAAGCCACACACCATCCTGACTTGGAAATATATCGCTGTTCCTTCACTGTCACTAGGTCAAAATCCTGGAACTCCCTCCCTAACAGCACTGTGGGTGTACCTACACCACATGGACTGCAGCGGTTAAAGAAGGCAGCTCACCACCACCATCACCTCAAAGGCAATTAGGGATGGGCAATAAATGCTGACCTAGTCAGCGACGCCTACATCCCATGAATAAATAAAATACTCAGTATAAACTTACTGGAGCACTGGAGGTATATAAGTGGAAGATGGTTGTAGTTATTTGGTAATGTGTTCTTTACAGGTCCTTGGTTGAATGAGGAGGGCACACACTGGAATCAACTTTTTAACAATGACTAACCTTTCCGGTGCAGCTCACTGTGGCTCCTCTGGGACACTATCCTCCCGCTACGGGCAATGGCTGGGTTCAACAGCCAGAGGGCGCCATGTTTTCCTGTAGCCAAAATGGCATCAGGATCCTAAAAATATTATTGAACCCTAGGTTACAAGTCATGGGCTGGATACTGGCCACCTAAAAGAAAGCCCACTTGAAAATGGCAGCACGGACGTCTGAACAGGAAACCGATTTCAAATCTTACCACCAATGTGACTTTGCTAATGCCCCATTCCCACCAAAAATGGGGCAGTAAAAACACTGAATTCGGGTGTTATCATATACTAAAGCAATTAAGGTTTTTTCTTTAGAACATTAGCAAGATTCCCATGACAAGTTGGAAAACACATTCTTATTGGGTCAGGGACATTGCACCCAGGACTGTCTAAATTTAAGTCCTTTTTAGGATTATAAAGTGTCAGCTGCCATTAAATAAATGCTGGGTGAATGCATGCAAATGCTAATTAAGAAATTGTGCACCTCCTGGCTCCGGTGTTTCTGCAGAGTTCCTTTTTATTTTTTTATGCTTTCATTTTAAATGTGATTGTTTTGTACATTAATAATTTTCTGATTGGTTGATAACCTAATGAAATAGCAGCGTTGATTACGACAAAAAATATTAAACCTAAATGTGGATATCCTGGCAGTAATCGCTTGGAGCAGTTGATGTAAATAATGACATCCACTGTAAGCAAACAAATGCTCAAAATGGAACTGAACAGCCCATGCATGTTATAATATTTTATTTTTTTAAAAAGAACTGATGGTTTCCAAGACTTCTGATTCTTATCTTCGGGTTGCAGATGATAGTAACAAACTCCTAGAGCTTCACTGTTGTAGATTGAGGTCACCTGAAACCCTTGGTGAGATTACAAGACTGTAATTACTTTGGAGCTTGCTCTTATTATTTTATTTGTGTTATCTGTGTAGCTTTATTGCACATATTCCAATATTTATCCCTTTCTCCCTCTTCCCATTTAACCATTGTCAGTCCACAACACAAGATTTGTTTTGTGTGTGTGTCTGCGTGTGTGAGAGATGGCGAGAGACTCACTGGAAAGCACCAACACTATAAATTTAGATACTAGGTAAATGTTCACATCTCAGTGCAGCACAAAGAATATTTACAGCTGCTTTGGGGATTCCCAGCAACAGTACGGCAATATTGTGTAGCTTTATTACTGACTGTTTTACTGCCTTAGCAATAGGTCTAAAAACTAACATGTCCTCATCTGCATTTGTGCTGTTTGAGGAATGATTGTTGTCAGTTTATTAAAATGGTACTTTTGTTTTCAAAAGCCAATTTAGTTTTGGAATGTTCTGATGGACTGAAAGCTGCAACTGTGCTATCAAAACCAATTTGGGAGTGAGGAATCTGGTACCCCCTTGGATCTGGGTTTAGTGCACACCTGCCCAGTTTTCAAGTGAAGCAGCTTCCCTAGAGTTCCAAAGCAGCACAAAATGGGTTCCTCTAGATGAGGGTTCAGATGATAATGTGCCATGTGAACCTCGTTCACAGCGTTCAACATCAATATGTGTTTGGGTGCCTAAATCCTAATGAGAGCTATACTTAGAGGTTATGAAAAACTGGTGGGGGCCACTTTGGTGTTTCACGGTGGTTATTCCAACCGTCAGAGTTTCCTCAGCTCTCACTTGCATTTTGATTACCAGCATGTAAACTGTCACAAAACACTGATTAACACAGGCTGTAAAACCTGGTTGGGGCAATTTTCCCCAGTGGCCCTCTTCATTAGAGCAGCTGCCTGATTTACATTCTGTTAGGGTCAATTTTAGCATTCAGCAAGAGGATGGAACATATTTGCTGCTCACCTGTTGTTGCCCTGTTAAGGCCCAGTTATCATAATCTTTGATCTGATGGGCTGTATGTGTCTAATGGAGCTCATTAATGGAGGGACTTCTGCTCGGAGCCAACTGACTGTTGATGCCTTGGCAATGAGAGTGAGATTTACAAGGATGTTGCCAGGGCTGGAAAATTGCAGCTGTGAGGAAAGATTGGATAGACTGGGGTTGTTCTCCTTGGAACCGAGGAGGCTGAGGGGAGATTTGATTGAGATGCACAAAATTGTACGGGGCCTGGATAGAGTGGATGGGAAGGGCCTATTTACTTTGGCAGAGAGGTCAGTGACTAGGGGGCATAGATTTAAAGGGATTGGTAGAAGGATTAGCAGGGAGATGAGGAAATTCAGTACAGGGTAGTTGGGGCCTGGAACTCACTGCCTGAAAGGATAGTAGAGGCAGAAACCCTCAGCTCATTTAAAAGGTGTCTGGATATGCACCTGAAGTGCTCTAACCTGCAGGGCTATAGACCAAATGCTGGAAAGTGGGATTAGGCTGGGTGGCTCATTTCTTCGGCCGATGCGGACACAATGGGCCAAGTGGTCTCTTTCTGTGCCATAAACTTTCTATGATTCTATGAGGTTGAGGAGAGTTGTGAGAGAAGACAGACTGGACTGGATTCCCAATGACCTGATAGATCTGGTATCTAAATGTTGGAATGCTAAATTTCAAAAATTAGTCCAACATTTAACACCTGACAAGGCAGAGACTGAACTCACCAAAACTAAATGATGAAATAGTTTTGACTAGAGTAGCACTTTTACTGATTCAGGCATCCAATGTGTTCACATGAGTGCATTGGAGAACCTTCATTTAGGCATTGCCTCCATAACCCATTATGATTTTTTGTACAATATCTTGTCTTTGCTCTGCTTTGACCATAGTTCACATGTTTAATGTGTAAAATGCTGAGCCCAAGTATTAATTGTGGAAATGAAAGTTTGACTTGACCAGCTAAGCTAAATAAAGGACTTCATTACTTTGGATGTGAGATTACTTTTGTTTCTCTTCTTTCAATAATGAAAATTGGTTAATTTTGCTTTCTTTTTCATTCCATGAAGTTGAGAATTTATAATTGTTTTTAGGTTATTAGATTCCCCAGTTTTCCTTTTTCTTTTAGTGGGCTTTGGGACTCCTCCTGTACTCTTTGATGTTACCTAAAAGCACAGTTTTAGTATTATTCATTACTCTGGCATTTATTGCCCATCCCTAACTGCCTTTGTTCAGAGGCATTTAAGAGCCAACACACATTGTTGTGGTTCTGGAGTCACACGTAGGCCAGACCAGGTAAGGATGGCAGATTTCCTTCCCTAAAGGACATTAGTGAACCAGAGGTTTTTTTTTAATTCCAGGTTTTTATTGAATTTGCCATGGCAGGATTTGAACCTACATTCCCAGAGCATTACCCTGGGCTGCTGGATTACTAGCCCAGTGACAATACCACTATGCCATCACCACCCCAGCTTTCATAGTTTTGTGGTTTGTGCCTAGCTTTACCTAACCACCTCTCAGTAACCCCACAAGCTGTTGGCTTCTCCTCCAATTCCTTGTCCTGCATTAAGACCTGGATGAGTCAACACTCCAGTTTAAAGTTAACAAAACTGAAGCCATTCTTTATTTCCCTTCCAGCAAGCACCTTACATACCTACAGACTTCACTCCATCTCCCTCTCTGGTTGTCACCTTAGACCTAGGGCGGAATTTTCCCAGATTTGCACCAAGTGCAGTAGCGGGGGGTAAAACGACATTTTACCGGCCGGCTGCGATGGTGGGGTTTTCACGCTGTATCGTCCCAAACCCACCATTATTTCTGCACTCCAGGGAAACACGCCATTTCCATGGCGAGCGGGCTGTCATTTGCCCACCTGCCATCACTCCGCTGCTGCATCACACCAGTCCAGCTGCAAGCACACATCTGTGTGCTTCCAGACCACCACTGCTGCACGGAAGACATGGCCTTGAAATTGAAGAAGACTCCAGCCCCCAGGTTCAGCGACGCATCCCTCAAGCGCCATTTGGATGCCATGGAAGCCCACGGGATGTCCTCTATACCCGCTCTGGCCTCAGGATGGGCAGCAACAGCACTAACCCAGCTTGGTGGCAGCGGTGGTCAGCGGCAACACCCTTCAGAAGAGGACAGCCACCCAGTGCCGCAAGAGGGTGAATGATCTCCTCCGTTCTGCCAGGGTAAGTCACCCTTCTCATCACTTCCAACTCTCACACTCACAAATCCATCACACATCCACAGAGCCCTCATTCACTGCCAATTCAAGGGACATATCTATTCACTCTCTCTCACTCACAGTCATGGTCCTCATCCCATCCATGGGACCACTCACCACTCACACATGCCGGGCATACTTACCATCTGGCCTGGCAGGCGTCCTGCTTACACTCTCTTAGGGTGACGGTGGGCGGGCGAATGAGAGTCCGCTTGCCATAGAAACAGCACTGTTTCCTGGGAGTGCATAAATAATATGACTGGTTTGGGATGAAAACCTGCCATTGTGGCCAGGAATCTGTGACCGACTGAGGGTGTAAGCATTGTTCACACTCCCTGGAATCCATGCACAGACCTGCAGGATGTGTTTCTGGTGGTCGAACACCAGCTGCACATTCTGCGAATGGAACGTCTTGTGTTTGATGTAGTCCATTGGGTGTTGCGGCAGAGATCTGAACACCACATAAGTATAGTCGATCACACCCTGCACCTGTGGGACACCTGAGACCTGGGCGAATCCAATCGCCTTTGTATCCTGGTCCCAGTTGAAATGCACAAAGCTGTGTGCCCTCGCAAACATGGTGCAATTTTGGGTGGAGACTTGTGAGATCCCACAGAGGTCACCTGTAGAGCCCTGGAAGTAGCCACTGGCATAGAAATTGGGCGCCGCTGTCACTTTCACAGCCACTGGCAGTGGATGTCCTCCGCGTCCCCATGACGCCAAATCCTGCAGTCGCTGGAAGATATGACCGACCAGCTCCCTAGACATGTGCTTCTCCAGCGACACTGGTTCTCGGTCGTCTGCAGGAATGAAAGGCGGTGTCTATAGACCCTGGGTGTGACTAGGCGCTGGCCTGTGACAGCTCGCTGTGGCTCTTCAGCAGCGTGTGTGGGAGCCCCAGCCGCCCTTTTTTTCCTGAGGTTGCTGCTCCTGCCTCTGTGCAACCAGGAGCCTCAGTCGCTCTCTCCTCCGTCGTCTTCACGCTCTGTAGGCCATCAGGCATACAGCTAGTTCACCAGGCTCCATGATCCTGAGTACTTCTGCAGGATGAAGGAGAGAGACACATGAGTTAGCATGGGTGTACTAAGAGCCTGTCCTGATTAAGTGTGCAGACCCCTTAACGATTCCTGGAGAGTGCTGGCCACCACTTGGATGGCCAGAGATTAGTGCGCTGCATGGCTGCCCGAAATCCCACCACTTCCACCCCAGTCCACATGACCAGTTGGCAGCAGCTTTGCCCATTGGACTGCATGCTGTTCTCAGCTCAGGCACGGGCATTCTCCTAACCCACACTGCAAGGCTGCACTGTTAGCTTGAAGCGTGGAGGAGACTGGTCCAAACCAGGAAGCTGACTTTGCAAAGGGCTGTGAGCACCTCTGGCAATGACTGCTCCATGGCCAGCTTTAGTGTGGAGGTTGTACAACGTGTGCAGTCGCCCAACTCTTGTGCTGCCCACTAAAATGCTCATAACTTTACAGTCTGTGCTGGGGCGAGGAGGCGGTGAAAAGCTTTGGAGCACTTGGTGCCTCTGCATTGCTTGAGTGGGATATAAGCTAGAGGCCCGACTCCAATCATCTCAATGTGGCTGCGCCTGAACTGTCTCAGTTGCAGAGGAATGGTCACTTTCTACAGGTTTCCCGAATGTGTGGCCACTTCCCTCGCCCACCCTACCCCCCACCCTGAATACTTGTGCGCTATATTCAATGGCAGGCCCTTGGCACCCCCGCCCCCCCACCCCTTAAGTCACCTCAGAGTTGGGGCTGTGCTTACTGTCTTCCCCCCAACCTCAAATTGCCTCAACGTCAGGGCTGCCCTTAATCCCGATCTGCCAGCGCCCCTCAAGCTTGAAGTCCAACAGGCGACCCTGGCGAGTGCTGCTCGATGTTACTGTGTACTCACTTCTGAATTCCCCTCAAAGCGCTCGCCTCTTATGTACTGTTGTGAAACACAGCGGCTTGCTTTCCCGCCGACGTGGTTGGACGATCCAGCGGGTGGGGGGAGGACAATTCCTCCTGATAATGATCAGCTGATGTATTACAATGAGGTTCCCATGTCCGATGGCGGGAAATCTGGCGGACGATCGAGAGCTGGTTTCACGCCATCGTGAAGCCAATTGCGCCATATTGTCCGCTCACGCCACCGATCACGCCTGATGTCAGCGGACATGGAAAATTCTGCCATTAGTCTTCAGGTGTAGTGTCTTGTGGGTATTGCTCAGCCCTGACCTCTGACCTCTGCTTTCTTTCTGTCACCAAAGCTGTTTTCCTTTCACCTCTGCTACCCCTGGCATCCTGATCCATGCTTTATCACTTCACAGCTCTCCCCCCACCTCCAGGCTCCCTTCTTCTGTCTTTCATAAACTACATGCCATCCAGAATGCTGCAGCCAATGTTATCACTTTTAACTCTCCTTTTAAATCCATCCTAGGCCTTACCTCTGCCTACTGCTCTCTGTGCAAGCCCTTTCAGCTGCTACTAATTCTCACTCCCTAATTTGCACCATTGTCAACTTCTTGCCCCATTTTGGAAGACTTTCTCCCTCACCATTGCCTATTTGCATCCCTTTCTTCAGAAACCTCCAATGACCTTTTGCTCAACCAGGTTTTTCACATTCTCTGAGCCGTTTCCTTGCTCCCACTGAATTTATAGAGTCATAGAGTTATACAGCACAGAAACAGGCCCTTCGGCCCATCGTGTCCATGCCAGCCATTAAGCACCCATCTATTCTAATCCCAATTTCCAACACTTGGCCCTTAGCCCTGTGTGCTATGGCATTTCAAGTGCTCATCTAAATGTTTCTTAAATGTTATGAGGATTCCTGCCTCTACCACCCCCTCAGGCAGTGTGCTCCAGATTCCAACCACCCTCTGGGTGAAAAATGTTTCCTCAAATCCCCTCAACCTCCTGCCCCTTACCTTAAATCTATGCCCCCTGGTTACTCTCTCCTTCACTAAGGGCAAAAGTTTTTTCTTATCTGCCCTATCCATGCCCCTCACAATTTTGTATACCTCTATCAGGTCCACCCTAAGCCTTCTCTACTCTAAGGAAAACAACCCTAGCTTATTCAGTCTCTCTTCATAGCTGAAACACTCCAGCCCAGGCAACATCCTGGTGAATCTCCTCTGCACCATCTCCAGTGCAATCACATCCTTCCTATAGTGCAGTGACCAGAACTGCACACAGTACTCCAGCTGTGGCTTAACTGGCATTTTATACAGCTCCAATATAACCTCCTTGCTCTTATATTCAATGCGTCGGCTAATAAAGGCAAGTGTCCCATATGTCTTCTTAACCACCTTATCCACCTGTGCTGCTGCCTTCAGGGATCTATGGACATGTACACCAAGGTCCCTCTGATCCTCTATACTTCCTAGGGTCCTACCATTTATTGTGTATTCCCTGGCTGTGTTAGTCCTTCCAAAATGCATCACCTCACACTTCTCAGGATTAAATTCCATTTACCACTGCTCTGCCCATCTTACCAGTCCATCTATATCGTCCTGTAATCTAAGGCTTTCCTCCCCACTATTTACGACACCACCAATTTCCATGTCATCTGCGAACTTACTGATCATACCTCCTGTATTCACGTCTAAGTCATTAATGTACACTACAAACAGCAAGGGTCCCAGCACCGATCCCTGTGGTACACCACTCATCACAGGCTTCCAATCACAAAAACAACCTTCGACCATCACTCTTCCTGCCACTAAGCCAATTTTGGATCCAATTTGCCAAATTGCCCATGATCCAACGGACTCTTACCTTCTTGACCATTCTCTCATGCAGGAGTTTGTCAAAAGCCTTACTGAAGTCCATGTACTACATCAACTGCACTACTCTCATCACCACAACCAGCCACCTCCTCGAAAAATTCAATCAAATTTGTTGGACATGATCTCCCCCTGAAAAGCCATGCTGACTATGTTCAGTGTCTTCTGACAGTACAATTCATTGTTCACAGGCTATATTGCCTGGTAAATAGCAGACATGTCTTTGCATTTAGCAAGAACTGGAGAAATTAGTTTTTTAATTTATTCTTTCATGGGATGTGGGCATCACTGGCAAGGCCAGCATTCGTTACCCATCCCTAATTGTCCTTGAACTGAGTGGCTTGCTCGGCCACTTAGGAGGGCAGTTAAGAGTCAATCCCATTGCTGTGGATATGGGGAGTCACATGTAGGCCAGACCAGGTAAGGACAGCAGATTTCCTTCCCTAGAGGACATTGGTGAACCAGGTGGGTTTTTACAACCATCAGCAATGGTTTCATGGTCATCATTAGACTTTTTAATTCCAGCAGCCGCAGTGGGCTTTGAACATGTGATCCCAGAGAATTAATCTGCACTACTAGATTACTACTCTAGTGACGTTACCACTGTACCACCATCTCCTGACAAGTTCCTGTTGAATTTGTCTGGCTGGGGTGGTTAAACTGAATTAAGCTAATGCTGTGCAGGTTTTGCATTGGCTTTTTGTTGACCAAATGTAGTATTTCTGTTCCGGATGTGGGCAATCCGCTTTCAGTGAAATTAACCTATTTACATTGAAATAATCCCATCGGGTTCCTTCTAAAAAAAACACCCATGGAATAATAATGGAATAGTACAGCACAGAAAAAGGCCATTCAGCCCATCGGGTGTGTGCTGACGCTTTTGAAGAGTAATCCAGTTAGTTCCATTCTCCTGAGGCTTTTTCTTCACCCCTGCAATTTTTTCTCTTCCAAGTATTTATCCAATTCCTTGTTTGAAAGCAACTGTTGAACCTGTTCCCAGCACCCCATCAGGCAATGCATTCCAAAGCTTCACCACAATTTGCATTTAAAAAAGGTTTTTCCTCCTGTTGTCTTGGGTTCTTTTGCCAATCTCTTTAAAATCTCTGTCTTCTGGTTCTCAACCCTTCAATCGTTGGAAACAGCTTCTCTTTATTTACCCTGCCTGAGCCCTTCCAACTTTTACATGCCTCTGTCAGATCTCCTTTTAGCCTTCTATGTTCTGAGGAGAAATTAAGTGTCTGTGTACATACATTGCTGACCCATGCACCACGTTAATTTTGACCATGTCCTATGACTGCTGAAGGGGATCTTCAGGAAGTGTATGCTGGCCCAATCGCATTTGGCCAGAGTGACAGTTCCATTTCCTGCATTCTCAAAGTCTGTTGCTTGTAGGAGGAGAGGAAGATGAGAAAAGTAAAGATTTCCATTTTGAGTTGCAAAAGGTTTGATGAAGGTCCCTCTCTTAGATAATGACTGACCTGTGTACTTCTGACTTTTTTTATTCTTTACATTTTGAACATTTTCTGTTCTTTTTTCTTTTTATTGCCAGAGCTTTGAGGTTCTGAAAAAGAATGAATTGGAGTAGGAGTTACTATCCTAACAGTATGAATGCAAAAAGGGGGAAGTTTAGGAAGAATGAGCGAAGGTAAACGAACACTGACAAGAATAGTATCAATAAAATAGTTGAAAGATTAGGCAATTAGTGAGGGAAGCAAGGAAGAAAGGCTTTGCTTGGATCTACTCTAGTGATTTGTTGACATTGTTCTAAGCTCTCTTTCCATTTAGGAATATGGTGAGCGAGTTGACCCCATCAGTCTGAACTAGTTTCAAGCTCCAGTTCCACCATTGGAGGGAAATGTTGAAAAGGGTTCTGCTACCAAGCTAAAAGCAAAAAACTGCGGATGCTGGAAATCCAAAACAAAAACAAAAATACCTGGAAAAACTCAGCAGGTCTGGCAGCTTCTGCAGAGAGGAACATACGAGTCCGTATGACTCTTCAACAGAACAGAACAGTTCTGTTCATACGGACTCGAAACGTTAACTGTGTTCCTCTCCGCAGATGCTGCCAGACCTGCCGAGTTTCTGCTATCAAGCTGTTTGGTGAAAAGTATGAGCAAAAAAGGTCACACAGATAATATCTTTTTTACAGAAGTAACCATGAAGAAATTACAAGGTTTAATAATGCAAGCAACTACGGAACTATGGATTATTCATTGTACAGCAGTGAGGGATAGTTATTAGGAAATACTGTGCTTATCTCCAAATTGACTTGCGTCCATAAAACCAGTCACAAAATGCAAATTAAAAAAGAAGACACATTACCATGGGAACCAATGTGGAGCAGAGATATAGATCAGCAAGCAGGAGAGATTGTTCAATGGAATAGCAATGAGCTATATCAGGAAGGCCATATAAATGATCCAACGCCTGATGCTGCTGGCCTGTGAAGCTTGGCATCTTACGATATTTCTAGAGGGAATGAAGATTATCCATGATGAGTACTGACTCGAAACTGATGATGCACAAAAGTTCAGTGATTGAATCCCAATCTTCTTCATTCTGCAAATAGTTTGGATGACTTTATATATCACATTCAAGCCAGAAAAAACTCTTTTTGCTATAAGTACTCAATGAACTGCTGTTAAACAAAATACTGCGGATGTTGAAAATCTGAAATAAAACTGAAATTGTTGTAAACACTCAGCAGGCCAGGCAGCATCTGTGGAGAGAGAAACAGAGTTGACATTTCAGGTTGATGACCTTCATCAGGACTGGTAAAAGTTAGAGATGAAATGGGTTTTATGCAAGTGCAGAGGCAAAGGGAGAGGGATAGAATAAATTGGAAGTCCTGTGATAGGGTGGAAAACAAGTGAGATTAAAGGACAAAAGGGATGATAGTGCAAGGCAAAAGGAGATAGCAATAAGGCCAGAAATAAATGATGGGACTAGAGAAGGTGTAAATAGGAAATAGCAAAATCTGTTCTGATTTCAGCAACCTGAAATTGTAACTATTTCACTCTCCACAGATGCTGCTTGGCCTGTTGAGCATTTTCCACATTTTCTGTTTCAATTTAGTGAATTATTCATTCATGGTTTAATGCTGCTACTTTGCTAGCAAAGAGTTTTGTTTGATTTGAACCAGAGTAAGTTGGTTTAACATTGATGGACATGGCTCCACAACTGGTGTGATCTCATTTTCTGAAGAGCTATCTGCATCTTCTAGTGTGAATGGGTACCACACTAGAATGTTCTCAGTTTATCTATTTATTATATCTATATACAGTATTTTTAGTGGGTCCTCCATAATGTTGCACAGATTAGGTTGCATGTCATCCTCTTTTTCAATAACCAGAACTCATGTAAAGCATAAAAGCAAAATACTGCAGATGCTGGAAATCTGAAACAAAAACAGAAAATGCTGGAAAAACTCAGCAGGCCTGACAGCGTCTGTGGAGAGAGAAACAGAGTCCATATGACTCTTCTTCAGAGCTGCTTCTTCTGTTTTTCTCTCCACCGATGCTGCTAGACCTGCTGAGTTTTTCCAGCATTTTCAGTTTTTGTTTCATGTAAAGCATGTTGCATTAATCTGCTAATTCTGTTTAAATTGGTCTGTCCCATTAAGACCATAGTCAATTACTGTAAACAAGCCCAAATTGAGGAGAACCAAAGTTTAATTATTTGGGAGGGAATTACTTGGAAAATGCTTGTAAGTTTTTGGTTCAATGTAAGAAGCACTGAATATTAAATGACTGGCTTTCAATTTCTCTCAGGTTATTTTGCTATTGTAAAAATGTGTTTTTACGATGACATTAAAAATGAATGTAGTCATCAGCATATTGAACTTCATGTTTCACATTCCTCAAATCCTCCCAATTACATGGGGTTCTGTGTGAAACACCAATAGATCTCCTGTGGTGTTGCTGACAGTAAGTGAATACCTTTTCTTATATGGACAGGAGCATTACGCCATGTAATGTATCAAGTAATATTCTGCTAATATTCTGCTAATGTTCATCTACGTGTCGCTTTTAAGGCAGCAAGCTGTATTTGCAGTGCCTTTCGAGTTAGAAGAAAGTTGTATTTGGTTGGATTATCTAGTCAATTAGAGGGCAGGCTGGTTTTATTATTTTTAATTGTGATTGAAATGAATTAGTCAGTATTTCCAGTTGTTGGGGTAGTTTCTGTCTGCATTGCAAATGATCTTATACATCTAATTTTATTTTCAAGTAGGATATGGGAGTTGGTGCGTATGACGCAAGCAACTCAGAACTTGTGTTCTGTCTATTTTTATGACATCCTGAATATGCTGACTTCCCCTTGCACTTTCTGCTTCAAGGCATTGTTAGTCTTGGCCAGTGCAATTTTTAGAACTAGGCACTGTTCTCCCACATGCAGCAATCAACTTTCACAATGGATGTAATAAAATCACAACACATTGGCTCCTGGTGTCAGTTATGTATTTCCTTCCCTAAAGACTGTCATTCTATCACCCATCCACACAGATTCAGATCATACAAGTATAATATTTTAACATGTTAGTCCTGAGCATGGTTTACATAGTGAGTGGTGAATTTAACTACCTGTATGGATAGAAATACAGAATGGAAGGGTCAGTTTAGGTTTTTTTTATTTGTTATTGGGATGTGTCACTGTCAAGGCCAGCATTTCTTGCCCATTTCTCACTGCTCATGAGGAGTTGGTGGTGTTCCACCTTTTGTGATCCACTGCAGTTCATGTGATGTAGATACTCTCTCAGTGCTTTCTGTAGTGGTTTGATACAAGTGACTGGCTTGCTAACTCATTTCAGAGGGCAGTTAACATTCAACCACATTGCTGATGAGGCTAGACCATTCCGCCCCCCACCCCCACCCCCCCGAAGGGAACTGGTGAACCAGAGGGGTTTTTACAAGCTAGCAGATTTGTGACAAGCATTTTATTTCAGATATATTAATTAATTGCATTTAAATTTCCCCATCTGCCTTGGTGCAATTTGAACCCTTGTCCCTACAACGTTAGTCTCTGGATTACTCGTCCAGTAACATTACCACCATACTACCACCCCTGTTCTCAGTGACCTTTTGCATATAAACTATTTTGTCTACTATGGTACAATGAAAGTTGAGGATCTAGAGCATCGTGAGTATTAACAGATTTCAGGAATGAGAGAAGGAACAAGATACCAGAGGATATTAATACTGTGCCTCCCCAAATACTGTGTGGTGTTTTTTTCATTACACAAACATTTGGAGACTGAGTGTAAGAAAACTTTAAATCCACTTGAATGAAAAATGTGTTTTGGGAGAAAAATATGTTTGGAACTAGATTCTATGCCCTAATTGTATCTTAACTGCCTTTTTGTCTCTGATATGAATAGAAGATGTATTTTGGATTTACCTGATATCAGTGAAGGTGGTGGGGGTACAAAGATTGAAGTCAACATCCCAGCATTGCCAGTGACACTTACGTCCCAATAACGAATAAAAAAAACCCTAAACTAACCCTTCCATCTAGGACTGTACTGTTAATTACAGCTCAGTGACTCTCCACTGGAAACTGCATATGAATGAATGATGACAGGGTCAGGATTAGCTGTGCTGCCTCCCTCTTTCCACCGTCCCCCCCCCTCCCACCATCCCACCCCACATGATTGAATAGCTTCTGCCATTGTCTGGGTTACATGTGGCCACTTGACTGCTTTGTCTAGAAATCTGCATAAGTTAGTGTTTATGGAAGGATGAAGGCAGGAAGATAATTGGACAGGAAGGAAGATGTAGTGTTTTATAATCTGTCAGTAAGTAAATTATTCACCGAGTATAAAGCCTGGCCTCACAGGGCAAAACTGGAGAGCTGGAATCACGCTCTAAACGCAACTGAAAATGTTCCAATTTCACGGATATGAATCTAAAAAATGGAAGTGTGTGCAGATCTGAGTTTCCATCTGAGTTCTTAGCTTTGGTACTGAGCAGAGAGCAGCAACGCATCTTTAACTGTGAAAACTGCACAATTGATGCCCTTGATCCCTATGTCCAGAAGGCCAACTTGATTTCTGATGAAGAGTCATGTATTGCTGTAGAAGTTACACACTTGATAGGAACTGACTGGAGTTCAGAGATGATAGGATGTGCAGACAGATGTGCTTCACTTCAAAAGTGTTATGTATCTTAACAAAGCCAGTCTGCTAGAACAATGGTTGATCCTTGGCCTTCAAGCCAGACTCCTTGCAGTAATTTTGCATCCTGCGCTGTATCTTGCTCTGTTCACTGTTTGTTTCAGACACTAGCTGAACTGTAAATTACAATCTGCCTTAGTTGTGCTTTCAAGATTTGTCCATGTTCCTTTCCAAGTACTTTTCCTTGTTTTGTGCACACAACTCAATAGCACCATTTCTACCTCCATACATCTGTATTCATTTTGGATAAACCCAAGTCATCATTATAGCTGAAATGTAAAATGTGACTTTGTGAGGTCAAGTTAGATTGAACTCGACATTGCACATTTTTATAGATAGATAGAGAGGGTTCTAATAACATTGCAGGCCATTGGGAACCTCTTGTGAACCCTGACGATCATGGCTTGAAAATCTATGTTTAAAGTACAGTTTAGACCAGCCATCACTTGCCTGGGAAGAAGTACACTGGGCAAGGACTGGTGAGCTTATTGGAGCTGCTTTGGAATAAAGAATGTAACTTGAGACAATGCGCTGGATATTTTGCATCGTCTAATAAAATATTACAATGCAGAAGATTCAGTATTTTTAACTACAAATATTGCATACTTGTTCAAAAATAATGAGAAAATGCCCATGCACAGTCTGCAGAAGTTTGAAACTGAAGATTCAGTGAACTATTTAGAGAATATTTGGTGAGTGGAAGCATTTACAAGAAAGCAATCTTGCAGAGTGGGCCAAATGATTACAGACCATGTGAGTGAGGGTTACGTTGCTTACTGTCTAAACCCAGTGCTAGGGTTATTTTACTCATCCACTGTTTATATATGTCAATCATTCTGCACACGTCAGTTTGACGAATGCAGTTTCAGTCCATAATTGTTTTAAAAACATACACAACCGATTAATACAATGTCATTGTAGTTAATGTTTGTTCTATGGAACTGAGTTATGTTATCATAATGGTGTATGCCAAATCTGCCTCGGCCCTAAAATCTGAAATTTCCTCCCTAAGTCTCTTGTGCCTCTCTCTCTCCTCATTTTAAGATACTCCTTAAAATCTACCTGTTTGACTTTTATGTCTTGGGTAAATGAGTTTGTTGGCCAACCGAACTCTAACTGCACGCCTTCCTATGTTCTCATCAATTCGCCAAGACTTGACATAACCCTTTCAGTCTTATTTCTTCACCCGTGTATGTCCTCCACTTTATGTCCGAAACTTCTAACTTCAAAGGATGGGTTCCTTTACTCAGATATCTAAATGTCTGCTCTCCAATGATAGATATCAACGCTCCCATCTCAACTTCCATCTTAATGCGTTGTTCATTGATCATTATGGTTACTTGGATTGGTTCAGTTCTACCAAATTTGAGGTATTATAATGAATAGAAATATGGCTCTTCCACGAGGCATATTTCATGATTTTTCCTTTGCCTTTAGAGTGTTGTTTTAGCCTTTCTCTGCAGTGCTGCCTTATGTGGCCATAGTGATGGCAGAAAAAGCACTCGACTTGTTTGAGTTGTCGTTCGCTCACTGAAGGCCTGGATGTATTTCTCTCAATCGTTTTGTGGGTTTTCACGGCATTATCATTGTTTTTCAATAGTCTGGAGCTAGATGGTTGCTCACCCGTCTTGAAAGATATTTTATTTTGTTCTTTATCCTTGTCGCCATTTTTATATCTTGGGTAAATGAGTTTGTTGGCCAACCGAACTCTAACTGCATGCCTTCCTATGTTCTATTCAATTGCTGCTCGCGATCAATAACAGGGAGAGACTGATGTAAGAATAAACAGTGATGGTTTATTGAGATATAGGGCAAAGCACCAGATCATAAGTGCTCACTCAGAAACCTCCTGAACTAGACTTACAGTTCCCAGTTGCCCATGCTGTACCCTGATTCGTCAGTGCTGTCATATGATCAGTACATTTGCATTCTCTTAAAGGGACAGGATATCTCACTTTACTACATCGACCTTTGCACCTTTCCTAATATCTCCTTCTATGGCTCAGTTTCAAATTTTGTTTGGTAACACTTCTGTGAAGTGCTTTGAAATGTTTGTTATTTGGTTATAGTTTCTTCACTGTTGCTGGATCAAAATCCTGGAACTCCCTTCCTAACAGCATTGTGGGTGTACCTACACCAGATGGACTGCAGCAGTTCAAGTAGGCAGCTCACCACCACCTTCTCAAGGGCAACTAGGGATGGGCAATAAATGCTGGCCTAGCCAGCAATGTCCCATGAAAGAATAAAAAAAACTTACCTGAATAGTTACCCAGGAAACATTAGATGTAAAAATCCTAGTCTAACTCCTAGATAACTATACAGCTGACCCCCACTAACTATACTGCCCCCCGACCCCAGCCCTCCCATTTCCCCCTCCCGACCATGATCTGATCAGACATGTGCTCACCACTCATCCCTCCTCCACCCCACCCCCCCACCGAAACAACCTGACTAAACACCATCACCCAATTACCACCCCAAACCCTCCTACTTCCCCGATATAAAAAAGATATAGATAGATTAAGTGAGTGGGCAAGGATCTGGCAAAGGGAGTATAATGTGGAAAACGTGAAATTGCCCATTTTGGCAGGAAGAATAAAAGAGACGCATATTATCTAAATGGTGAGAGATTGCAGAGGTCTGGGAGGGAAACGGATCTGGGTGTCTTAGTGCATGAATCACAAAAGGTTAGTGTGCAGGTACAGCAAGAAATTAGAAAAGCTAATAGAATGTTATCATTTATTGCAAGGGAATTTGAATGCTTCAGTTATACAGAGCACGAGTGAGACCACATCTGGAGTACAGTGTACAGTGCTGGTGGTTATATTTAAGGAAAGATATAAATGCATTGGAAGCAGTTCAGGCAGTGCAACAAAGGTTCACCTCTTATGAAGAGAGATTGGGGAAACTGGGCCTGTATTCTCTAGAGTTTCAAAGAATGAGAGGTGATTTCATTGAAATCTACAAAATACTTAAAAGAAATGATAGGATAGATGCAGGTAAGATGTTTTCCCCTGGTTGGGGAGCCTAGAACCGGGGGACATCATTTCAAAATAAGGGGGAAGCCACTTTTGACTGAGATGAGGAGAAATGTCTTTACTCAGAGGGTTGTGAATCTTTGGAATTCTGTACCCCAAAGGGCTGTGGAAGCTCCATCATTGAGTATGTTTAAGGTAGAGATTGATAGATTTCTGGCTAACAATAACGTAAAGGGTTATGGGGATAGTGTGGGTAAAGAGCATTGAAGTGTTCAGTCAACCATGATGGTATTGAATGGCGGAGCAGGCTCGATGGGCTAAGTGGCCTTCTCCTGTTCCTATGTTCCTATGATTGAAACCTATAAGATCCTGAGGGGTCTTGACAGGGTGGATGTGGAGAGGATGTTTCCTCTTGTGGAAAAATCGAGAACTCGGGGATAACTGTTTAAAAATACGGGGTCGTCCATTTAAAACAGAGATGAGGAGAATTTTATTCTCTGAGGGCCGTAAGTCTTTGGAATCTCTTCCTGAAAAGGTGGTGGAAGAAGAGTCTTGGAATATTTTTAAGGCAGAGGTGGATAGATTCTTGGTAAGCAAGGGGACAATAGGGTATCAGGGGTAGATGGGATGTAGATTTGAGGTTACTATCAGATCAGCCATGTACTTATTAAATGGTGGAGCAGGCATGAGGGGCTGAATAGCCTACTCTGCTCCTTGTTTGTACCTTCATACGACTAGCCCCCACCACCCGTCTATTTCCAATCCAATCTCACCTGTCTTTACCACCCTACCCGTTGCCACCTTACCCACCCTGCCCCTTACCCACTTACCTTCTTTCCGTAGCCTTACAAAGAAACTTTAGGACATTTAAACTCTTTACTTACCAGAATACGGCAGGTAGCGTTGTAAAATGGGGGCAATGCTTCTGCACGGATTCCCTTCGCTGCTGTGTCAGAAGTTTCCTGTGTTAAATCAGTTTGGAAAGATCCTCCATTGGAAGATTGCCCAGAAAAATCAGAGGGAGGTAAGTGTGTGTTTTTTTGTCTGATCAGGGTCGGAAGTAGGGGTTCTGACCTCAGACGGAAGATTTGGGCCACTATATAAATGCATGTTGTTGTAAAATCAAATTATGCTGACCAAGACAGCCTGTCTTGGTTCATGGACCTTTGGGGTATTTTGCTGGAGTTTATACTTTAGATTTTACATTTCACTCTGCATATAAATTTCCTTAATTGGTGCTATGAAGCTGTTGAACTCAATCCACTTCAGTGACTTGCACATATCACATAAATTGGGAAAACAAATTGCCCAACACTTATGTGTATTTTATATATTGCTTTAGAGATTAGTTACAAGTGTTTTGTGCTGCATTTGACGGCAACATTTTAAGTTGAGCAGTTTTCTGTTTTTTTGAGCTTTGCTTAAAATGGAATTGGAGCCATAAATGCAACAGGTCAGATATTTGATACATATTTCCAAGAATATTTCTTTCCAAGAAAGTGACTGCTGCATTTCCTTTCAATTGTCCTATTTAAGGTTCGAAGTTATTTGTTAAAATTGGACACCTCTGGGACCATGCCAAAATGTTTCTCACCAAGAACCAATATTTCTTGCATTTTACTGGCCGTTGCACACTTCTGTTGTTGACCTGTACACTTGTCCCCCAGGTTGTGGACTCTGTAATTAGTTGGGCTTGGAGGTGAGAGAGCCACTGGGGGAGGCCACAGTGCGCAAACTGGATCCTTCTCGAATTGACTTGCAGTGAGAAAACCGAGATATTTCCCTAGTCGGTGATGTGTTGAGTCAATACAAAGGAGTGTGATTTTGATCCTCTTTATGTCACGCTCACAGAAAGCAATTAATGCCATGCTTCTGCCAACGCTTCTCTCGAACTGGCAGCAAGGAGTTGCTCAAGTGTCCGATGGAGCGATCGGTCTTCTGATGGTTGTTTAGTTTGCTGGTAGATTGTCTTAAAATGTGTCATCCCTAAGCACTTAGTACATTCAATGATGCAATGGAAAGGCTGTTTTAAGTCAGTTATGGGCTCTGATGTGTTTAGTAATGTTCCATTTAAACTGTTTATGAGTATTAAATGAAGTTTACAAGCAAGCCTTTACATCAAACAATCTTCTCAATGCTGCAAATCACTTTTTTGTTAATTTTAAATGAGTGCAGAACACTCCAGAGTAACCAAACTCCTGATAAAATCATAAGCTATATATCAATATATCCGCTGTGTTGTTGGAACTGCATTATGTAGCTATTTTCTTGGCTGTGTTAACAAACATCCTTTATGGATGGGGGATGATTAATGTAGCCACTGATGAGAACTTAATAGGTGAATTTGTATTTTGTGTATTTAAGCTAACAATCCGAGGTCCAAAGTTATGATGTTCAGTGAATCATGACAAGAATCAACATGAAATCATAATATATCTGGAACAATTAAAGACTAGACAGCAAAGCTTGGCAGATACTGAGCTCTGAAACAAAATGGAAAAATGCTGGATACACTCAGCAGGTCAGACAGCCTCTGTGGAGAGTCAACTTTTCAGATGTGAACCCTTCACCAGGACTGACAAAGGCTCTGTATTTGAAACACCGACTCTGACAAATTTTAGAAGAAGTTTTTATACTTGGATGTGAATCCTGTGTTTGAATATTCTGCTGGGGTATTTTCTCTCCCATTTTCTACAATGGGAATGAACCAGGCATGTTTGCTGCTACTACCATCTGCAGGTTCCCCTCCAAGTCACATGCCATCCTGACTTGGAACTATATCGCCGTTCCTTCACTGTCGCTGTGTCAAAATCTGGCAACTCCTTCCCTAATAGCACTGTGGGTGTACCTACACCACATGGACTGCACTGATTTAAGAAGGTGGCTCACCATCATCACCTTCTTATGGTCAATTGGGGACGGGCAATAAATGCTGGCCTTGCCAACAATACTCAGCTTATGAATGAATTAAAAAAATAACCTGAGATCTGTGTACCTGTTTCTGTGAAAATCAATTGGCTGATGATTGAAGCAGTTTTTAAAGGAGTTTCAAACTGCCTTGTATGAATATTTATTATTTTTAGCTGAGTGAAATGACTTAGTGGTTTGTTGGGCTAGGTGCTGCCTTGGCATGTGGCACACCAACTAGTTATCAGCTTTGTGCACTTGTCTTTTCCCAGCTCCGAGTGGTCCAAGCAACCCTTGACCTGACTTCACCCGAAAACTGGCAAGATCTGAAAACTGTGGTCCCGGGGTTGTTGGTTTTCAGACATGATTGTAGTTGACTGTTGGCATGGGTGAATCCACTTCTGCAATAGGAGTGCTTCAGTGTGAGGTTAAGTAGTGAAGAGATCTGACTTCTTGCCTTGAATTCCCTGTCGTCAGATCAGCAGGAAAAAATTATTCCTGGAAGGAAATAAAAACAATAATTGGTGCACGCATCACTGTGGCTGAGGGGAAAAGATAACATAAAGTATAATTTAAGTATGTATGCATGCAAAGACCATACACAATGGGTTATACCTGTACTTTCCTCTTTTGTCAGAAAATAGGTTAAATGTTCATTATTAATTGTTATTTGTGACTTAATATTATGAGAATGTAAGGGTTTTGAAAGGTGCAATTTTGTCTGCAATACAAAAGGCTGACTTGCCCCTCCCTCGAACAACCAGTGGACTGCAAACTAGTATGTCATTTTTTTTGGCATGTTGTCAAATAGTAATTATTTTTGAACAAAACATTTTAAAAGTGTAATTGCTATAGTTGCAGCTTAATCCTTTCAAAGCACATTTAACTTTGCGTCATCTGATGGTTGAGAAAAGTATGGACTTGGATTCCAACAGCAGCAATAAATATATCAGGATAACCTTTTGTCTTCAGAGTTTGGGCATAACCTGGTGAATTGGCTTGTCCAGCCTTTAGAAAACTCACCTGATTTTCATTCCATGATTTAAGGAAATTTACCTAAAATCT
The DNA here is from genome assembly GCF_964194155.1 of Cetorhinus maximus. Lineage (NCBI taxonomy): Eukaryota > Metazoa > Chordata > Chondrichthyes > Lamniformes > Cetorhinidae > Cetorhinus > Cetorhinus maximus. Next base: position 1,024,613 of record NC_135903.1, read on the forward strand.
TCAGTGTAAAGTCCCAAGGCTGTTCAGAGAGTGAACAAGAAAAAATGGACACTTAGTTGAAGAATATATACTAGGACAGCCGATTAAAATCTTAGTAAAAGGAGGTGGATTTTAAGGAGGGTTGTAGCAGTGAGAGGGAGGTGGAGGGGTTTAGAAAGAGAATTTGAGTGTGAAGCCAAAGAGACTAATGAACAGTGCCCATAGTGGGGGAAAAGGGAATGCTTGGATTGCCTTCACAGCTCTGATTTCTATCGGGACCATGATTATATTTTTCATTGAGAGCTAAACTGCCCAGCAGTGGTTTATTAGGACATGAAATACACAACAACATTGGCTCATATATATAACATACAAACTTGAATGCTGAGTAGTCCAAACAGTGGGGCATATTTTTTCCATCAGCCTTTGCTGCTACTTTGTTTCTAAATGGTTTCGTTGTAAAGTATAAAAACTATTTTCCACTTAATACTTGCACTGCAGAGGCAGATTGAGAAAATACAGTCTCAGTAAGTAATTTTGCAGAGCTCAGTTTGGGTTATACCAGCAACATTCAGCTCCAGATTCAAACGTGGACCAAAGAACTGAATCCCAGAAGTAAGGCAAGAGTGACTGCCCTTGATATCAAGGTATGCTTTGACCAAATATGAGATCAAGAAGCCCTGGTAAAATTGAAGTCAGTGGGAATTGGGGAATACTCTCCGTTGACTGGAGTCATATCTAGCACAAAGGAAGATGCTTATGTTGGTGGAGGACAACCATCCCAGCTCCAGGACATCACTGCAGGATTCCCTCAGGACAGTCTGCTAGGTCCAACCATCTTCAACTACTCCATTAATGGCCTTCCATAGAACCATAGAACACTACAGCATTCGGCCCTTCTAGTCTGTGCCGAAATATTATTCTGCTAATCTCATTGACCTGCACCCAGTCCATAACCCTCCAGACCTCTCCCTCCAATAAATGGTCAAAAATGGTGATTGCACTGCTGATGATTGCGCAGCATTTTAAGTTCCATTTGTAACTCCTCAGATAATGAAGTTGTCTGTGTCTGCATGCAGCGAGACATGGACAGCATTCAACTATGGATTAAGAATATAACATAAAAGGAGCAAGACCAGCAAACCAGCCCTACAAGCCTGCTGTGCCTTTCAGTACGAGCATGGCTAATCTTTTACCTCTACTTCGTAACATCTACACCACACAGGTGCAAGCAGTGTCTAGCTCAAACAAGAGGGTCTAATCATACACCACCCCCCACCCCGCCCCACCCTTGTCACTCAATGGTATTCCCATCATCAGATCCCACACTATCATTTATTCTGGGAGTCACCATTGAACAGAAACTGAACTGGACTAGCCATATAAATACTGTGGCTACAAGAGCAATTCAGAGACTGGGAATCCTGCGGTGAGTAACCACCTCTTGACTCCCCCAAAACATATCCACCATCTACAAGGTACAAATCAAGAGTGTGTTTAAAATACTCTCAACTTGCTTAGATGACTGCAGCTCCAAGAAGCTTGACACATTCAAGCAGCCTGGTTGATAGATGCCCTTTCTGCCACCTTAAACATTCACTCCTTCCACCATTGGTGCAATGTAACTCTGTGTACCATCTGCAAGATGCACTGCAGGAACTCGCCAAGACTTACTTGACAGCACCTGCCAAACCTATGATCTCTCCCATCGAGAAGGACGAGGACAGCAGGTGCATAGGAACACTGCTCTGACTTGGAAACATGTTTCACTGTTCCTTCATTGTCACTGGGTCAAAGCCTTGGAACTCCTGACCTAACAGCACTATGAGAGTACCTTCACCAGTGAAACTGCAGTGGCTCAGCACCACCCCTTCTCGAGGGCAGTTAGGGATGGGCACTATATTTGGCCTTGCCAGCGATGCCCACATCCTGTGAATTAATAATAAGAAAAAAACATGGTGCGGTCCTAACCATATAAATGACTCCATGCTGCTTAATACATATTGATGGCCTCCAGGAAGGCTTTTGATGTAGTATGTAGATGACACCAAAGCATAGAAGTGAAAATTCTAAGTAAACATCAATAGAGACATGGCAAAAAGCCTTCAATATGAGGAAGAATTTTCACCCCGTTGGGCGGGCGCAGAGACGATCGCCGCCCACGATCGGCTGCACACTGCCATTTTACTTGGGCAGGCCAGTTGATGCCCGCCCAGCGTGACTCACACCTGTGTGGGCAGGGGCAGGAGGGAGAGTTGGGGCCTGCGCTCTTTCATCACGAAAAATTGAATAGAAGAATAAAAAAAATTATTCAGACATGTCCCCATGTGACAGTGTCACATGAGCTGGGACATGTTTATGAACTTTAATAAAAAATTTTATTTCAGTTATAAACCCTTCATGAAATCTCATCCCGCCCATGGATGAGGTTCCATGAAAAATGCAAAGGCCGTTTGGGCTCTTGGCCTACCTGCTGACCTTAAGGTTGGACGGGCAGCCCTGACAACTATTTTAATTAGATTATTAGCAGCCTTAACAGGCCTTTGACAGCTTGGCAGGCACACAGCCGACTCCGGTGATTGGAATGAAGATCAGAATAACGTGGGGAGATATCGGAACACACGCCCGGCATCATCAGGCGTCATTTACGTGTTGGCGAGCAGGGCCCTCCCCCGCACGCTGACCAGAAGATTCTGCCCATGGAGAAATCTTCTGTAAACACCTGTAACCTTTCTTTGATTGGGCGGCTCACACAGAGCACCAATGTTAATTGTAATTTGGATAGATGTCACTAAGTTGTGTCTGAGGCTTACTGAAGGAATAAAAGGTTTGGAGAAACATCCACTGTTAAGAATGTGGCCGAGTGCATTATGAAGCTTCATCTCTCCTTATCAATAATGAGAGAAAATAAAGGAAGGTATGTGCAGGGACACGGGTCCCTCGGCCCAGGCTGCCCTCTAGTACGTTGTCAATTGCGGTCATTGTTATCTTAAGTGTGTCAGAAAGCATAATATCAGCAGACAATTTTACTGCATTGGGGTCAGGAAGAGAGGGGAAAGGAATTACAGCTGTGCCTGATTATTTCCATGGATGCTTTATAACAAGATTATTGCATCAGGCCTCAGAACCAAGTCCAATATTCTTTTCCCCCTAAAACTACTCCTCCATCTCTATTTCTTTTGCTTGCTTAATGCAAAGGTAAGTAAAGACTATAATAACCCAAGCTTTCCTGCAGGGACATGGTGTTCAATGTTTTGCATGTATGAAATAAGTATTGCGTCGTACTCTGGTATCCTTGTGAGGCTACCTCTACATTCTACAAGTATTTCTGTTTGTAAGCATGACTGCCTCACACATGTAACCAGGCAGCCCTATAATTTGCACTCAGAGGTGCACAGATCTTCTATGGAGAAACTTCTTCACTCAGAGGGTGGTGAACCTGTGGAATCCCCTACCACAAGGGGCTGTGGAGGCCCTGTCACTGAATATATTTAAGAAGGAAATAGATACCTTTCTAGACTCTAAAGGTGTCAAGGGGTATGGGGAGAGAGTGGGAGTATGCCGTTGAGATAGAGGATCAGCCATGATCATATTGATTGGCAGAGCAGGCTCAAAGGGCCAAATGGCCTATTTCTGCTTCTATGTTTCTATGTTTCTATGACTAGAATCTGCAAAAAGTCAAAGACAAACTCCTGTGCTTTTTCTTAAAATAAAATCTTGCATGTTCTGCTGCAGTGCTTTTTATTTTGAACTCAATGGAAAAATTATAAAAGGAATTGACTGCTTTTCTCTCTCATGGGAGAACCTACATCAAGGGAATTCCTTTAGGGCCTCTTGACAACCACAACGACAACAACTTACATTTATATTGCAGCTTTAATGTAGCAAAACCTCCCAAAGTGTTTCAGCAGAGCATTGCCAAACTGGATATGATGCTGTGCCACATAAAGAGAAATGAGGACAGCTGACCAAAAGCTTAAGTCAAAGAAGCAGGTTTTAAGGCACATCTTAAGGGGAGGAGAGCAAGATAGAGGGGAGGGAGTTCTGAAGCTTTGGCACTAGCAGCTGAAGGCACAGTCACCAAGGATGGATTGCTAAAAATCGGAGATGCTCAAGAGGCTAGAATTAGATGAGTGAAATCTGGGAGGGTTGTGGGGCTGGAGGAGGTGAAAGAGATATGAGGGGGGCGAGCTTTTGGAAGGATTTGAGAACAAGGATGTGAATACTAAAATTACAGCTCTCCTGCCCTGCTTAATGAAAAATTACAAAAGGAATTGACTGCTTTTCTCTCTCGTGGGAACATAACTTTGGCAAAAGTCTCAGTTATGTGTGTAATTATGTTCCCCAGCTGTGGCTCAGTAGGTTGTACAGTTAACTTACCTCTGAGCTGAGAGGTCATAGGTTCAAGCCCCACTCCTGGAGACTTGAACACAAATTGATGCAGACATTCCATTATAGTACTGAGGGAGTGCTGCAGTAACAGAGATGCTATCGTTTGGATAAGACGTTAAACCGAGTTTTTGTCTGCCCTCTCTGCTGGAAATTAAAATATCTCGGGTTGTTTTCACGCAGGGGAGTTCTCCCTAATATCCTGGCTTATTGTTTATCCCTCAATCCACATAACTTAATAACTGGATCAGTTGATTTTATCACGTAGCTGTTGTTGGGACTTTTCTGTGAGCAATTTGGCTGCTGCTTTTCTGACATTACTCCACAAGTACACTTCCAAAATACCTGCGGTTGTGAAAAGACACTTAAGTACACAAATTTCTTTTACTGGGGTTTCCACTGAAGTTATAGCAGTGTAACGGGAAAAGGCCTGAGGGAATGTTCCCGCTAAATAATAAATCAAACTAAATAATGTAAAAGGAATTGCAGGAGGATTTCACCACAAGTGATTGACAGAAATTAAACAAAAGAGGGAGGGAGGACAATATTGGTTTCTGAGGCATGATGTAATAAATCAGTGTGCCAGAAGGATTCAAATGCAGAATCAATTGGGACATTTAAAAAATGGTATGATACTTAGCTGGAAAGTAAGGGTGCTAAGGGATCTGAAGAAAGGACAGGGAACTGGGGTTAAAAGGTTGTTATCATGGCTAATGCAGTGGCAGAACATGTTTGATGAGCTGAATATCCGACTCCTGTCCCTATGAATCTTCCATTTGCACATAATGGGCTGAATTTTGCCGTCGGCGAGCAGGGGGTTGGGGCCTATTCGCCAACATGCAAAATGACGCGGGATGACTTCGGGGGGAACCCCCAACGTCATCCCGCCCCATTTAAATCTTCAGGAAGGCGGGCCCACAGCAAAATTGAGGCCATTGACAGGATCATTAAAACAATAAAAGGACCTGCCCGTCCCACCTTAAGATTGTCGGGCAGGCCAGGAGCCCAGGCGGCAAATAGAAAAAACATGAAACCTCATCCAGCGGTGAGATGAGGTTTCATGCAGGGTTTTAAAAAGTTTAATAAAGTTATAGTGTAAATTATGAACATGTCCCATCTCATGTGACATTGTCACATGAGGGAGACATGTTAAGGATTTTTTTTTCTCTATTTTTAATGACAACTGTCAGCGATCTCCCTGAGGCTGCACTTAGCCTCAGGGGGGTGTGAGCTTTATCGTGCGCATGCGTGAAAGAGCGCACTCTTGCTTTTGGGGAATCCCCCCTCCCCCGCCCACACAGGGAGCACATAGCGCTTCCCGCTGGACCTCATGCTGGGCGGCCTTAATTGGCCCGCCCACTTAAAATGGCGGCGGGGCCCGTTTCTCCGGTGGGGATCGGCTCGGTATTAGGATAGAAGGTAGATTCTAAGGGGCAACTTAAAGGAGGTGGAAAGGTTTGGAAAGGGAATTTCAGAGCTTTAGGGCCTTGGCAGCTGAAGGCATGGCTGCAAATGGTGGAGTGATTTAAGGCTGGAGTACTGGAGAATCCAGATTGGAAGAGTGCAAATATCTCAGATTGTAGGGCTGCAGGGGATTACAGAGTTAGAGAGAGGTGAGGCCACAGAGAGATTTGAAAACAAGAATGAGAATTTTAAAATCAAGGCATTGCTTAACCAAAAGCCAACCCAGGTCAGCAAGCACAGAGGTGATGGGTGATTGGAAGTAGGATACAGGCAGCTGTGTTTTCTATAACCAAGCTAACTGAGGGTAGAATACGAGAGGTTGGCCAAAAGTGCGATGGAAATGATCAAGTCTGAAGCTAACAAAGGGATGTATTTCAGCAGTAGATGAGCTGAGTTAAGAATGGAGTTCGGCGATTGTTACTGAGGTGAAAAAACGTGGCCTTTGCGATGGTGCAGGTATGTGGTCGGAAACTCATCTCGAGACTGAGTATGACATCTGGTTCAGCCTCTGAGATTCACTAGGGAGACAAAGCAGAGTTTGTGGCCAAGACCGAAGATAATGGCTTTGGTCTTTCCAATACTTAGAGGAAATTTCTGCTCCTCCAACACCTGAAATCGGACAGTCTGACAAGTTAGAGACAATATAGAGGCTGAGAGAGGTGGCCGTGAGGTAGAGCTGGGTGCTGACAGTGTACATGTGAAAACTGACACTGTTTTCAGATGATGTTGACAAGGAGCAGCATACAGATCATAAGTAGGAGGGGATAGATCCTTGGACTAGGTAATGGGGCTGCGTGGGAAAAGAAGACCATGCAATTCTCTGGCTACAACTGGATAGATAAGAATGGAACCACAACTAGAGTCCCAACCAGCTGGATAACGGTGGGGAGGTGGTTGAAGAAGATGGTGGGATCAACCATGTCAAAGACTGCATACAGGCCAATTTGACCTTACTGTGGAGAGCTCCATGGCACCTCCTCCTCCCATTGTCTCTTACCTGTCTATCTCTATTTTTAAAAACCTTTGAAAGTCATTCTTTTTGACCAAGCTTGCATTCCACCATCCAAACCTCCACCTTTCTGCCCTGACCTCCATTTCTTTCAGCTTATTTGTGAAGTGTCTTTGATGTTTCTTTCCTTAAAAGCACCATTAAATATGAGATCTTGTTTTGTTTTCCTCTTTGCCTGCAGTGCCGTTGTTTATGGGCTGAATATAACTCTCAGTGAATCTGTGATGTGGTCTTTTGCTTTTAATCGGAGAATCATGTAATAATACACCACATAAAGAGGCCATTTGGCCCATTGTGGCTCTTTGAAAGAGCTTTCAAATTAACCACGTGTCTCTTCCCTTTATTTTTTCCCCCCATTCATGTATTTATCCAGTTCCTGTTTAAATGTTAGCATTGAATCTACTTCCACCAGCATTTCGGCCACTGGGTTCCAGATCATAACAGCTTGCTGCATTTTTTTTAACGTTCTTATCTTGTCTGAAGTTCTTTTGTCAATTATCTTAAATACAGTAAGGAGAAAGCTGGAGTGTCGAATTGGATTGCAGTGGTAGCATATGTTGGCTAAGGGTGACTGAAAGTTTAAATAACACTTGAAATATCATTGTTGGAATATTCCACTCATGAGTTCTTCAAGGGCGAATTACCTATTGTGTACTTTTTGAGTTTAGACACAAAAGGCTTTGCTTGCTTAGGGGTGTCTCAGTTGGCAACACTCTCACCTCTTGAGTCTCAAGGCTCTGGGTTCAAGCCCCACTCCTGGACTTGAGCACAAAAATCAAACCTGACACTCGAGTGCAGTACCGAGGGAGTGCTGCGTTTTAGGAAGTACAGTTTTTTGGATGAGACATTAAAGCAAGGCCCTATTTGCACCCTCAAGTGGATACAAAAGGTACCCGGCAAGGGAGTTATCCCTGGTGTCCTGGCCAAAATTTACCCCTCAATCCATTTCACAAGAACAGGTCATCTGGGTCATTATTGCACTGTTGTCTTTGGTAGCTTGCTGTGTGCAAATTGGCTGCTGTGTTTCCTACATTAGAGCAGTCACTCCATTTCAGAAGTACTTCATTGGCTGCAAAGCGCCAATGAATGCCCTGTGATCATGGAAAGCACTAAGAAAATATAAAGCAGCCTTTTTTTTTAAAACCTTCCCCTAAAATTCAAGTTGTCGGAGACTGTTCATAATGACATCACAACATGTAAATGCTACATTGGAGTACTTTATTTACATACTGTTGCTAAGTGACGTATTTGCGATTTCTTTGTCAGTTCATGCGTGTGTTTGGCCTTTGTGATTGTAACGCTTAATTGATTAAAGCAAACGCTCTGGTTGTGAGGGAAGGGGCCACTTTCATCTTCCACTTTCTGCAATTGGAGGCAGCATCAGGCAGTTGCACAGTTCAGATCCTAGCAAGAGCTCCCTGCTTGGACCCCTTCAGTGCCAAGAATGTGCCTTAACTTCAATTTCAGACACTGCCTGCACCAATGTATATTTACTTCCAGTTCAAAGCCCTCTCCTACACTAGTGATACCATTCTAACCCTGGCTGCTTTTTTTTTGGGTGAGATTTACAAATTTTAGCCAAATTATAGGATGCCTGTGTACTTGTCCTTATTTCGAGCTAGGCTCACATTGCTTGAACTCCCATCACTTGTTTCCTAGATGCAGTCAAGACACTAAATACTCCATTCAGAGTTAGAACGGAACCAGATTCCTGGAAATATCTAGTATTCTGACGGCATCAGGAAAGACAGTTAATGCTTCATGTGTAACCCATTGTCAGAACTGAACGCTGAATGGTAAGCAAACAAACTTCTTTGTGGGGGAATAAAAAACAGAAAGGGGAACGAGGAACAAGTTCTATACCCTCAGCAAGGGTTGAATGACCTGAAAACTGCTAATGGAAAAGTAAGATCACATCAGAAGGAATGACTTGCATTTATGTAGTGCCTGTGGCATCATCAGGATGTCTCAAAGTGCTTTGCAGTCAATTAATTACTTTTTGAAGTGCTCCCCCTTTTTTAACACTAATGTTACAGTCAGTCTGCAAGGTCCCACAAACAACAATATGATACATGTCCAGATAATCTGTTTTAATAGTGATGGTTGATGTGTGTATTATCATGATATAAAGGCACCAATTGTTCATAAGGGATTGTGTAAACATGTTGTGGGGTCGTTTATTAATTCTAGACACATGTGGCTTTCTATCCCTGTATATATGTTCACATCAGCAGCAGGGCTGGGTGCCTGTGTTCTGTTCCAGGCTGAAGTAAAACCCAGGCTGGATCACATGATACACATCCCTGAACAGGCAGGTGGGCCCTTGGTTTAATGCCCCATTCAAAAGGCACCCAGCTGTAACAGTGCAGCACTCCCTGAATACTGCATTGAAATGCCAGTCTAAATTGTATGCTCAATCTTGAAGTGGGCTTGAACCCACAAAGCTCATGACTCACAAGGGAAAATGTTTTTGCTGACCTGCATTGGCACATACACTTTCTCAGCTTTCCATGCTTGCAATTAGAGTCAGTAAGGGCACTGGAGAAAGCGAGACCCCCATATCACTGTGGAAGCAGTGGACAAAAAGATCGAAAGGCAAGAGGCCAGAAGTGGATGTCCAGCCACAATCAGAGGCAGAAAACTGGCAAAGGCAGATCTAGCTCCTGGGGCTGGGGCTGAACCCACTCCATCACATTTTCAATAGAAAAAAATACATGTTCCAGAATGGGTCAAGAGAGCATTCATTTAGATCTCCGCTTTACGTTAATGTTTATCCCTGACATTGTGAAATCTGTGGATCTTCTTGTAATGGAAGTGGGCTGTTAAGAAGTCAGCATTAATGCATCAAAGGCTGAGGTTTCTTTTCACAATTAGCAGCAAAACATCCTGACACAGGCTTTGTCAGCTTTTAGCTGACTTGATTGATGTTATTTTGAGGGATCACAGAGCAGTAAACTGAATCTCAGATGAAACCATTTGAACTGCTGCCATTGTCAGGTCTCTCTGCTGCCAACTTCCTCCAGTCTTGCCCCTGTTTTATTTAATAATTAATTATAGCTGCAGCTTTTTGATATGCAACAGGAAAGCCCCATTGCACCAGGTTCTTGAATGGGTTTAAGAGGCAAGTGAGTCTCTCATGATGCAAAAGAACGATTGGAAAACTTTGCCACCTGACAGGCTTCTTTTCTGTTATATTGCTATTTAGATTTTAACTTTGTGTAAGGAATTCCATCTGTCAAAAGCTGTTGCTTGTTGCACTCCATCATGGTTTTAGACATGTGCAACCTCGATGCAGAAGGGGATGTCAAATCTTTCAAATGTTGTAAGGCAGAGAAGATTGATCACAGCACATTTATTAATAGCACTAATCACATCGCTGTTCCTTTTCTGGGCCTGGGGTAAAATGATAGCTTCAGCTCAGATTTCAGTCAAATATTTTACATATGTGTTTTATTTCACAAATTCACTTGAATGCTGATCAGCTTTGCCTCACTGAAAGTCACACGTCAGTCAAATATGATACATGTGATGCAGTGATGAGGAGAATATTTTACTGGGGTTTTAATAGGCTGATGCTACTAAGTTGCACTGACGTAAGGCAGCCGCTGTGTGAATGGGGCTTGTGTACGTGCTAAAAAATGAGTTTTTTGATTGTCAAATGGTGACTTCCATGGCAACAGCCAGAAGAGGTTGGTCGTCACCCTGATCAGCAAGTTGGTGGGGGTAAAGTACTGGTTGCTTGCACAAAGCAACAGGGAAAAATAAACCTTTTCCTTCCTGTCAGTAAACTGTAGTGATAGGAAGCAGGTTTGATTCATTGATGTGAGAATCATCCATGTGCCCAGGTGGAATATTCAGTGGCCCCAGTCATGCCCATCGAGCTTACTGACAGCAGGTTCCATGATGTTTTTGTTTGGCCATTCAAAAGGGGTCAGGAATTTGATGAGTGTGAAATAGGATTTTGAATTGCTTCAGGATTAAATTTAGATTAAAGGCAGGCTTTAATTTAGTCAACCGTAGCCTATTTGACAGCCAACCTGTTTTAATTGAGATGGTCCAGGTTTACAGTCTCCAGCAATTTTTGGCAGATTTTAATGGTTCCTTGTATGCAAAATGTGTGATGAGGCTGCAGTGGAACTGTGCTCAGCATGACATATATCACCGAGATGCAGCAACTGCAGGCAGTTATACTGTTACGGGTGAGTCGTGCTCAAACTGTTCAACTCAAAATGGAGAAATTTGCATACCCCAGCATTTGCACGTTACTCAACATACATATTCCATCCATGCATGAACAAACACCTTTTTTTCCTAGCCTTTTCAATTTTGTCTGCCCCTACATATGTATTGCACACACGATCTTTAAAGCATCCAGACCTCCTAATGGTACATGTGCGAGTTGTTGTTGGCTGTTCATCTGGCGTCTGCTCCTTCCTAGAGTGATGTTGTCTCTCTGGGGAATGCTTTTGCTGTGGTGAATGTTACTGCTGTAGTAATTGTTGCCGCTGATCCCTTGCATTTGTTGGGAGACCGTTGACCTCCGGCACCGATGACCATCCAGTTCCCTGCTCAGCTGCTGAAATCAAACCTGGCCCATCAGCTGTCTACTGGGAGAGAGCAGCTTCCCTGATGCCAACTGTTTGCCAGTGGTTGCGATGATATATCAGGCCGTTCACTTTCACCGTCTGCGATTGAGCTGACAGCTGCTCTATACAGGTCCCAAATAAACTGACTTTTGTTGAGTGCATTGAACTTTTGTACTCTGACTCTCCAAATCTCAGCTCTGGCAATGATTTGGCAGCTTTTGGCTTTGTCATTTCACTTGAATCTTGTCACTCGCTCTCCTATTACTACTTCTGGCTTTAGTAATTTTTTAGCTGTTGGAAGAGCAGTCTGGGCATGGAATGACATTCATCGCTTCTCTATGCCTTCAGTAGGTATGTTTCTCTACTCTAGGACTGCCTTGGACACATTTATGTTGGATCTAATCAATTTTTTGATGATCCCTTTGGCAATTTTCACCACTGCCTCAGTCTTTCCATTTGACTGGGGACAATGTGGAAATGGTGTGTAGTGCTGAATTTCCCAATCATTCACGAAACACCTGAATTCTTAACTGGTGAACTGAGGGCCATTGTCACTCATCACAATGTCGGGAATGCCATGATGACTGAAGTGTGCTTCCAGGCAGTCTGCAGTCTTACTGTTTATGTTAGATGTCAGCTGGTCTAATTCTCGATAGCTGGAATAATAGGCTGTGACCAGATAATCAGTTCCAGTGAGAGTGAAGAGGTCTACCCCGGTCTGTCTGGGATGTCATGATGCATGAGCGGTTCTTTAGCTGGATTAGTTTGATGTTCGTTACAAGCACTGCATTGGCTGATGTGGTCCTTAATCTCATTGCTTATGTTTGGCCAGTAGAGCACTCCTCTTGCCTTCCTCAGACTGGACTCGATTCCCTAATGACTTGCATGGATGCACATCAGCCTCTCTTTTCTCACATCTTTAGGGATAATGAGTCTAGTTCCTTTGTACAAGATGACATCTTAGGCAATCACTTTATCTTTGTATGCCCAATAGTCTCTTATAGCAACAGTTGTGTCCATGTTGATTTCAGGCCATCCTTGCACCACAACCTCCTGCAGCACTTGCATCTCGTGTAGATTGCTTGATCTGAGCAAGGTGCTTGTCTTTCAGGATCTGTTCAGTAGTCAATGGTTTGGTATCACACAAGATGCAAATCTTCTGGTGCGTGAAGAGTTACCAGTCCAAGCTTTTGACTTGTTTCACCTGAGACAAAGGGAATTTGCCTAGTGTGTCCTACGTGGAACTGCAGATATTATTTCTTCCCATTGCATTGGGCTCTCAACTTGGTTTATCCACTTGGGGTAAGCATCATTCCATCACATAGCCTCAACTTTACCTTAACGGCTTCGTTTTTGGGTTACCAGCTTGAACTACTTCACACGGGTACACTTGATGCTCTCCTTCTGCAGTCATTATTCCAACAGTCACAAACCATTTTTTTTACCTTGAGACTTGACAGTGCCAAGGATGTAGAGGATGTTCTAAGATGTAGAGCTTCTTCAGAATCATCGTCAAACATCTCTCCAGCAACCATTTTATAGGCTTGCTTTCTTCTGTTATGACACAGCAATTGGTAAAGGCTGAGTTGTTTAAATCCCAGAGGGAAACTTGAACAACTGTCATGACCTATATTTCAATCGGTATGTTTGAGATGCAGCTCTGAATTGAGGAATAGACCACCAAGCCTCAAGAGGGTTCTTATATAAAACTAAATTATACATTTATTATTTAACAACAAATTAAACACATACACATGTCTACAAATTACTACCATAATAACTTTTAAACAAATCCCCAAATTAACACTCCCAGGTAAATCTTTACCAAGGCAACACAACCCATAGACTTTAAACAGACGCCAGGCAAAGCACATTTGACCTTACAAATTTGAAATGAGTTTCCTTGCAATTTGGTTCCTTTGCAGACACAGTTGTAGGTTTACAGGCTGGTTGGATCTTAAATGCCTCTGACTTACATACAATCTCCTTTCCCTCTTTATACCTAGCTTTCCCTTTGAATGTCAATTTTCCATGGCTTTTCTAGGCTTTTAACATCACATCTTCTTACAATAACATTTTCATCCCACTAATTTTATTAGTAATATAAACACATTGTTTGGCATTTCCCAGCTCGGTGCAAGATTTTACTCAATGATTTATTCAACAAACGCAAATGTACACTTTACCTTTTATCCTCCTTACATTTATTTAATTAACATCTCAGACTACTATACATCAAAGCACCCAGACTAGCTGGCTTTAATCCAAACACAGACACATGCATAGACAGAGACCCTACTACAATTCCAATTTAAAAATAATTTCCAATAACATTATAGTCATTAATAGTCACTCCTTTCCAACAAAACAAAAGCAATTCAGCAGTTAGAGCCCTGTTTTCCCCACACTGGACATGCTTCCTTTTGTCCTCCACAGTATTTCATCTGACCTGGATCTTTCTGCTGGTCCTTTGGCAAATTGTCCTTTCTTTTCTTCATTGACTTTTGCTTGAACTGTCTCAAACTGCAAAGCCTTTTTAGTTCATTAATGCTCTTCAGCTGATGATTAGCCTCAGAGTTTCTAAGTATGTCAAGAGCTTTTTCTTCTCTCAGGGATCTCTTTTCTTTTGTTCGTGGGATGTGCACAGCATTTATTGTTCACAGAGTCAACCTGCTGTGGAGTCACATCAGTGAACCAGATGGATTTTTACAATAATCATAGTCATCATTAGACCTTTAATTCCAAATATTTATTGAATTCAAATTCCACCATCTGGATTTGAACCCGGGGGTCTTTGGAATACTAGTCCAGTGACAGTGCCACTATGCCACCACCTCTTGTTCCTGACAATGTTATCTCTGATCAGATCATCCTCCAGTTGCCCAACCTCTCATAATTCAGCTAGATGTCTCAATGTAGTCATGTACTGATCAATATTCTCCCTCTCTTCCTAAGAAGAATTTCCAATTTACACTCAAACCTCTCTTCATTTCCATAGGAGGAGGTACTGGGATATTCAAAGCCAGCAGTCACCCAGCAGTAGATGTCCTGTATAAAGTTGCAGACAGAAATTTTAATTATTCTCTGCTGTTTTTCACAGCTACTGACTCTTTTACAACCATCAAAATCCACTCAATGCCAGCTACACACTTCTGACACCATGTTCCATGTGATGTGTAAAATGGCTACTGCCCAAAGCTTTCTCTTTATATAAAGTGACATCAGAGGTCACGTGAGTGTGACAAGCCACAGTGTACAAAGATATTTATCCAAATAGATTCCACTTGTCCTTTCAAATGATTTATCACCCTGCTGGTCAAACTCATAAATCTTAATGTCTATCATTTCAGCAGCCAGTTAGCTTCTCTTGTTTCAATGTCAGAATATTGGTTCAGTCGTTTCCTAAAATGGTGGTAGTGTCACTGCTGTAATTTTGATTATAGATATGGGACTAAGTTATTGATCCAGTCTGTTGATGCATCATCGATCTCTGTTTTGGAGCACAGTGTTTATTATTTTCAATATTCGATTGAAAAGATGGTTTCTTTATCCCTTAAGCCCATTCCAATTGATGAGCTTCTCATTCTGTTAAGACCTATTTTTCAGATATTTGATGGTTACTGAAGAGCAACTCCATGACTGTTTCTAGCTTTATCACACCAACAGGACAAGAATAAAGTTGTACATTTATTTTGCCTCTTCCAGAATTCCCACCCTCCCTCTCTTCCAATGTGGAAATATCTAATTTCTGGTCAACATGTGCCTTGGTGATTTGAGTTAAAACCCTCAACTTTTATGCGCAGGGAAATCACTACCTGTCTGCATTTGTTTCACAAATGGTGCGACTATATATTAAAAAATCATGCATTTCTATAGTACCTTTCACGACTTCAGGATGTCCAAAGTGCTTTACAATGAACGCAGTACTCCTGAAGTGTATTCGCTGTTTTAACGTAGGAAATAATACAGCCAATTTGCACACCGCGAGATCCCACAAAGAGCAATACTAGATAATCTGTTTCATTATGTTGTTTGAGAGATATCCATTAGCCTGGACACAGAGGAGACCTCCCATATTTTACTTTGAAATTGTGCCTTGGGATCTTTTTATCCACCAGACTTTAAGGTGTAATTCCTAAAGCAGCAACATTGGTCGCACAGCACTCTCTCAGTACTGTAGTAGAATGTCTTATCTGTCTGTCTGGGTTCAGAATAACGCCAAAAGTGCGGGTTTGATTCTCATTATGGCTGAGGTAGACTTGGGACCTGCCTCCTGGCCCTGTCCCTGAGAATGGAAGAGAGTGGGAAACCACCAATGACAAAAAAAAACTACCAAGAAAACAGCTCAGGATGAAACATCAGTAGACAATGAGCCAAAGACTGACCTTTGGGCAGAGCACACATGAAAGGATGAATGAATGCTCAAGTATCTGGAGTGGGACTTGAACCCACAACTTTCTGACAGAGGCAAGAGCCATGGCTGACACTATATTGCTAATAATTTTAGAGCCGTACAAATGGACAGGTTCAAGTCACCCTACTGGCTCATACTCTCAAATCAGAGAGAGCTATACGTATAAAGACAAGTGGAAAATGCACTTCACAGGCTTCCAACAGCTCATGAAGTCTTTGAAGGTTAGAGCAGAGCTGACTATTGGGTCAATTCCTTTCTATCATTAGAAAGTTTTTTTAAAAGTTCAGTCAGTTCCCTGAACGGTCTTTAACATCAATGTTTGGATCAGTGCCAGTTTGTAGTAGCATAACTGCAACTGTTATCATATCAAAGCAGTACAAGGTTACAAAGGAAAACTATTCCAGGTGTTGGATATCTGAAATGTAGGCAGATGCTGGAAATACTCAACCATCTGTGAAGAGAGAAACCATGTGAAGTCTCCCATTCCCCCTTTACTTGTCCCATTACCCATCTCATTTTGTCTTGCACCATCATCCCTTTTGTTATTTAATCTCTCCTGCCTTCCACTCTGTCCCAGGCCATCCCTATTGGTCTTTTCCCCTCCCCTACCCCCACTATTCTTGCCTCTGCTCTTAGTTAAAACCTGTTACGTCTCCTAACTTTTTCCAGGGCCTGAATCTTCCGTTCGGCGAGCGGGTGCGGGCCCCACATGCCGATGTGTAAAGTGACGCGGGGTGGCGTCAGGCATGTATCCCGATGTCGCTATGCGTCATTCTGACCTTCAGTTCGGCGGGCACGCACCAGAGTCGGCTGCGCGCCCGCCAAACTGTCAAAGGCCAATGAAGGCCATTAATCAGCTAATAGAAATGCTTGTCATGGCTGCCCGTTCATCCTTAAGGTTTTCGGGCAGGCAAAGAGCCCAGGTGGCCTTTGCATGTTTGATGGAACCTCATACACGGGCGGGATGAGGTTTCATGAAGGGTTTATTAATTTAATAAAATGTTTCATGTAAATTCATAAACATGTCCCAGCTCATGTGACACTGTCACATGAGGGGACATGTCTGAATAATTTTATTTTTTATTTTTATTTTTTATTTTTTTATGACTTTTCTTAATCTCCCTGAGGCAGCTCTGTGCCTCGGAGATTTCTGCGCTCTTTCGTGCACATGCGCGAAAGAGCACAGGCCCCAACTCTCCCTCCTCCCCCCGCCCGCATAGATAGGGCTGAGCTCTTCTGGGTTGCATGTCACGCTCGGCAGGCCTTAATTGGCCCCTCCCCATGTAAAATGGCGTGCACATCCACTCCTGCCCAGCCCACCCGACGGGGAGAAAATTCTCCCCCAGGCGTGGTTATGTGTCATTGACCTGAACTATTAATGCTCTCCACAGATGCTTTCTGACCAGTTGAGCATTTCCAGCATTTTCCGTTTGTATTTCGAGGTATCTCATCCAGAAAAAAAAACAAATCCACCCAACTCCCACAAGTTATGCCACTCAGTGTGTGGTCGTGTGAAACAAAATACACTTTTGTAAATACAATTGAAATATGCTCTGGTGTTGGTGTTGTCACTATTACTTCAATAGAATGTAATGTAAGTGTGCATCAAACCACATGCACTATAAAATGGACCCAGGGTGAGCAACCATACCTTTATTTTATGGAATTATCCCATGTTTGAATCCACTGTCTTGTGTCCTGGGCAGCGTGGTGCTAGGACACTGTATGCCCTGCAATTCGGACCTCCAAATTCTGCACATGCTCCGTATCTGCTCAAGTTTGCGCACTCCAACACTTATTTCAGCACATTTTTACTTCTCTTTAGTTTTGAAGAAGAGTCATACGGACTCAAAACGTTAACTCTGTCTTTCTCTCCACAGATGCTGTCAGACCTGCAGAGTTTTTCCAGCAATGTTTGTTTTTGTTTCAAACCTAGGTTGTGCCTGGCAAGGGCCCTTTGTACAATATATATAACACTCGGGTGATATATTGGTATTTACAGCTCTTTCTGTGGTGAGCACTTTGAGATGCTGTAATAATGGTGTGATGCATGGTTGACCAGTATGATCAATGAGTTAGTGATGCAGCCTTATAAACAGGAAGGAAAACGATCAATGTTAGGCTATTGCCTTGAAACATAGAGAAACATGGATAAATGTTTTAAGTTTAACCCTTTTGGTGAAGTATCACAATTGAAGCATTTTCTTTCAGAATTTGATGGATTTACAGTGCTTTTTCAATATTTATCTCAGGTTTCCAGTATTAGCGGTCTCTCGTTTTGAACCAAATCTGATGGCTAATATTTGTGGCAAATCGAGGATTACTCTGACAGGTTAGAATTTTCATAATTCTGCCTCACTCATTTCCACTTGCTGAGTAAAAGCACATTATCTACTCCATCAATTTCTGACATTTAATTTGCTAATTATGTTAAGTATTGATGGTGCCCGGTGAATTTGAGTGCATGAAAAATCATTGAGAAAATAATAGAGATTTCGGTGCCTGTTTTAATTATCTGCAGATGTTTCACTTAGGCAACCTATTTATTTTACTGGGCCCTGCAGTGATTGGGTTCTTTGAGAGGTTTGTCGGGAAAGTGGTGGCCGTATTTGTGACAAGATTTGGTTTTCTCAATGTGCTCCAACCCATAGATCATTGATTTCATCAATTAGTAGCCATTTTCAATAAATTGTCTTTTTTTAAAAATCAAAGTCTGACATGTACGCAGTGCTCAGTTGCTGTCCATGATGATCTCATTAAACTTCTGGAACCATGCAAAGAAAATTGAGACTTGGAAAATGTAAGTTGGGGTTTGTGTGGGTGTGGTGTATGTGCTAGTAAGGATGGGGGGGTAGGGCTGTGGGTGGAGTGCGGGGAGGAAGTGTCTGCTATAATATTCCTTTAGCAGTGAATAAAAATGTCTTTAGCCTTTCTGACTTCCTAAGGAGAATAATATGTTTGCAGAAAATACCAGGCATACCAAATTTCTATTGCCTAAAGTACCACTTGGATTGGATCAGAAGGTTCACACATCTCAGTCATGTCTACTTGGCTGTTCCCTTCCTTGGGGTAATCCTGCTGTTCTCATACCTTGAGCGTGTTTGTTTATTTATGAGCCCATAAAACTCTTGACAAGTATCGCGCTTAAATATGTGTCACGTTTAAAAGTTTTCCAAAACCAAGAAACTTTGAGAAGACAAAACTACCAAAATCAGAATGTCTGAAGCCTCTTATTTGACATTTGTATGAAATTGGCCTGTTTAATTGACCACTGTATGAACTTAAACAAAAACAGAATTACCTGGAAAAACTCAGCAGGTCTGGCAGCATCGGCGGAGAAGAAATCAGTTAACGTTTCGAGCCTTCATGGCCCTTCGGCAGAACTGAAGCATAGTTAGGAGAAGGGAGAAATATGAACTGGTTTAAGGTGGCGGGGCGGGGGGGGTGTGGGGGGTGGGGGAGGTGGGGGGGGGAAGAGAGACGTTGAGGGTGTGGTGATTGTGGAGATAAGCAGTGATAGGCACAGACAAAAGGGTCAAAGAGGTGTTGAAGGTGGTGACATTTGTCTGAGAAAAGTGCTAATTAAGAATGGAAGACAGGATATTCAAAGTACAGCTCTAGTTGGGGTGGGGTGGACAGACTAACAAGGTTTTAGTTTTAGATTTAAAAATAATGGAAATAGGTGGGGAAAGAAGAATCTATATAAATTATTGAAAAAAAAAGGGGGGGGGGGAGAAATGGGGTGGGGATGGGGGGAGGGGGAGTTTAAGATCTAAAGTTGTTGAATTCAATATTCAGCCCGGAAGGCTGTAAAGTGCCTAGTCGGAAGATGAGGTGCTGTTCCTCCAGTTTGCGTTGGGCTTCACTGGAACAATGCAGCAAGCCAAGGACAGACATGTGGGCAAGAGAACAGGGTGGAGTGTTAAAATGGCAAGCGACAGGGAGGTTTGGGTCTTTCTTGCGGACAGACCGCAGGTGTTCCGCAAAACGGTCGCCCAGTTTGCGTTTGGTCTCTCCAATGTAGAGGAGACCGCATTGGGAGCAACGAATGCAGTAGACTAAGTTAGGGGAAATGCAAGTGAAATGCTGCTTCACTTGAAAGGAGTGTTTGGGCCCTTGGACGGTGAGGAGAGAGGAAGTGAAGGGGCAGGTGTTGCATCTTCTGCGTGGGCATGGGGAGGTGCCATAAGTGGGGGTTGAGGAGTAGGGGGTGATGGAGGAGTGGACCAGGGTGTCCCGGAGGGAACGATCCCTACGGAATGCCGTCAGGGGGGGTGAAGGGAAGATGTGTTTGGTGGTGGCATCATGCTGGAGTTGGCGGAAATGGCGGAGGATGATCCTTTGAATGCGGAGGCTGGTGAGGTGATAAGTGTCCAATCCTACTCCGGCCCCCTCCCACAACTCTTTCTCCGGTACATCGATGATTACTTCGGTGCTGCTTCATGCTCTCGTCGGGACCTGGAAAAATTTATTAATTTTGCTTCCAATCTCCACCCCTCCATCATTTTCACATGGTCCGTCTCTGACACTTCTCTTCCCTTCCTTGACCTCTCTGTCTCAATTTCTGATGATAGACTGTCCACCAATATCCATTACAAGCCTACCGACTCCCACAGCTACCTCGACTACAGCTCCTCACACCCCGCTTCTTGTAAAGACTCCATCCCATTCTCAGTTCCTTCGCCTCCGTCGCATCTGTTCTGATGATGCTACCTTCAAAAACAGCTCCTCTGACATGTCCTCCTTCTTCCTTAACTGAGGTTTTCCATCCACGGTCGTTGACAGGGCCCTCAACCGTGTCCGGCCCATATCCCGCACATCCTCCCTCACGCCTTCTCCTCCTTCCCAGAAACATGATAGGGTCCCCCTTGTCCTCACTTATCACCCCACCAGCCTCCGCATTCAAAGGATCATCCTCCGCCATTTCCGCCAACTCCAGCATGATGCCACCACCAAACACATCTTCCCTTCACCCCCCCCGACGGCATTCCGTAGGGATTGTTCCCTCCGGGACACCCTGGTCCACTCCTCCATCACCCCCTACTCCTCAACCCCCACTTATGGCACCTCCCCATGCCCACGCAGAAGATGCAACACCTGCCCCTTCACTTCCTCTCTCCTCACCGTCCAAGGGCCCAAACACTCCTTTCAAGTGAAGCAGCATTTCACTTGCATTTCCCCTAACTTAGTCTACTGCATTCGTTGCTCCCAATGCGGTCTCCTCTACATTGGAGAGACCAAACGCAAACTGGGCGACCGTTTTGCGGAACACCTGCGGTCTGTCCGCAAGAAAGACCCAAACCTCCCTGTCGCTTGCCATTTTAACACTCCACCCTGTTCTCTTGCCCACATGTCTGTCCTTGGCTTGCTGCATTGTTCCAGTGAAGCCCAACGCAAACTGGAGGAACAGCACCTCATCTTCCGACTAGGCACTTTACAGCCTTCCGGGCTGAATATTGAATTCAACAACTTTAGATCTTAAACTCCCCCTCCCCCCATCCCCACCCCGTTTCTACACCCCCCCCCCTTTTTTTTCAATAATTTATATAGATTCTTCTTTCCCCACCTATTTCCATTATTTTTAAATCTAAAACTAAAACCTTGTTAGTCTTTCCACCCCACCCCCACTAGAGCTGTACTTTGAATATCCTGTCTTCCATTCTTAATTAGCACTTTTCTCAGACAAATGTCACCACCTTCAACACCTCTTTGACCCTTTTGTCTGTGCCTATCACTGCTTATCTCCACAATCACCACACCCTCAACGTCTCTCTTCCCCCCCCGCCTCTCCCACCGCCCCCCCACCACCTTAAACCAGTTTATATTTCTCCCTTCTCCTAACTATGCTTCAGTTCTGCCGAAGGGCCATGAAGGCTCGAAACGTTAACTGATTTCTTCTCCGCCGATGCTGCCAGACCTGCTGAGTTTTTCCAGGTAATTCTGTTTTTGTTTTGGATTTCCAGCATCCGCAGTAGCTTTTAGCTTTTTGTTTTTATCACTGTATGAACTTGTCTTGAGTTTGTTGAACAACAATTAGACCTTATGCCTTAAAATGGACATGTATTATAGAGGAAGATGCTTTTACGTACTAAATTATTGTTCTATAAAGCAGAACATCCCCTGACTTACTGTAATTAGCATTGCTGAGGATTGACTAACAATAGATTTACTAATAATACAAATTATTATGCCGTACACGTTTTACTGTCACATTCAAGGCAACTTCCTTATATCTGAGTAATTCTGTAATTCTTTTTGAGAAAGGCCTGTTTTTTGGGATCCATAGAGAAACTCCTTCCATATAACATAACTTTTTATTCATTCACGGGATGTGGGTGTCAGTGGCTAGGCCAGCATTTATTGCCCTTGAGAAACTGAGTGGCTTCCCATTTAAGAGTCAACCGCATTGCTGTGGATGTGGAATCACATGTGGGCCAGACCAGGTAAGGACGGCAGATTTCCTTCCCTAAAGGACATTAGTGAACCAGACAGGGTTTTATGACAAATGATGGTGGTTTCACAGTTATCATTAGGCTTTTAATCCCAGGAGCTTGCAGGTTTGTAGCCTCAACTCAAAAACAATTTGGGCCATCACAGTTTAAAAGAGGGAGAAAGAAAGTTGGACCTTTTCATCCTGGGTCCTGACTTGAACCACGATGATTTGCCTCAGCACAGTTCTTCATTAAACTCTGATTGGATCTGTTCCCTGAGCAGCCTGTCAAAGTCAATTGGCAGAATGCCTCATCACCAGAACTTTCAAACAAGCACCAAGCTGTAGCTTGGCTGGTGG
Organism: Cetorhinus maximus; assembly: GCF_964194155.1. Classification (NCBI taxonomy): domain Eukaryota; kingdom Metazoa; phylum Chordata; class Chondrichthyes; order Lamniformes; family Cetorhinidae; genus Cetorhinus; species Cetorhinus maximus. The sequence continues at coordinate 1,047,244 of NC_135903.1, forward strand.
TGATAGGGGCCCTCCCTGCTCGATCTTTCTGCACATCCAAAGCCTCACCGCCCCCACACGCTGCCCCTGGGGTGGCTGTGGTGGGAACCATCTGGAATGTGCCTTTACAAAGCAGGTCTGGAAAGAGATGCAGTGATTTTTGCCAAAGTTCATTCCAAGCATCTCCATAATGCAGGACTCTGCTCTATGGGCTGCTCCCCAAAGACGCACACTGAGATAAACATCAACTGCTGCTGGAGAACTGTCAATTCGGTGAAAGGTGCTCTTTGGTCTGCCAAAAATTTGCTGGTTTTCCAATGTAAAGAGCTACCCATGACTAAATGTTGCAGACTGGCACAATCCAAGGTTCAGGACTAGATGCTGAGGGATGCGCTAAACTTGGGAAGCTGATAAGGCTCTGAGGAAAGGCTAGCATCTAAAGTCTCCTGCCATAGTATACTGAGGAGCTGGAAACTGTTTAAAACACCCTCAGACTGTACGCATCAGGGAATGTTTGATATTAAATGTAAATGGACATTGTAAATATGAACTGTAATGGCAAATGTTGAGGCACTCGGTATGTGTTGAAAGAAGTTGATCTATACTACATTTTATGTAGTGTGATGTAATGTACTTTCACAAATTTAGTGAAATTTTTTTCCACAAATATACTTTAAACTCTGGCCTTGTTGCTTTGTTTACATTAGACTGTGTCCTTGAACTTCCACTACAATGGAGCTGTGGTTTTTTAATGGGCTGAATCTTGCTGGAAATATAATGGTGTGTTAGCAATTGTTGTTATTGTCCAACTTGTCCGAACAGGTGCAAAGGATTAAAAGATAACAGGCATTACAAATCTCCAGAATTGGCTGGTCGATTTACTCTGATATTTTGCTTCGCACAAACAGCATATCACCCTTCCGTCTGTTATTTTTAAAAACTTATTGCATTTGCCCATTGATTGGACAGTGAAATTCAACACAGAAAGTTAAGACTGGAACTTAACAGCACAAGCACTCTTTAAATTATGGGATCATTGTTAGTAGAATGCCAATCAATCTCTCTGACCCACAAAGGGAACCATCTTAACTGTTCAATCTCATTCCTGCAAGTCATCAATTGTTCTTCGAGATTTTACAAATGTCAAATTTTAGATGTTTAATTTTTTTTTCTTTGTTTTCATTTCTGTCTTTTCTTCTCTCTCCTCTCTTAATTCACTCTTTCTTTCCCTCTTTCTTTTTTTTCTCTTTCCATACATGATTTGACTCTGATTCACCCTCCTTCTTTGCCAATTCTCTGCTTCTTTCTCAACTCTTAAATTGTAGTGGTGAAGGAGATAGACTGTTCGTCTTCCTGTTCACCAAGATCCCAGATGCCCCATTGTCTCCACCAGGCCATGTGCCACTTGCTTTTCCAGAAGCTTATGACGTAAAAGTATTTTTGACCTGGTGAGTGCAGAGAAATGAACAGCATACATTGTGATAAAAATAGAAAATGCTGGAATACTCAGTAGCATCCGTAGAGAGAGAAACAGAGTCAACGTTTTAGGTCAATGATGTTTAATCAGAAAGTTAGAGATCTCTAACATCTCTAACTTTTTTCTCTAATTATCCCAAGTTCTGATGAAAGGTCACAGACCTAAACAGTAACTCCAATTCTCTCCACAGGTGCTGCCATAACCTGAATATTTTCTGCATTTTCTGTTTTTATTTCATATTTCCAGCATCTGCAACATTCTGCTTTTTGATTAGTCTGCAGTAGGAGATGCCTTTTCCATTAGGATTATACTGTGCGTGACATGACAATATTCCTATCCCGATAATATAGCGTCACAATGGCTGAGGGGATCTGTAAGTAAGTGTGTGAGAAATAAAAATATTATTTACATCCTGTGTCCATTTGCATTGTTTATTTCATTGGTAAAAGGAAAAATGAGGGACAGTTTGGGTGCATAGTGATGGTGATTCTCTGTCAGCATGAGCTTGACTTAGGTTTGTCCATGAAGGTGGATTTGCCATTCTTAGTTGAATAGTTTGGATAGGGAGTGTAAACTGGTCACAGTGCTCCTGACCCATCTTATTGAAGTGCAGTAGCAACCAAAGAGTGGCATTAATATAGTGTATTAATGTGGTGTTCGGCCTCCAAGCTGTGGAGAATATTGCTTGCACTTGGCACTCATGATCATGAGATCGATCTCCTTGAAGATACTGCAGTAATATTGGTGAAGTTACAAAAGGGGAAGAAGTGCACTGTTTCCAAGTAGTTGCCTTGCTTCACAGCAATCCATTCACCAGGGCTCACCTTCCTCTGAGGATGCAATAACGTAACGGGCCTGAACTTCCGTGGAGTGGGAATCAGAGTAGGATTGCCACTCCGCTCCTACTTGCTTACCTGAAATATTTTTCAATCCTATCTCGCCCGACCTTCTGACTCAGGCCAGCAAGACCCAGGCAGTACAACATGTCTCCGGGGCCTAGCATCAAGGGCTGCTCAGTTGGATGGAGGGAGGCCACTCCGCCCCCTTTTTTATGGCACTAGCTGCGTAAACCAGGTAGGTTAAAGTTCCAGCCAATTCTAAAGCCCCTTGGGGGAGGTGATGGCATAGTGGTATTGTCAGTGGACTGGTAATCCAGAGACCTACACTAATGCTCTGGGGACCTGGGTTCAAATCCCACTACAGTGGAATTTGAATTCAATAAAAATCTGGAATTGAAAGTCTAATAATGACCATGAAACCATTGTTGTAAAAACCTATCTGGCCCACTAATGCCCTTTAGGGAATTAAATCTGTGGTCCTTAACCTGGTCTGGCCTACATGTGACTGCAGACCAATAGCAATGTGCTTGACTTTTAAATGCCCTCTGAAATTGCCTAGCAAGCCTCTTACTCCTCAAGTGGCAATTAGTGATGGGCAATAAATGCTGGCCCAGCCAGCGATGCCCACATCCCATGAACAAATGGTAAAAAAAGGGGTGAAAGTGTGGAGCTGGGCCTTGGGGTGAGCCCTGATTGGTGAGGAGTCAGGGGTGGGAAAGTCCTGTGGGGAGTCAGGGGTGTGGGAGGGTCCCTTGGGGGGGTCAGTGTGTGTCTATACAATAGCTGCTCAGGCGTTAGAAGTGGTTTTAACCCTTACAACTTTTTCTGGGTAACTGTTGATATAACAAAGTCAGAACCATCCTAAGTTTGTGATTTAAATGGCTTTTTCAGATGTGTCAGTGTGATATAAACTAACATTTTCCTTTAAGGTAAAAAAACTTTGCTGCTGGGTTATTTTTAAATTGAATTACTCAGGGTCCAAGCAGGGGGAAGTTTGCACTTCTGGGCAATTGCTGTGCAAACCTTACCTGGGAACCTCCAGGGGATGGTTACCCGGGTGCATCTTTTGGGGCACCCCCAGTTACACTGTCCTGGAGCTTGGAAGTTACGGCCGAATAATCCCACTTTACTTTTGTTATTTATGCACACTGTGGATTGATTTCTGAAGCAGAGCTATAATAACACTCCCCTCTCTGCTCCAAATGGTACAAATCTTTCTGCTGGCAAGGATGTATCTTTTAGGGATTGCTCATTGTTTCCAATTAGGTTATTTATGGGTCTCCAGCAAATGAATTGATATTTGAGTTGCTGTGGAACGTTGATAGGTACTTGACCAGATTGAAGTCTAAATCATTGCATTAGATCAATTCATTGATCTGTAGGAGTTAATTCCTGCTGGTAGTTCAGTGTCATGGATGCTTTCCAAGGTGTTTCCCCAGAGTCACCTGTGAACAATGTATTTGTATGTCAGTGTGTGTATATGTTACCCTTGGAGTGAGTAATTCAATTTAAAAATAACCCAGCAGCAAAGTTTTTTTTTACTTAAAAGAAAATGTTAGTTTATTTCACGCTGATGCTCTGGAAGCTACTTCAGAAAAGATAAAGTTGCTAACACACATACACACAGAGACACACAGACACATACACACAGAGACACACAGACACATACACACTCACACACAGACACACTCACACACACATACACACAGAGACACAGACACAGACACACTCACACACAGACACACACACACATACACACAGAGACACATACACACAGAGACACAGACACACTCACACACAGACACACACACACATACACACAGAGACACATACACACAGAGACACACACACACATACACAGAGACACACAGACACAGACACACAACACACAGACACACAAAACTTAATTGAAATTGATTGGAAAAGAAAGATCAAGCAATACTTATAAACAGAAATCAAGATTAGTCCATGTTGGGTGCAGGCCTGATATGTTTTGAAGTCAGGGGGCTACTCTGTCTAAAGTGAAGGTCTTGAGGCTGTCGGGTTGTTTCTTCAGCTGCGATAGCTTCCACAGTTGAATTGCTGGAGGTTGCTTTAACAGGTAAGCTTGGTCGGTGGAATCAGGTTTACAGGAAGAGAGAAGGTTTCTTACTTTCAGTTCTGCAGGATTGACACTTTTAGCTGCCTGGTTACTTTGCGGCAGAGCCACTTGGTTGTTCCTGGATGCCTTTCTCTGTCTCTGGTCACAAGCAGTTTCTTTTCTGCTGCACTGAAACTCTTTCCCTGTGGATCTGTCAGATTCCTGCCCTTTTCACTGGTCATATCAGCTTCTGCAAAAAGCAGTGTTATCATGTGACCTGTACAAAATGCCAAGTCTGCTCCCAAATAGGCATCAACACTTCAAACGCCACCCCCTCTCCCCCCTCTCGAACCTGTGCTCCTTAGCTTTTGTCCTGGCCAGGAGACAATTTACTTTCTTGCAATGAGCCATCAACAAAACTTCCTTATCTCTTGGACAAAACCACAGTGAATCATAATTAAATTAAGGTTCGTCTTTTGTGCTCTCGGAAGAGGAGACCCAGTCCGAAATCCACAATTCTGTCAGGTAGTTTGGAGTCTTTTCGAAACAGCCTGTAAACTCAGTCTGAGATTTAAAACAAACCATTAAAACAGTATTTCTAAAAAAAAAATGATAATGTCATAACTGTGCAGCATAACAACAGATTAATGTATTCATGTAAAATTCCTTTTGTGAGCCATGTTTTATGTCAAAATTACAATATAGGAACTTCCCTCATCCCAACCAGTCCATGTTGATGTTGACAGTTTTTTAACCCACTTCATAAAAGGATTACTGAAATCACTAACTTAGCCCACAAATGTATTAACCAAAACCATGACAGCTTAATGTGCCCTTGAGGTTTGGGAATGAGATGGTCATTTCAGCATTCATTTGTACGCATTTCAAATCCTTGCTAGATTGTGACTTCCATAACCAATTTAGTTGCTCTGCTCTTGGAATTCTCTTTCACCCCAGTTCGCAAGACTTTAGAAACTTGTTTGTTTTAATTGGGATATACAATAACACTAGAAATAGGAGCAGGATTAGACCATTCGGCCTGTCGAGCTTGCTCTGCCATTCAATACGATCATGGCTGATCTTGGGCTTCAACTCCATTTTCCTGCCCACTCCCCATATCCCTTGATTCCCTGAGAGACCAAAAACCTGTCTATCCGAGCTAGGGTTGCCAACAGTGGTTAAATGTATTCCGGGAGGTTTCATCACATGACTTGCTCCCACACTCCAGCCATCAGTCGGCCAACACGTCCATCCTTGTGACACACGGCCTTCCTATACCAATTGGAAAGCAAAAAGACTCATTACCCAATTGGATGATGTTTGACTGTCAGCCAAACAGTCCTTTATCCCATTTTCAATATTTTTATAGCTAGTAAAATCTTTTTTTTAATGTCCTGATGATTTTTCTCCAGGATTGCACACAGCTAATGCCGGAGACTCCAGGCCAATCCAGAAGGGTTGGTAACACTAATCCCAGCCTTAAATATATTCAATGATGGAGCATCCACAACCCTTTGAGGCAGAGAATTACAAAGATTCTTAACCCTTTGCGTGAAGTAATTTCTCCTCATCTCAATTTTAAATGATTGGCCCCTTATCCTGAGACTGTGCCCCTGTGTTTTAGATTCCCTGACCAACGGAAACAATCTCTCACCATCCACCCTATCACGACCCTTCGGAATCTTCTACGTTTCAATGAGATCAGCTCTCATTCTTCTAAGCTCCAGAGAATACAGGCCAAATTTACTCAGTTTTTCATCATATGACAATCCCCTTATCACAGGGACCAATTCAACGAATCTTTGCTCTTTGCCTCCAGTATGCAAGTATACCCTTCCTTCGATATATCTAAGTAAAGAACATAGGAACAGGAGTAGGCTATTTAGCCCCTCGAGCCTATTCAGTTACATCACGACTGATCTGTGCCTCAGCTCCATTTACTTGTCTTCTGCTCCAAAACCCTATATACATTTGCCTAACAAAAATCTATTGATTCTGGCCCTAACATTTCAGCCGATCCAGCCTCTACTGATTTTGTGCAAGTGAGACATCCAAACTTCCATTACCCTTTGTGCAGAAAAGCTGCATCCTGATTTTACTACTTTTAAGAAAATGCTCCCTTTTCCCGTCTGACCCCACCCGGAAGTAGTTTCTCTGCATTCACCCCGTTGAATCCATTTAAGCACCTTGATTTGATCTGCACTCAGTATTCGGGAATGCAAAACAACTTTGTGTAATCCGTTCACATAATTTTGTGATTACCCTTTGAGATCAATCTCTCATAATTTAAAAAAAATTATTAAAACTATTTGGAAAACAATCATTCCCTATGAATTACCCCAGGCTGTGAGAGATCCTGGCTTATTACGATTGCAGAAGCAGAAGCTTTATTTTCATGCTGACTTGCTCACTTAATATGTTTGTTGAATGTTTTATCCCAATTTATGTTTCACATTTAATGGAGTTGGCAGAGATTTCTGAATCTGAACCTAGGCCTCTTGTTCATCTCTGAGGCTGAATGCTTTCATTTGTGCTTTATTATTTCCTGCACAATGTATCTACTGACAGTTAGTATTGTTTTATTGGGCAATAAAGCAAACCCCAAACTGTTTATAGATTCTTGCCTGATTAATTAGTTTACAGGGTAAATTGCAGAGCCGAAGGTTACTGAGAGGACTAAGCAAACCCTAGCTGAATTGGGCAATTGTGGAGTATTGGGCCGGACTGTACAGGCAAAGGGTGTGTAAATTAAAGAGATATATGGTTAATTGATGGGATATTTAATTGCCACATGATTCTAAATAGGGGTATCTGTTCACTTGTCTCTCTCAATCCTCTCTTCTTTTTGTTTGCTATATTTCAAGTTGGTTGGTTAGATTTAGCCAAGGTGCCAACATTTTGTATGGATTCTCTCCAGTGACCTCTTTCAACTGAGTAAATTGCACATCAGCGTGTGTCAACCCATAAAATATGATGTCAGCGTCTGGGGAATTCTTTAAAAACACTTAACTTGAAGGAGCCTCGAAGCAAGCAATGCTTTAGAACATATGACCCAAGAATGTAGAAGGACTGAGAGACAGGAATTGATCTCTGTTGGTAACAGAGGCTACATAATAATTCAGACGACTGTGAGTTCCTCTTGAGGAAAAGCAGTACTGCAGTAATGTATGTTCGTTTTATTTGTATTTATCCATCACTGCCTGCTTTCTGTCTCTACATCTTTCAGCCTAGTCTGTACAAGTTCTAACATTCAGACACTACCAGAAAAGTAAGAACAATTGAATAATTGAACATCATCTTGTGGTAGTACCTTTGGGAAGTCAGAGCATGAGATGACACTAAGTAAAACAGGAGCATTTTAAGTTCACAAGTTTTGTGAGAAATTTTTCAGCATGTGAGAGGTAATTTTCTCCTAATTTTGATCAAAATATTTTATCTTCTGATTCAGGTCCTTTCTAGCAAATCTTCACACACTTTCTTTTGGGGATTAGTGGGGAGGTGGTGGAAGGATTCCTGGCTGATTATCAGTCCATTGAACCATGTCATGAATGCTCCTTCTGTGGCCAGCAAGTCCTGGTGTGGAACTTGAACCTGGAGCTTCTGGCTCAGAGGTAGGGAAAGCTACCAATGCACCACAAAGGCCTATTCCTCCTGATTCAGTAAGAATGTCGATTGTGAGTCTTAATTCTTGCAGCTCATAAATCTCAATGTTAACACAATCCACCTGGTGGTACAGGGCAGGTTTTGCATGGATACGTTTCACACTGCACCTGATTTTATCCTCCATTAGTTCTGATGGAATGTGATTATGGGCATTAATAAGAAAGACTTGCATTAATTCACATCTTTCATGATCTCAGAATGTCCCAGAGCTTCACAACCAATGAGCAACTTCTTGAAGTCACTATTATAATGCAGGAAACAAGGCAGCCAATTTGTGTGCAGCAAGTTCAAAATGTGATAATCACTGGGTAATTGGGCCATAACTTCCAAACCCTGACCCCCCACCTTGTATTGAGGGCTACCCCAAAAATGCACTGGGGAATCCCCTTCGGAATTTTGCCGGTAAAGTTTGCACGGCAATTGCCCAGAAGTGCAAACTTCCCCTGGGCAATTGCCCTGCACTGGGAAATCATCAAAAAATGTGATTTAAATCGTAAACTTCGGATGGTTCTGATTGGGTTACATCAATAGTTCCCCAGAAGAAGTTAGAACAATTAAAACGTCTTCAAACTTCTGGGTAACTATTGTACAGACCCACAGGACTCCCCAACACCGTCCCCCTCCCCACCCCCCCACCCCCCCTGCAGGCCCCTGACCACCCATCCCACCCACAAGGGACTGGATGCCCCCACCCTGTGGGGACTCTTTCTCCCCTCCTTGTCAGACCCAACTCTCTCACCCCATTGCCCTTCCTACACCCCTCATCCAGGCCCAAACTAACACAACCCAACACCTCCCCCACCGCCACCCGCCCCCCCACACCTCTCAAAGCATCAACTCCACAGCTAGTGCCTGCCATAAAAAAGAGGGTGTGACTTCCTTCCCTTCAACTGAGTTGCCCTTTGACGCCAGGCCCAGGGGACACTGCAGTACCTGGTTCTCACCCAGCCTGAGTCAGAAGGTCGGGCGAGACAGGATGGAAAATAAATTTTGGCTAAAAAAACCTAGGAGCAGAATGTCAATCCGACTCAGATTACCACTCCAAGGAAGTTCAGGCCCAATCTGTTTGATGTTAATTAATAAATATTGACCAGGACATCATGGATGGTTTCTCGCTCTTCTTTGATATAGTGCTATGGGATCTTTTACATTCGCCTAAGAGGGTAGATGGACCTCAGTTTAACATCTCCGAAAGGTGGGACCTCCACCAATGTAGCATCCACTGCACTGGACTGTCAGCCTAGATTTTGTGCTCAAGTCCTGGAGTGGGACTTGCACCCACAACCTTCTGACTCAGAGACAAGAGTTGACATTTCTGGGGCTGTGAGAATTGTGGGATTAAAACTATTAAATCTAACTGGTTTTGATTTTTAATTATCCAATTCTATAGGCCTCCTTCACATGGGTGTTGACTCACAGCACAAGCCAAGCTACAGTGAAGACCACATCAGAAGAAGCAAGAAATTATGCAGAAACCACAAAAAAAAGCAGCCGTTACCTTGGTATAAACAGTTAAAAATGCAACACTAAAGAAAATAAATTGAGTTTGCTAATGTCGGCTTTATTTGGAAAAATAGCATTGATAATAGCTTAAAACCTCAGAGCATACATGAACAACCCCATAACTCAGACTCAGTCACTACCACACATCTTGCAACTCGCTGAAGACCTTATCAGATGGCTGCTTTCATTGATCTTTCACTTTTTCCTTCCATTGGTATAGTTTCCCTTTCTCTGAAATGACCTTCGGTGAATTTTTTCTCTCTCGTGTTTTGTTTTTCCTTCAAGTACCTCTATTCAGCCCTGAAGTCAAAAATTGCATTATTAAATTACGTAACTAGACTCCCTCCATATTGTCCAATGTTCCTTAACTTACATCCTGTAGCATACAATTTTGGCACCCTTGTTCTCTCAATGATAAATCAAGATTCTATTATAACTTCAAAATTAGGTACAAATTTGTGATGGAAAACTGAGGCCATAATTCACTTGTATCTTTTGTAACCTTCATCAACTATACATATTGGAGTATGTGTAAACAACATTCAATGCACTAGCACTTCTGTTTTAACTTTGTGGTTAGGGAGATCAAGACAATGCACTTATGCATTTTATAATGTATAAATCTAACCACCGCGCTGCTTAGAATTTGTTCCTGATATCATCTCCCATCTGCTGTGCGAGCTCTCAAATCTGACTGATTCTAGTGGTGACAGTCTGGGATGGTGTGAGATGTACATGCATCCTTTGAGGGGTCACTCGTCACTCCTCCTCTGCTACAATCAGGCCCATGAGCTGACTACAGCCCCAGTGAGCAGACCATCAGAGTATTCAAGAAGAACTCCTGCTGTCTGATCTGGTCTGATACTTTCTCCAGACTGTGCTGAAGAAAGTTATGCCACACTGTTGTGACCTACTGTTGTGGTTTGCTGAATGCTGCACAAGTGTTCTCTGCAATGGGGACTATGTAGAATCCACACCAGGTGATGAGTGAGAGGTTGCATCTTTGCTACACCTCCCTCAGTTCTTGCAGTCTCTCTTTTGCTGTGTGCAAGCTTGTCCTGCAAGACAAGGAGGAATGGTTAATGTGTGGCCTGTGAAAGGGTTTTGAGAATGTGTGAAGGCAGCTTGCTGCTCAAAGGAAGAATCAGCCATTTGCACAAGAAGCAGAAATTGTTGCGTAAAAGAAAGTGGCCACAGTGTGAGATATTAAAGAACATGAGAGAAATTTAGGACTGAATCCAAAACAAAATAAAAGCAGAAGGTTGTTTGTGCCAATTTTGAGGGCAGTAGCAGGTGTTGAGTGTGAGCAGAAGGTGATGTAATGCAGTGTCCTGTTGTGTTTGAAAGAAATCTTGTGTAGCAGGAAGGGAATTAGTTTGCTAGCAAAGAGAGCAGTGTTGCAGAGTAAAGGAGATGTGAGGACCTTGACAATCTTGGCAGCACATCAGGTCCTGGGAATGGTACTGCTGGCACTGATCCACTCAGTCACCCCTCTCTCTCGGTCTCTTGACTAACTGGTGTGGTACCCACCTACCTCTTTCCTGGCCCTGCCTTGCTCAACAAGCACCTCCACGGCAACACCGGAAAATCTGGACGTTGTGATTGTCAGCAGAAACTCTTTTTCTGCACGACTGTTTTCAAGAGAGCAAGCTGGGTTTAAGAAGTGACAGACTCCTTGAAGTTCCCACACTTCCAATGAACTAGATGCCTCTGAGCAGTATGATTAACGCAGGCAGCTTTCCACTCTAATTTAAATAGGCTCAATCATGCAAAATGGAACAGGCCTCCGGCTCATAATCAGGTGGGTGTTCCATTATCCGCCTCCCGCCCATGCTGTACATGAAAATGAACCTGTTGGTTGAATCTGCCTGCCTGTCTTAAGCGCTAATGTTGTTGAGAAAGCCCAATCTGTAATGATTACACCCTGAGCTTTAGGCCTTGGATGTCCACCTAGGTTATTCATTTCAGGAAGTTTTGGTTGCTGCATCTCAGCTTTGATCTTAATTTCTTATTTGACCTTTATAATGGTTTATACTTTCCCAAGGCTTCAACTTGTTAGTTAAAAGATGAAACAAGCCCAGCTTACTCGAATGTAGACAGCGAGTAAGAGTGAGAGAGAATTGATTGAGCTTTAACAGAATCTGTAGGTGTTGCCTAGTGGGGAAATGCTGCTCTCCTTTTCTGTCCTGCTGATTGTTTCTGTTTGAAGTTCTGAAAGCTTTAAATGAATTTATTTAGACTGCAAATGAATTAACTAATCTGCAAAAGTGTTCCTGATGGAAGGTCTGTCCTTGCCTGATAAAGGAAATTTAGCAAAGTATCTAAAACTGTGCAATGCTGCTAGGCATTATTTTAATCTAGTCCAATTCTATGTTAAATCCAAATGAACATAAAGTGGTAATAGTTGGTGCTCGGCTATATATATGGTATCTCATGAATGTTTGAGATGTATTGATTATACTCAGGTCTATATGATCTCAGGTTGGCTTGCTGTCAAGGAGGCCAAGGAGCATGAACTGGGGATTCCTTTAGTCTCTGCAAACTCTTCTCTTAACCAGCCATTTTGTGGACAGTTTCCTGTTGTTCCTCTATGTGCAGTGTTGGGTCAGAGTTGGGAACTCTCAAGTTAACGAAGCAATGAACACCACAGGATGTGAGATGTTAGAGATGGAGTATCACAATGAATGTCATGAATTCAGTAAAGGGGCATACCAGGAAAATCCTGCATGTGTTCCTTCATAGGAATTAAATTAAAAGAATATCTTTTAAAAGCACCAGCAGCAAGTGGAAAAGAAACCATTGAGGAAAGAAGTAGAGGAACAGAGGAAAGTTAAGAAGTGATATGTACATTTTTGAAATTCATTTACGGGATGTGGGCATTGCTGGCTAGGCCAGCATTTATTGCCCATCCCTAATTGCCCTTGAAAAGGTGGTGATGAGCTGCCTTCTTGAACCGCTGCAGTCTATGTGGTGTAGGTACACCCACAGAGCTGTTAGAGAGGGAGTTCCAGGATTTTGACCTAGCGACAGTGAAGGAACGGCGATATATTTCCAAGTCAGGATGGTGTGTAACTTGGAGGGGAGCTTGCAGGTGGTGATATTCCCAAGTGTCTGCTGCCCTTGTCCTTCTAGATGGTAGCGGTCATGGGTTTGGAAGCTGCTATCTAAGGAGCCTTGGTGAGTTTCTGCAGTGCATTTTGTAGATGATACAGACTGCTGCCATTGTTTGTCAGTGGTGGAGGGAACGAATGTTTGTGGATGGGGTGCCAATCAAGCGGCTGCTTTGTCCTGGATGGTGTCCAGCTTCTTGAGTATTGTTGGAGCTGCATCCAGCTCATCCAGGCAAGTGGGGAGAGTATTCCATCACACTCTTGACTTTGCCTGGTAGATGCTGGACAGACTTTGGGGAGTCAGGTGGTGAGTTACTCGCCGCAGGATTCCTAGCCTCTGACCTGCTCTTGTAGCCACTGTATTTAAATGGCTAGTCCAGTTCAGTTTCTAGTCAATGGTAACCTCTAGGATGTTGATAGTGGGAGATTCAGCGATTGTTTGCTATTGAATGTCAAGGGTGATTGTTAGATTCTCTCTTGTTGGAGATGGTCATTGCCTGACACTTGTGTGGTGTGAATGTTACTTGGCACTTGTCAGCCCAAGCCTGGATATTGTCCAGGTCTTGCTGCATTTGGCCATGGACTGCTTCAGTATCTGAGGAGTCGCGAATGTTGCTGAATATAGCCCAAAGCCTTTGCAGTATCCAGTGCCTTCAGCAGTTTCTTGATGTCACGTGGAGTGAATTGAATTGGCTGAAGACTGGCATCTATGATGCTGGGGATCTCTGGAGGAGGCCGAAATAGATCATCCACTCGGCGCTTCTGGCTGAAGATTGTTGCGAATGCTTCAGCCTTATCTTTTGCACAGATGTGCTGGGCTCCTTCATCATTGAGGATGGGAATATTTGTGGAGCTTCCTCCTCCAGTGAGTTGTTTAATTGTCCACCACCATTCATGACTGGATGTGGCAGGACTTCAGAGCTTAGATCTGATCCGTTGGCTGTGGAATCACTGAACACGGTCTATCACTTGCTGCTTATGCTGTTTGGCACGCAAGTAGTCCTGTGTTGTAGCTTCACCAGGTTGACACCTCATTTTTAGGTGTACCTGGTGCTGCTCCTGGCATGCCCTCCTGCACTCTTCATTGAACCAGGGTTGATCCCTGGCTTGATGGTAATGGTAGAGTGAGGGATTTGTTGGACCATGCGGTTACAGATTGTGGTTGAGTACAATTCTGCTGGTGTTGATGGCCCACAGCGCCTCATGGATGCCCAGTCTTGAGTTGCTAGATCTGTTCAAAATCTATCCCATTTAGCACGGTGGTAGTGCCACATAACATGATGATGAGTATCCTCAATGTGAAGATGAGATTTCATCTCCACAATGACTGTGCAGTGGTCACTCCTACCGATACTGTCATGGACAGATGCATCTGCGGCAGGCAGGTTGGTGAGGATGAGGTCCAAGTATGTTTTTTCCCTCTAGTTGCTTCCTTCACCAGCTGCTGTAGACTGAGCCTAGCAGCTATGTCCTTAGGACTCAGCCAGCTCGGTCTGTAGTGGAGCTACAGAGCCATTCTCGGCAATGGACATTGAAGTCCCCCACCCAGAGTACATTCTGCACCTTTGCCACCCTCAGTGCTTCCTCCAAGTGGTGTTCGACATGGAGGAGCACTGATGCATCAGCTGAGGGAGGGCGGTACGTGGTAATCAGCAGGAGGTTTCCTTGCCCATGTTTGATGTGATGCCTTGAGACTTCATGGGAGTAGATGTTGAGAATTCTCGGGGTAGCTCCCCCCACACTGTAAACCACTGTGCTGCCATCTCTGCTGGGCCTGTCCTGCAGGTGGGACAGGACATACCCAGGGATGGTGATGGTGGTGTTTGGGACATTATCTGTGAGGTATGATCCCGTGAGTATGACTATGTCAGGCTGCTGCTGGACTATTCTGTGAGACAGCTCTCCCAGTTTACAAGGATCCACTTCCAATGAATGACTTCCAGACCTTTTCAGCAGTATTGAGGCCTAGCAAAAACTGAGATAAAATAAAGGGACTTGGGAGATGATGCTACATGGAAATGGGAGACAGAGTGAGAATCTCCTGAGATTGCCAAGGGAAGAGATCCCATTCAGGGGCAGATAGATAGTAAGTGGGAGAGAAGCCCTCTTGGACATTCAGTTGAGGGAAGGGAGATAGAGACATATAGGCCAGGATATTCTCCACATGGGCACAACCCGAAAGCTAGACCTGAAAATGGGCCCATCCCTGTGCCTGTTCTGCCCTTGTCCAGTTACACTCTAACATCCTGCCCGAATTATGCCCGAACAGAAAGCAAACTCGGGATCAGCCCCAAAAAATGTTGAGCTAACAGCATTTATTCCTTCCTTAAGTATGAAAATTAAAGTTTCAGCTCATTTAGCCATCCTTCATCCACATCAGGACTGTAGTCGGGGAAGCTTTTCAATTTTTAATGTGACATTTTATGTTATAAAATTGCATTAAAAGAAACAGAAAATACAGAGCAAATCTCAGTGGGGATTTTTTTTTTAAAAACGCACTCCAAAGCCTGCAATAAAACACCAGAAAAAATATTTTGTCTTGTGCTAAGCCTGGAAAAGTGATAATTTGGAGAGTGATTCTGTCCAAGCTTAATAACAGAAATCGCTCAAAAAAGGCATTATAAATCAAGTGGTGGGGGGAGGGGTGAAGCAATTATTATGGGTAAAGATGAATTTGGCAGAGGGATTGTTAGGTGATGTAAAAGATCATGGAGTTTGGACATGTATTACTTGCATGTGTAACTCACTTGTGTTTGAAGTTTAGTGACCTTTTAGGCCATACTCGTGTTGCACCCACATTACTCCAGTCTCAGAGTGCAAACAAGTAGCTAGTTCCAGGGCATCTAGTTGAAATTTGGGGTGGGGTGGAAGACAGAGGATGTGACTCCTTTTGAATGGATGTGGGAAGAAAGTGGGATGAGTACCGTGCTGTGGGGTATAGGGGGAGGGAGAAATACTTATGTGGAGGGAAAGGTGAAAAATGGGGAAACCTTATTGAGTAGGAGGAGGATGCCGGAAAAAAAAGAGGGAGAAATTCTGTCATGGGTTGTCACAAAGCGACGTATTAATGTATATAATGTATAGAAACTTAGGAGATTCACTCACATGCTGTTTTACTGTGGTGCTGCCCCTGTAAACAATGCAATGTTCTGACTCGCCCATTAGTGAAAAGGGATGGTTTCTGTCAGATCATTGGACAAGTAAAATGTTTATAATGGCAGAAGATGGAACAGATCTCTGGTTTTGGCATGCATTTGTTTGGATTTGTCAAATGATTAAGTTACTCAACTATGAAAAGGGTAATTGTGAAGTAAGTTTGTGTTTAGTATCCATGTAAGTATATTCATGTTACAATAATAGTGTAATCTAGTGTTAGCAGCAATACAACAAAGGGAATAATATTTGCTGAAAGCTATCACTAACACTCAGCTCCACACACACAAACCTAACATTTAACAGCCATGATAAGAAACATTGAATTTACTGTGAAACTGTGTTTATCTATCCAACACCAGCGCGACCTTTATCACACCTCGGAGTTCACATGTGCAAAGCATATGGTTAGTCTCACATCTGATTGGCTCAAGGATCCCATTCATAAAACAGTGACTAATCGGGTAGGGAACAAATAACGAGCAACTTTGAAAACCACCAATCAAGAATCAGTAGCAACCATCTAACAATAAAATATATGCAGAGGAGGAAACCAGGAACCAATGATATCAATGAAAATATATCTCAAGATCCTTTTGGCTACAATGTTGTTTACTCAGCCAGCCATCTATACACAGATGATATTATGTATGAAAAGACTGTTTATTGGCATAACCTGTACAAGATAAAATACATTGCAAAAAGTACTTTAAAAAACAAACTACAACATTTACCAACTTGTGTTGAAAATGTGTTAATTTCTTAGTTTTTCCCTCGAAGACCTAATATCCCCCAGGGACTTGGGGCTTGAGTTTGCTCCTGTTATGATTTCCCATTAATCAACAATTGGGTTTTATGCTGCTGATACAGTTACTATTGGAACCCTTGCTGTGGTCACTTTCTGACCCCTTGCCATGGTTGTTTTCTGGCATAATGGTGCAGTCTTGGCTTCTCGATCATGACATAGCAACAGCTATTTTCTGACCCATTCTGCAAGTGTGGCTGATACAGGTCATCCTGTTGCAGTCTTAGTCTAGTGCTCTCTGTTTCTCCCCCTCGCCACTGCGTACCCCCCCAAAAAACTCCATTGTCTCACAGTGACACAAGAACACCTACCAGTAAAATATGAAATTATTGGTATTTTGAGGTATCTTTAAGCCTTTGAACAAAAGGGGTACATGCAAAAAGAAGAAACTATTAGATTTATTAACCCTCTTCCATCCAAAGCATCATATCCTATTCCTACTCCTACAATATCTCCCCAATTATGTAACCTTGAGTGGGAGATGAGCCTAATGTCAACGTGGCTCAGTTGGTAGAGCTCTCGCTTCTGGGTTAAAGGATTATGGGTTCATGCTTTTGGCTTCACTGATAAGCTGACACCTGTATCAACACCTGAGGAAATACAGTATCACTGGAGATGCTGTCTCACTGATAAGATATAAACTGATGCATTATCCACCTGTTCTATTGGTTAATGTAGACTTGACAGTTTGTATGCCACTGGTTGAAACAGGGAATAGAATTGTCCTGTAGCTCTGGACAACATTCCTCCCTGACTCAACAATATTTTTAAAAAAAAGTTGTGGTTCAGTTTATTCTGTTTCTGGGACATTACTGATCCAAAATGACTCTTATTTGCCCGTAAAGCAGTTACTGTGCTTTGAAAAGAAATTCACTTTATGATGAGGCATTTCATTGAATCTTACAGCAAAGAGGGAGGCCATTTGGCCTACAATGCCTGTGCTGGCTCTTTGAAAGAGCTGTTCAATTAGTTCCTCTCCCTTGCTCTTTCCCCATTGCCCTGCAAATGTTTCCTTTCAACATAAGGTGCTTTTTTAAAATATTCGTTCATGGAATGAGAGCGTCTCTGGCTAGGCCAGTATTTATTGCCCATCCGTAATTGCCCTTGTTTGAGAGCATTTAAGAATCAACCACATTGCTGTGGGTCTGGAGTCACATGTAGGCCAGACCAGGTAAGGATGGCAGATTTCTTTCCCTAAAGGACATTAGGGCTGTATAAATATTTCTCCCAAACTTATGATCTGCACCACCAAGAAGAACAGGGCAGTAAGTACCATTTTCAAGGTCCATTCCAAGTAGCACACCATCCCAAGTTGGCAATATATTATCCTCCCTTTAGCTTCACTGGGTCAAAATCCTGGAACTCCTCCCCCTAACTGCCCTGTGAGCGTACTTACACCACACGAACTGTAGTGGTTCACAGTAGGAATTGGACATGATGCTTTGGCTGACCATCACCCTCTCAAGGGGGCATTTGGCATGGATAATAAATGCTGGCCTCGTCAACAATGCCCGTGTCCCATGATTGAATAAGAGAAAGTACTTCTTTATTATTAAATAGCCTGGAGTAAGATAGCCAAGATGCTCAAGTTCTGATGCTTCCTCCTAACTCCCATTGTCTCTATTTTCTCCATCCTGCATTGAAAGCCTGGATCCAAATGATACTGATAAATTGGACGAGCTTAATTCTTGTGGTTTTTAACATCGTCCAATTTGGTTACAGACTTGTAGATTGCTTCTAGAAATCCATTATTTTTACCCTGACCTCAATGATAAAAATCCATTACCTTTCTTTAATTGCTTCAAAGTACACTGATGGATAATCGATTCTTTTTGTATTTTATTGACTTTTAAATGGCTTTCATATCCATTGTATAAGCTGGACTGAACCGGACAGCAGTTCTAAATCACTTTTTGATTGTTGGTTGAATTTCGAGGTGGGTCAAGAGTGTTTTGTCTGAAGTATTTTTTTTAAAACTGCATTTTTTGGTGTAAAAGTAGTGTTTTTGAGACCAAATTTTAGGCAAAAAGCAGGTGGTTGATTTATAAGTGAGTAATATTTTCAAGGGGTCAAAATTGTTTCACGCTGGGGCTGAGGGAGTATGTGTGACCCAGTCGGTGCCATTTTGGAACAGCCTCTTCCGCTTTCCCGCCTGACTCTCCAGCTCACAGTTCCTTTCACTCAATTCCTCCCTCTCACCGCCCCTCTCCTGAGCCGTTCCTCACAGTGAGAGTTTGGGAGAGAAAGCGGTGAGCAGGAGAACTGGGCAGGAAAGCGACAAGCGGGAGAGAGTCAACCTGTGGGAAAGGCTGTGAGTGACTGGTAAATAGAGTTAGTTGGTGGGTGGGGGGGCTGCTGTCGGGTGGAGGGCAACTTATAAATGAGATTGACTATTATTCGAGCATATGCAGTACACATTTTTAAGGGACACTTTTTTTTCTTCCCCAGTTAATGGAAACATGAAAGTGACCTTCATGTACATTTTATCACTGGGATTGGAAGCATTTTGAGAGAAGTTTTGGAGTCTGTCTGTCCAAGTAATACTGCTTTGAGGTTCCTCATGAGTGCATAACATTCATAACACTTTTATTGTTTGAAGATGTTGTATTCAGATCAAATATATTTCTTTTAAAAACTTGAACACTCAGTTTCCCCCCGCCCTTCTCTTTTCACGTAAAGGAATCTGTAATTCTTTTTCTTATCCCTCTCATTTGTAGATTTTTCATGTTTTGCTGCAACTGCATCCACCCTCAAGCTGCACTTTCCCTCATCCTATCCATTTACCACTCCAAGCTGAACTTAAGAACATAAGAAATAGGAGCAGGAGTCGGCTATATGGCCCCTCGAGTCATTCAATAGGATCATGGCTGACCTGATCTTGGCCTCAATTCCACTTTCTTGTCTATTCCCTGTAACCCTTGGCTCCCCTATAAGAATCTACCATCTCAGCCTTGTATATATTCAATGCCTCAGCCTCCACATCTCTCTGGAATTCCAAAGATTCATGGTCCTTTGAAAGAAGAAATTCCTCCTCATCTTCATCGTGAATAAGCGATCCCATATTCTGAAACTGTGCTCAGTTCTGGATTTCCCCCAGGAGGAGAAACATCCTCTCAGCATCTACCCTGTCTAACCTCCTCAGCTGTCTCACTATCATCCACCATATTTTGCTTTTCGTCAAGGGAAAGAAGATGGTCCAGCCTCTGAGGTGCCCCATGATTTTCCCATGCAAGGTACATTTAATCAAGAAGCGCTACATTCACCCAATCAGAACTGGTATGGATCAGATAGCGATGGCTCCTGGCTTTTCCTCTTGCAAAGATCTGTTCGTAGAGTGTATAATTCGGATGTAGTCACTCAGCAACGCTATTGGCCTCCATTCCTGTTTTGAGTATTTTCACATTGCTGGTGTCATAGGAATAGGAGTAAGCCATTCAGTGCCTCTTACCTGCTCAGCATTTCATTCAGGACTCCGTTTTCCCACCATATCCCCCGAGACCCTTGCCAAACAAAACAATGACCGTATCAATCGCAGTCTTGAATTGTCCCGCATCCACAGCTTTTATGAGGGAGAATTCCAGATTTCTATTACAAGAGCTTAAGAACAACCTTGCCATTACTACTTTATACTGTAATGCAAAACTCAGACCAGTGCCACTGTTAAAATCAATATCTGCATTGGTTTTACTGAATGCAGAAACAAGATTTGTTGCTGAGAGTGTTGATTTGGAGCTTTTCAGGTTTGTTATTTGTCGAGCTGATCAATGTGAATGCCTCATGGAAGCTGCTGACCTGTCTGCCATAAAGCTTTTTGCCAAAGTCAGAATTGTGACCTGCGTAAAAATTGCAGTTCCATTATTTATGAAATGGTAGCTTGTTTCCTTTCACTGTGTTCTGGCTGCCAGTTGTTAGATATCAAAAACCACTTCCTTCCATTGATTTTAAAATATTAACAGCAGGAAGCTGCAGAGTATTTGGAGTATTGAACCTTGCAGAGTTGTACAGTGGCTCTGGTGCCTGATGTATTTGTAGCAAATTGATCTCAATACAGGAAACATATGCCAGTTGTACACAATCTCATGCCTAAAGGGATTGAAATGAAATTGGCAATCACATGTTAGCATGGACTGGATGGCACAGAGAGATAAATTTGGGGAGCGGGAAGTGGAGAGTGACAGACTATAAGAAAGGAGCCAGCAAGTTAATACCATTATGCTTTAGGGAATTTGACCCTAGGACTAAAAATTGGGTCGTGCCCATTTTTTGGGGTGTGCTTATGGGTCTTTGCAGTAATTATGTTTTTTTTTAGTGTGTAATGTATCTTAAAGGAAAGATCACATGATCTATAGTAACTAATAGGAGAGCAGCGCGGGCTACCTCTAGACGGTTTAGAGGTAGAGATGGAGTTGGAAGCACATGTAGTTGCTGCTGAGTATATTGTAAATAAACAATGTTTCCACTTAAGAAGTGTCTGCAGATCAACCCTATTACTAATAGTGCAACTCGGCCACCCTACAACAGGCGTGTTGAGGTGGGTGGTTGCACATGTGAGATCCATCAAATTGACTAGCCATGGGGAACAGTGCAAAGCACAATCAGAGATTAGGCTCCTGTTGCTGTTCTTTGGCCCCTCTGGGCAAAATCAATCTGGGCAAACCAGGCATTGGGCCTTTTATTTCACATACAAAAAGAATAGCAGCAATTTCAGGCGTGGGCACTTCAAGCTGATACTGTGACCTTTAGCAACATGACAGATACCGTACTTCCGGCTTATAATACGCATGCTGTTTTCTCCATCTATGTTTGAGGCTTGGGCAGCTGAACAGCGCCTGAAAAATGTAACTCTGTCATGAGTAAGCTAAATAAAAAAATGTATATAATTTAAGCACATATTTTTGATTTACATGATTTACCAGAATGGTTCCAGGGATGAGCGATTTTAGCTACAAGGTTGGAGAAGCTGGGGCTGTTCTCCTTGGGGCAAAGGTTATTGACTAGAGATTTGATAGCGGTGCACAGATTATGACAGGTTTAGATAAGGTAGTCAAAGTAAAACTGTTCCCATTAGTTGATGGTACAAGGACTAGGGGCACATAGGTTTTAGGCAGGAAGCGGAGGGGGGATGTGAGGAAGAACTTCTTTACGCAGCGAATGGTCATGACTTGAAACCCACTGTCTATGAGGATGGTGAAAACAGGTGATGAATGACTTCAAAAGAGCACTTGCAGGGCTACTGAGATAGAGCAATGGAATGGGACTGATTGGACAGCATGAGCATGATGGGCTGAAAGATTACCTCTTACGCTGTAATGACAATGACACTCCCATTTCCCTAGGAAATTCTAGCACCCAAAGTAATATTTAAAGTAGTGACTTAGCATATTTTTGGAGTAGGGTCATGCAAGGTGATGCATGTTAGTGTAAGTCAAGTAGCTAATGGCAACTGCACAAGCTTACAGAAGTCTAGGGATGCTGCTAAACAAAGGTGTCAAGTCTTAATATGGGTTAGTTATTATAAAGTTGCACATTTTTGTAAGCCAGTTTTTGTAAGTCATTATACCATACTTGTATTATAAGAAAAATATGTGAAGATTGTGTAAAAGACAAGATGTTTAATGAACACCAACATTTGTGACAAAAACAAAAATTGCTGGAAAAACCCAGAAGGTCTGACAGCATCTGTGGAGAGGAAGACAGAGTTAATGTTTCGAGTCCGAATGACTCTTCATCAGAACTAAAGAGAAATAGAAATGTGGTGAAATATAATCTGTTTAAGGGGGGTGGGACAGGTGGAGCTGGATTGAAGGCCGGTGATAGGTGGAGGCAAAGTAGAGATTGCCAAAGATGTCATAAACAAAAGGACAAAGGGGTGTTGATGGTGGTGATACTGGCTAAAGGAGGTGCTAATGGTGACATTAAGGGTAGAAAGCAGGATGAGCAAGTGACAGATAGCCCTAGTGGGGGTGGGGTGGGGGGAAGGGATCGAAATAGGCTAAAAGGTGGAGATAAAACAATGGATGGAAATAAATTTTAAAAATAATAATAGAAATAGGTGGGAAAATAAAAATATATAATAATTATTAGAAAAAAAGGGGATGAAAAAGGGGGTGAGGATGAAGGAGAGACATCATGATCTGAAGTTGTTGAACTCAATATTCAGTCCGGAAGGCTGTAAAGTGCCTAGTCGGAAGATGAGGTGCTGTTCCTCCAGTTTGCGTTGAGCTTCACTGGAACATTGCAGCAGGCCAAGGATGGACATGTGGGCATGAGAGCAGGGTGGAGTGTTGAAATGGCAAGTGACAGGGAGGTCTGGGTCATGCTTGCGGACAGACCGAAGGTGTTCCGCAAAGTGGTCACCCAGTCTGCGTTTGGTCTTTCCAATGTAGAGGAGACAGCACTGGGAGCAGCGAATGCAGTAGACTAAATTGAGGGAAGTGCAAATGAAATGCTGCTTCACTTGAAAGGAGTGTTTGGGCCCTTGGACGGTGAGGAGGGGGGAAGTAAAGGGGCAGGTGTGGCACCTTCTGTGGTTGCATGGGAAGGTGCCGTGGGAGGGGGTTGAGGTGTAGGGGGTGATGGAGGAGTGGACCAGGGTGTCCCAAAGGGAACAGTCCCTATGGAATGCCGACAGGGAGGTGAAGGGAAGATGTTATTTGGTGGAGGCATCATGCTGGAGTTGGCAGAAATGGCAGAGGATGATCCTTTGAACACAAAGGCTGTTGGGGTGATAAGTGAGGACAAGGGGGATCCTATCATGGTTCTAGGAGGGAGAGGAAGGTGTGAGGGCGGATGCGCGGGAGATGGGCCGGACATGGTTGAGGGCCCTGTCAACATTTGTGAACCTTGTACATCCATATGAATCAGAATTAGAGCCAACATTTGGCCCAGTGCTATGTTTTGTTTTTAAATGAACTGTTTAAGCACAATTTGAGTTCCTTTCATTATCTAATGAAGATGACTGTTTGAATTCCCTCACTAGATGAATGGTACCAGTTCTTCGCTGGGCTGTTCAGTGAGCAGTGGAGAAAAAGGGAGGAAGATAAATTCCCCAGGCTCTCTGTTCTCCTTCCATTCAGTCTGCACACAGCAGCACACTTTTAATGATGACCTATGGAGTGCAAATGTAGAGAAGACCACAGCGCAAGCATTCCCAGGCCTACAGCTGTCGGAAGAAATGCATTCATATGGACCATGGGAGTTCAGCAGGAATATGAATAAATAAAACAGTCAGTCTGGGGGACTGTGTGTACCACAGTGAGTCACAAATGCTGTTAAGATATGTTAATGGTGATTTCATTTAAATCAATTGTTCTATAGTTCAGGTGCAAAATGCAGTTGATTAAAAGGCTTCCATTTTCATCGTTGAAAAAATGCTAATTGTTATTAAAGCACCTCTTTATAAATATTAATATTAATGAGGTATTAAATCTAATGTTGGTATACTTTATCCGGATTGCACTTTGTCTCTATTGATGCGCATATAACTTGTGGAAATAACCTGCATTTTACTTGGAGTTTCCTTTGCCATTCAGTTTGCCAATGAATTATTTCAAATTTAGTTATGGATCAAGTGATGGAGGGGCAGTAAATAATTCCTTCACATTCAGCCTCTCATTCTGTTTCAACCCTTTCTCCTTTGACCTCAGAAATTTTAGAATGAGCTCAAATTAAATTCAATGATTAAAGGATTATGGAATCTGTTAAGAAAGACATGGGTATGGTGTGGTGACTGACAGGGCCATTGTATTGTGTCACGCAGGGCTAAGGCACAACTATGGGGATAGGTGGAAGAATGGCACCTCCTGATACAGTGACTGACCTTATCTATGCCTCTGTTTTTCAATGATTCATCTCTGGGTGAAGATCTCATCCATGTGCTCTTTTCCTCTTGTGTATTTGTGCCACTTTCCAACAGGCGTCTCTATAAAGGGTCCATTTATAAATGGAGCATTGAGAATAATAATCCTGAGGCTATGGGCTGGGGCGACCCCGGCAGATTCACTGTTTGAGGTTGTCTGGGTGCCAGTCCTGTGTTTAGTTGAATCAAAAGGGGCAAAACATCACAAAGCCCAAGGAGGATATCAAAATCAAACAAAAAAAAAAGCAGTTTGCAAATGTAACAGAGTTTACCAAGATGCTGAGCGCTGTTCCATGTCACAATGCGTTGCTGAACCAGCTCCCTGCACCATTGATTAGCTTGTTTTGAAGCTTTCATTTTCCCACATGGAGCTGTCGCTGTCAAAAGGAGGCGGCAAACGGAAACAAGTAACTTCCCTAGAGGAACAGATGAAAATTGTGAAGGGAATCAACCTGGGTACGTGTTTCCTGGTGGCCAGTTGACGAGTAGAATTTGCCCTAGGGGACAGGTTGGCTGCCTGTTCATCCTCTCAAATGGGCAATTGTGTATGGTGGGGGGGTGGGGGGGTGGGGGGCAGGGAATAACTTGGTGAAGGGAAAGAAAAAAATAGTAAGGAACTTGGAGAGATCCTCTTCAGAGAGAGGGCAGCCTCTAGACGCTGTTGTGGCATTTCAGCTAGTTGTAGAGTTACTTGACATCTGGAACAGCAATTGGGAAACAAACTGTGAATGCCAACACAATTATTCATTCCATTTTCAGCAGGGAAGGTGAGAGTCACTATGACTGGGGCTGTGGGACTCGCCAATCTTTTTTTCCCTATTAAGGTATTTATTAAATTGCTAATCATGTGGAGGATTTAAATTTGGAGAATTTAATGGATCTTCAGCGATAAGGTGGGGTGAGTTGAGCGTGAAAGAGGTGTTTGTGTGTGTGTGTGTACGTGTGTACATGCAATTGAGAGATTGCAGGTCTGTGGTAAGTAAGATTGTTTTAATGAGCCATAATTTTGTCGTTGCTGGCAGCAAGTAGAAATTGTCAGAGTAGTTAATTAGATTGAGGTCATTAAACACTTAAGAAACACAAAATCCAGAGACTGAAAGACAAGTAAACACAGACTGAATTAGATTTTAAATGGAGCGAGGCACAACAACAACTTAGATTTATATAGTGCTTTTAACACAGTAAACTGTCCCAAGGTGCTTCAACTGAGTGTGATCAAACAAAATTTGACACCAAGCTACGTAAGGGGGTTTTGGGATAAATTGTACAGATTAACCTGCAGGAAAGTGGAGTCGCACCTACTTCCCTTCATGTCCCATTCATGATTCTGCTCCTTTTGATCATGTAGGATATGAAACTATAAAAATATTGGCCTTGTTCAAAACGCAAGGACATTGTTATGGGGACATCAGCACCTCACCACCGGACAATGATGCTTATAGAACATCTGCACAGTCCCTTGAACGTCATTGATGAACTTGAATTAAATTATCAAGCATGTGTCTTGGATACAGAAAGCAATTTTTTATAATGCACATGGGAATAAAAATCCTGCTCTGAAACTTGTTAGATACCACCTAGCATCTTTTACTGGCTCTATTAGGTGGTGACTTCTCTGAAGTAAAATGACTTGGAGTTTTTTTTTAAAAGGTGCAAGAATTCTTTATGAGAGTATTAAAATTATGAGACTGCAATTAAAGATGCTTAAAGGAAACCAATAAAAACCAGCCATGCTTCAAATAAACTGGGGGAATAGTGTTTGGATTTTTTTTGTATTTGTTCATGGGATGTGGGTGCCATTGGCTAGGCCAACATTTGTTGCCCATCCCTAATTGCCCTTGAACTGAGTGGCTTGCTAGGCCATTTCAGAGGGCATCTAAGAGTCAACCACATTGCTTTGGGTCTGGAGCCACATGTAGGGCAGACCAGGGAAGGACAGCAGGTTCCCCTCCCTAAAGGGCATTGTGAACCAAATGGATTTTACTGACAATCAACAATGGTTTCATTAGACTTTTAATTCCCGATTTTCATTGAATTCAAATTCCACCATCTGCCATGGTGGGATTCAATCCCCTGAGTATTACCCTGGGTTTCTGGATTACCAGTCCAGTGACAATAGCGCTACGCCACCACTTCCCCTCAAACAATAAATCTGCATTCACAAGATGATTACTCATGAGGAAGACCAATGGGCCCCTCTAAACTCCGACATCTGGAAAGATCACAAAGTCTCGTCATTTGTACCATCTGATTTGTCTCCATCCTTCCACCTGGAAGAGACTATTCCATATATTGATCACTTTGTGAAAATAGTTTCCTGATATCAACCCCAAAGTTACCTTGTACTAGTTTGAAATTGTGTTCCCTTGTGCTACTCTAACAATTTATCTTTGATTTATTTTTTCCCCATATTCTGGTAACTATCTTCTATACCTCTGCAAGTTCCACCTTACCAGCCACAAAAGCTCTAGTTTTTCCCATCATTCCTCATAACTCAGACCTTCGATGCTGGAGATCAGACTTGTGTCTCTTCTTCAAATTGCCTCCGGCATTTAAATGCTTCTATTGTGTCACAGTGATCGGAACAGGATGCAATACTCAAGGTGCAGTCTGACCAGTACACTGTACAGCTTCATGATTTATATTCTATTGTTATTTCTTTCTCTATAGCTGAATGTTCGGTTGGCTTTGTTTGCTGCATTCATGGTTTGGATGTTTAGTCTACAAAGACTCCTCCATTTCCTTCAACCTAATCCTTAGCTGTATTGCCTATTTTTCTTTCTTTGCAATTGGTCTGCATTAGATTTCACCTATCACTGCCTTCCAACTTTGAGCATTCTCTTCTGATTCCACTTCCCATTTGTAGGAATTTGCATTGAGTGTCTGGATCCAGGCCATTAAAGTAATTTGGAAATAGTTGTGTTCTACCCTTCAACCAAATTCACGTTTACTCACGGAGTTTACCCTGAATCCCCGTAGCTTTGAGTGTAACTAATATACTAAACCTTTATACATCACTGGTTAGGCCTCAGCTGGGGCATTGTGTACAGTTCTGGGCATCATGCTTTCAGTCAGATGTAGGGTTGCCAACCTTCCAGGATTAGCCTGGAGTCTCCAGGAATTGAAGATCAAACTCCAGGGCAGTGCTGTGTGCAACCCTGGAGAAAAATCATTGGGACATTAAAAATGATTTTTTTTTTGTCATTTTCTTTGAATATTTCTCTTTACCAGCTATAAAAGCATTGAAAATGGGAAATAAAAGGCTGTTTGGCCAACAGTCAACACTCAATTAGGTAATGAGTCTTTTTGCTTTCCAATTGGTATAGGAAGGCAGTGCGTCACAAGGATGGATGTGTTGGCCAACTAATGGCACGAGCGTGAGGGCAAGTCACGTGATGAAACCTCTATGAATACATTTAATCACTGTTGGCAACCCTAGTGCAATGTCAAGGTCTTAAAGAGGGTGCAGAAGAGATTTAATAGGATGATCCCAGGGCTGAGGAACTTCAGTTATGTGGAAATATTGAAGAAGCTGGGATTATTCTCCTTGGAGCAGAAAGGTTTAGAGGAGATTCAAAATTATGAATAATGTGTTCAAAATCATGAATGGTTCTGAAAGAATAAATGAGGAAAATCTGCATTCAGTGGTATAAGTATAGGTAACCAGAGGGACACAGATTTAAGTATAGGTAACCAGAGGGACACAGATTTAAGTATAGGTAACCAGAGGGATACAGATTTAAGTATAGGTAACCAGAGGGACACAGATTTAAGTATAGGTAACCAGAGGGATACAGATTTAAGTATAGATAACCAGAGGGACACAGATTTAAGTATAGGTAACCAGAGGGATACAGATTTAAGTATAGGTAACCAGAGGGACACAGATTTAAGTATAGGTAACCAGAGGGACACAGATTTAAGTATAGGTAACCAGAGGGATACAGATTTAAGTATAGGTAACCAGAGGGACACAGATTTAAGTATAGGTAACCAGAGGGACACAGATTTAAGTATAGGTAACCAGAGGGACACAGATTTAAGTATAGGTAACCAGAGGGATACAGATTTAAGTATAGGTAACCAGAGGGATACAGATTTAAGTATAGGTAACCAGAGGGACACAGATTTAAGTATAGGTAACCAGAGGGACACAGATTTAAGTATAGGTAACCAGAGGGACACAGATTTAAGTATAGGTAACCAGAGGGATACAGATTTAAGTATAGGTAACCAGAGGGACACAGATTTAAGTATAGGTAACCAGAGGGATACAGATTTAAGTATAGGTAACCAGAGGGACACAGATTTAAGTATAGGTAACCAGAGGGACACAGATTTAAGTATAGGTAACCAGAGGGACACAGATTTAAGTATAGGTAACCAGAGGGACACAGATTTAAGTATAGGTAACCAGAGGGACACAGATTTAAGTATAGGTAACCAGAGGGACACAGATTTAAGTATAGGTAACCAGAGGGACACAGATTTAAGTATAGGTAACCAGAGGGGACACAGATTTAAGAAAATTGGCAAAAAGAAAATGAGTGTCAAGGGGAGAGCATTTTTTTAGGTCGTGTGTTGTAACCTGGAATTGAAAAGGTGGTGGAAGCAGATTCAATAATAACTTCCAAAAGGGAATTTGATAAATACTTGAAGGGAAAACATTTACAGGACTTTGAGTATAAAGCAGATGAGTGGGACTAATTGAGTAACTTTATCAAAGAACAAGCAGAGAGATAATGAACAGAATTGCTTCCCTGTGCTGTGTCATTTAAAAAATGTTTTTGATGGGATTTGGGTGAGCATTTGTTACCCATCCCTAATTGCCCTTGAATTGAATGGCTTATTTCAGAGGACAGTTAAGAGTCAACCACATTGCTGTGGATCTGGAGTCACACGTAGGCCAGACCAAGCAAGGATGGCAAAGTTCTATCACTAAAGGGCATTAGTGAACCAAATAGGTTTTTAGGACAATCAATGATTTATTAATTGAATTTAAATTCCACCAGCTGCTGTGGTGGGATTTGAACCCATGTCCCCAGGGCATTACCCTAGGTCTCTGGATTACCTTGTAAAAGCCTATCGTGTGGATCTTGGTCAATTTCTTTTGCAAATCCAGGTAGAACAATATTTTTAGTATTTCCATGGACCAGCAAGGTGTAATTTCCTCAATGTTCAGGAGCCTGGTCAGACAGAAATTTTTCCTCTGAATCCATGTTGAGTGCTGTATTCTAAGTTATTATTGTACAGATAATGCTGAAGATAGATTTTGTTACCTTCCACGATGGATGTGTTAGTTACCCGTGATTGTCTCATCACCCTTTCTGATGAATATTGATCATTATTAATTCCCTCAAACAACGTCATTGAATTGCTATATCTGGTCATTATCTCATTGCTACTTGCTGCGTGCAAATTGGCTGATGCATTTCCTATATTTCAAAACTACTTTGTTGGCTGGAATATGCTTTGAGATATCCTGAGGTTGTGAAAGAGGCTATGTAAGTGCAAGCGCTTTGATGTATAATTAAGGCCTTTATTGGCTGTAACTATGCTTCTCTTCCTTTTGTCCTGTTATACTCGAGTCCTAGCTTTGAAATCATTTCTTTGAGTTGGATGGAATGCTATAAGGAAATATGAAACATTGCACCCTATTGGTTAATTGGCCTTCATCATTATTTATAAACTCTTCAGTTCTTTTTTTGAAATTCACAGGAAACACATAAGTTATGAGAATATCTGAAGGGTAATGTGGCTGGAAAGGGTTCCGTTTCATCACAGTTGCATTTATACAGGGCAGTGTCAACATTGCAGATTTGTCTCAAAAGATGTATTAGGATGTTATTGCTAGAAGAGGCTTCACTGTTGTTTTCAGTAAAAACAGAGATCCTCAGCTTCTAAACGCACTGCTGGGATCGGGAGGGAAGGATGTGCAACATAGTGAGACATTCAACATGGCAGCTGAGCTGCAAAGCAATCTGCTCAGGAGTTGAGCCTGTAGGGTTCAGACCTAATGCATGAACATACGGCAGAAGCCCTGTGGCACTCAGCTATTCTGCCAGCGTCTCTGAGTCACAGGATTAAGAAAGAAATTCTCAGAGCAGTTCTACTATTAACTCTCACTTTGAGGTTACAGTAAATTCAGAGATAGACAATAAAGTAGGTTTGCTTGAAATTAGAATGGTGACCTCATTTTTTAAGGCTTCCTTTAACCCTGTGTCAGCAGCTTAAGGTCAGTTGTGTCTATTTGTGAATTCATGTGAATCATTGAGATCACCTGAATATGTTGTTTTAAAATGTTTGTGTATTTGGCCCAAAAGCTACAGGCCACTGGAAAACGAATGCAGTTACTGTGTGGACCTCGTGATCAGAGCCAACAATTATTACACTATAGCAACAGCCCATTTGGTCCAAGAACTCTGCTGACATTTTTCTTCACATGAACCAATGGGGCCAGATTTTCATGCCTCTGTCCATGTTGAAATGGTGGTGGAAGGGTTTTAAAAATGACGGGTAGGGCTGGATTTTGGGATTTCCACCCCCGTTCCTGCTTCTGGCAATTTTTGCCAGCGTGTGATGCGGGTATGGATAGCGAGCCCAAACACAGCACCCACACCCTTCCTGGCTTCATTGGGATGGGCACTTCCAACACCTCGCAATTTTGGAGTCTGGCTGGTTTTTCCAGGAGATGTGGTTCACAGCTTCGCAGAAGAGTCATGAACCATGGGGAGACCCTAGTCAGGAATAGGGAACCAAAAAAACAAGCAGGCATTCAACATTCCCTTTGAAAAACCTTTTCTCCTCTTACCTTCTCATAAAGGTGGTCGATGGATGCCCTTGCAAATGGAAAGTTGTCTCAAGTAGTGTTCCACAGGGCTCGGTGTTGGGACCCTTGCTGTTTGTGTTATATATTAACGATTTGGACATGGGGGGCATGATGGGGAAATTTGCAGATGACACGAAGATTGGCCGAGTAGTGGATAGTGTAGAGGATAGCCATAATCTCCAAAACGATATCGATGGGTTGGTGGAGTGGGTGGTAAAGTGGCAGATGGATTTTAACATAGAGAAGTGTGAGGTCATACATTTAGGGAGGTCAAACAGCTACAGGGATTACACAATAAATGGGAATATACTAAGAGGGTTAGATGATGTGAGAGATCTTGGCGTACAAGTACACAGGTCCCTGAAGGCAGCAGTTCAAGTAGACAAGGTTGTAAAGAAGGCATATGGAATGCTCTCCTTCATTGGCAGAGGTACAGAATATAAAAGTAAGGATATAATGTTGGAATTGTATAAAACACTGGTGAGGCCACAACTAGAGTATTGTGTGCAGTTCTGGTCACCACATTACAGGAAGGACGTAATAGCTCTGGAGAGAGTGCAGAGGAGGTTTACAAGAATGTTGCCAGGGTTAGAAAAGTGTAGCTACGAGGAGAGATTGGATAGGTTGGGGTTACTTTCCTTAGAACAAAGAAGGCTGAGAGGTGACTTGATTGAGGTGTACAAAATTATGAGGGGAGTAGATAGAGTGGACAGGATAAAATTGTTTCCCTTGGTGGAGAATTGTAGAACTAGGGGACATAGATTCAAGATAAGTGGCAGAAAATGTAGGGGGGACATGAGGAAGAAGTTTTTTTTACGCAGAGGGTAGTGGGTGTCTGGAATTCGCTGCCCAAGTTGGTGGTAGAGGCAGAAACTCTAAACTCTTTTAATAAGTACCTGGATCTGCACCTTAAGTGCTGTAAGCAGCAGAACTATGGGCCGGGTGCAGGAAGGTGGGATTAGAAAGGGCACCTGGGTGTCCTCGGGCTGGCATGGACAAGATGGGCCGAATGGCTTCCTTCTGTGCTGTAACTTTTCTCTGGTTCTATGGTTCTAAAGCTGTCAATCAAAGACAGGCAATGAAGGTCCCACTGAAGACACTTTTAATTCACTTCATGCCTCTTAATGTTGTCTATATAAACAATCAGGCATTGAAAAATCACTTCAAAGAAAGATCAAGTTATTGCAAGGTAATAAAGCAGTCAATCAAACAAAGCTTGCAATCCTCTTTGCAGCTGTGTAAATAATTCCTGCTGGACTGAGTCTATAAATCATTCTTGGAGCTCAACCAAGCATTCATAATGACACCATTTGGTGAAACAGATACCTGTCCATTTGTTCTGCATGGTTCTGTTAATACAGTTGCCAGATGGCCTCACTGACAGCACAAAACTCTAGTTACAGCCCAATTAATCCAATACACAAATTCAACATCACCCCTTTAGTTTTGTATTGTATGTTTCTAGGTTTTAAAAAAGCAAGGATTTTATTGCCATTTTTATGGTCTTATCAACTCAGTTATATATTTGGGAACCTTTTGTATGTGCTCTTTTACTCTTTTCTCTATTGTTCTGAATTCTAAAATGTACTGTATCACATTACTGTTGCCAATATTAGCAGGCAATTTGTTTGACATTCCTCTGTCTAGCATTTTAGCTGAAGTGTTAACCCATTTAATGTTTACATTGGAGAAAGAAAAAGAAGAAAGAAAGACTTGCATTTATATAACACTTCTCACAACCTCCGAATGCCCCAAAGTGCTTTACAGCCAATGAGGTACATTTGAAGTGTAGTCACTGTTGTAATGGAGAAAATGCAGCAGCCAATTGGTGTACAGGAAAGTTACCAAAACAGCAATGAGATAATGACCAGATTATCCATCAGTTAAGGGATTATATCGGCCAGGACACCAGGGAGAAATGCCCTGCTCTTCTTTGAAATCATCCCATGGGGCCTTCTCTGCCACCTTTTTTTATATATTCATTCACAGGATGTGGGTGTCACTGGCAAGGCCAGCATTTATTGCCCATCCCTAATTGGCCTTGAGAAGGTGGTGGTGAGCTGCCCCTCTTGAACCGTTGCAGTCCCTATGGTGTAGGTGCACCCACAGTGCTGTTACAGAGGGAATTCCTGGATTTTGACCCAATGAGAGTGAAGAAATGGTGATATAGTTGCAAGTCAGGATGGTGAGTGGCTTGGAGGGGAACTTGCAGGTGGTGATGTTCCCATGTATCTGCTGCCCTTGTCCTTCTAGGTGGTAAAGAGGGCAGACAGGGCTTTGGCTTAATCTCTTGTCCATAGGGTAGGGCCGCTGTTAAAATAGCAGACAGGAATGACATATGGGGCAGAAATGTCTCCCCATCGGGGGGGTTGGGCGGGGGCGGGCGCGAATCCGATTGGGAACATGGTGCCATTTTATGTGGGCTGGTCAATTAAGGCCCGCCCAGCGTGACGCTCACCTGGAAGTGCTGAGCGCTCCCTGTGCGGGCAGGGGGGGGATTCCCTGAGTTGCTCCCTGCGCTCTTTCGCACATGTGCGCAAAAGAGCTCCGAGGTCTGTGCCTCAGGGAGATCGGTTTAATGTGTGTAAACTTAAATAAAGGGAAATAAAAACTTTTAAAACGTGTCCCCTCGTGTGGCACTGTCACATGAGCTGTGAAATGTGAAAGAATTATTTTTAGAATTTTTATTGGCTTTTAAAACACTTTATGAAACCTCATCCCGCCTGTGGATGAGGTTCCATGAAAAATGCAAAGGCCGCCTGGGCTCTTCGCCTGCCCGACAACCTTAAGGTTGGACGGGCAGCTGATTTAATTGATTTAATTAGTTTTAAACAGGCCTTAATAGGCCTTTGACAGTTCGGCAAGCGTAAAGCTGACTTGGCCGTGTGCCCGCCAAACTGAAAATCTCAATGACGCACAGTGAGGTTGGGGCGCTCGCCCGATGTCACCGCGCTTAATTTTATCCATTGGCGAGCGAGCCCCACCCCCGCTTGCCAAGCGGAGAATTCTGCCCATGAATGCATTTGATCGCTGATATCACCAACAGTCATTTCTAGGCTCACATCTTTTAGAGTCAATAAAAGGTTTTCATTGCCCCCATGGACTTTATTGTGTAGCAGTTTATTGTGCATAAAAGAGAACATTAATGGGAATGGCCTGTTACATCAGAGGGGTGTGGGAGGAAAGGTCTGGGGTGGGGGATGGACGGCAGCACTGAAACAATTGTGCCTTCACATTCAGTTGAATATTACATTCTCAACTCTGTGACTGTAAGGGCTGAATCTCCTGTGGGGTGGCGATCACCATCAGATTGCCACTCCGTTCCTAGCTTCTTACCGTAGGTGGAGCTCTACATTTATTGCCTGGACTTTTGACCTGGGCCTCCTGAGAAATGTGGAGAGTTGCTGCTTTTGGAGGCTTTCCATGTAGTGCAGGAGCGTCGGGGGGAATGAAGCCGCACCCTCTTTTATTATAGCACTAGCTGCCTTAAATCAGTAAGTTTAAATGTCCCAGCCACATTGACAAGCCAGGCAAGAAGCTAAGTATTTAAGGTAAGTGGGTGAGGGGGTGGGATGTGTCGGGGAATGGGGGTGTGGTGGTGTTAGGTTGGTCGGGAGGGTGGGTAGTTGGGGTTCAGGTGGGGGGAATCGCCAGGGTGGGGGGTAGTCTGGAGGGTTGGGAGTGTAGTCGGGAGCGCAGAGGGGTTTTAGGTGTACCTGGTCAGTGGTATAGTTACCAAGAGTTAGAAGTGGTTTTAGTTCTTCTAATTTTTCCTGGGTAACTATTCTGTTAAGTAAGTTAGAACCATCTGAAGTATTTGACTTTAAATCTGAGTTTCAGAGGGTTCCAGGCGCAAGGTAGTTGCCCAACGGAAGTTGAAACTTCCCGGCAATTCCCATGCAGTCCTTGTGCGGGGGTCTCTGAGGAGTCCCCCAGTGCATCTCCCAGGATATGACCCTCTGGGGAATGGAAGATCTGGGCCATTCAGGTTAAGATCTGTACAATTCAGCAATGCATACACTATGGGCAACATTTTCCCCCCATCGGACGGGGGGGAGTGCAGGAGCGGGCATTGGTAGGCGGCCCTCCGAATGGCGCCCCCGGTTGGGCATGTGCTGCCATTTTTTGTGGGCAGGTCAATTAAGGCCCACCCAGCGTGATGTCCGCACGGAAGCGGTGTGTGCTCCCTGTGTGGACATGGGGGTGGGGGGGAAAGGCAAATGTGGAAGTGTGCTCTGATCTTCCTGGGACTAAGTGCTGCCTCAGGGAAATCAGTTCCCAAAGTGAAAAAGTTTTCGAAAATTTCATTTACCATCCATGTCCCCTCATGTGACAACGTCACATGAGTTGGGACATGGACATAACTTTAAGTAAAAATGAATCTTAATTTTTAAATTCAGTCATGGAACCTCATCCCGCCCGTGGATGAGGTTTTATGCTTTTTCAGGTGGTCACCAGTGCTCCCGACCTGCCCACCGACGTTAAGGTTGGACAGGCAGGTCCACTAATTACTTTAGTTGCTTTTTGAATGGCCTCAATAGGCCGTTGACAGATTGGCGGCCGCACACCTGACTCAGCTGCACCCCCGCCGACCTGAAAATGCAAATGATGCGGGGTGACATCGGGAGTTCCGCCTGACATCATTCCGCGTTAGCGAGCGGGTCAAGTCTCCGCTCACTGACAGGAAAATTCTTGCCTATATTGCTGGCCTACTTAGGAAGTCTGCAGTCTGAAGTAAATAGCAAGGCAATGACATTCAGTTGCCTCAGGAAGTTCCATCAGAATCTTAACCCATGAACCATGACTGGTTGCCTTCTCTTCTTGTTATATTAATGCCCGGGTCAGTACTGCCTTCAGTGATGTAAAGCTGTATAAACTGTTGCAAAAGGGGTGGTTTTTTCAGTAGTGCCATTGAGAAACCCCCAGTTACGCTTTTAAGCCTGTTTAATGAATACCTCATTTATACAAGGGCACTTTTGAGTAGATTTCTGCAACAAATGCTTTTTTAAAAACTGCAGCTTTTCATTATATTACCTTAAAAGTAACCATGAGGCAGAATTTTCAGGCCCAGCCGAGGTGTAAAAGCGAACGGGACCTGAAAATATTGGTGCCACAATGGCTGGATTCCTGGCACTGTTCCTGGCGTCGGCCATTTTGTATGTGTGTAGATGTTGGGTCAAGACAAGATTGAGGTACATTGTCAACCCTCCAGGACTGCCCAAAGATTAACCTCCAGGACAATTAATCTCCAGTGCACTGCTGCGAGCAACCCTAGAGAAAGATCATAGGAGCATTTAAAAAGATGTCTTAAATGAATTTCTTTAAACACATTTGTTTATTGGTTAGGAAAGTATTGAGTGGGATAAAACGCTGATTGACTGACAGCCAAGAATCACCCAGCTGGGCTAATGGAGAGTCTATTCACTTGCACCAAGAAGATAGACATTTTGGATAACCAATGAGAAGAGTGCTGGGTCGGGGTCATTGGGGCAGGTTGTTATGCGATGAAACTTCCGGAAAGATGACCAACCAACTACTCAAGAATAGAATAACCTGCCAACACTTGGTTAGCTGGAATAAATACAAAATGCTGGAATAACTCAGCAGGTCTGGCAGCATCTGTGGAGAAACAGTTGACATTCCAAGTCAAATGACTCGGGCAGGAATGTGATTATGCTGTCGAAAAGGGGTGGGGGGGTGGGGAAGATCAGGTGGAGAAAACAGGAAAGTCTACTAATATTCGTTACAAGCCCACCAACTCCCACAGGTACCTCGACTACACTTCCTCAAACCCTGCTTCCTGTAAGGACACCATCCCACCTGACCCTAGCTTCCCACTTTTTCGACAGCATAAAACCCATCATGTTTCTACTTCTCTGCAGTTCTGAAGAAGAGACATATCGGACTCGGAACATTAACTCTGTCTCTCTCTCTCCACAGTTGCTGCCAGACCTGCTGAGTTTTTTCAGCATTTTCCATTTTTATTTCAGATCTCCCACATCTGCAATTTTTAATGAATTTTTAATTCATCGGATTAACTGGACTTTCAAGGAATGCACTAGTTAGTGCCTGTGGAACGATCCTCTAGCAGATGATAATGTCTTGTTGAAAGGTAAAGTGTAAAAGGAAAATTTTGGCAATAAAAATTGGAAGCTTTGTTTATCCTCTCATCTTTTTTCTTCTATATTGACCGTTGTAGTAACTTAAACTTGGGTGTGCTTCAAAAGACAATGGTGGTCTTGCCCAAGTAGTCCTACCTGATACGTGTGTTTGGGCAGTGTTGGGCTCACCTTGAGGTCATAGCTGAACCTGGGATTGTTGCATCCACAGATGCACTTTGCAGCAAGGGTCGATAAATACGGTAAAGGAACCAGAATGCTGGTTACTTGGTGTTACTCCACTATCCCTGGTGACATATTGAAGTCAATTGCCTTTTGCCCATGTCTGACCAGATTGAGATTGGCTAAGGGTTCAGGGTTCAAACCTGGAACCTTTCTGATTTTTTTTTTCGTATGAGAAGGAATCTATATATTTGAGCGTAAAATCACCAGGGGATCTTAGCCTGGAGCATTGCTCCAAATATCTGAAACCTAAATTAATCAGTTGACTTGTGTTACCGAGGGGGTTTAATTTAAAACAATCCTGATTTCTCCTCTTGCCACCCATCCATAAACAGAAAAGTGTTTTTTAATTTTTGATTTTCTCTCTTTTTAAGTGGTGCCATATTTTCTACAACCCCGCATTTTGGAGTGACCCAATCCTCTATTAATAACAACATCGCAAACTTGAGACAGGGTAAAATCAGAGATAAAAACAAAAAGCTAAAAGCTACTGCGGATGCTGGAAATCCAAAACAAAAACAGAATTACCTGGAAAAACTCAGCAGGTCTGGCAGCATCGGCGGAGAAGAAATCAGTTAACGTTTCGAGCCTTCATGGCCCTTCGGCAGAACTGAAGCATAGTTAGAAGAAGGGAGAAATATAAATTGGTTTAAGGTGGGGGGGGTGGGGGGGGAGAGAGAGACACATTGAGGGTGTGGTGATTGTGGAGATGAGCAGATAATCAAAAGATGTCACAGACAAAAGGGTCAAAGAGGTGTTTTGTCTGAGAAAAGTGCTAATTAAGAATGGAGGACAGGATATTCAAAGTACAGCTCTAGTGGGGGTGGGGTGGAAAGGCTAAAGGTTTTAGTTTTAGATTTAAAAATAATGGAAATAGGTGGGGAAAGAAGAATCTATATAAATTATTGAAAAAAAAATAAAGCGGGGGGTAGGGTGGGGGGGAAGAAACGGGGTGGGGATGGGGGGAGGGGGAGTTTAAGATCTAAAGTTGTTGAATTCAATATTCAGCCCGGAAGGCTGTAAAGTACCTAGTCGGAAGATGAGGTGCTGTTCCTCCAGTTTGCGTTGAGCTTCACTGGAACAATGCAGCAAGCCAAGGACAGACATGTGGGCAAGAGAACAGGGTGGAGTGTTAAAATGGCAAGCGACAGGGAGGTTTGGGTCTTTCTTGCGGACAGACCGCAGGTGTTGCGCAAAACGGTCGCCCAGTTTGCGTTTGGTCTCTCCAATGTAGAGGAGACCGCATTGGGAGCAACGAATGCAGTAGACTAAGTTAGGGGAAATGCAAGTGAAATGCTGCTTCACTTGAAAGGAGTGTTTGGGCCCTTGGACGGTGAGGAGAGAGGAAGTGAAGGGGCAGGTGTTGCATCTTCTGCGTGGGCATGGGGAGGTGCCATAAGTGGGAGTTGAGGAGTAGGGGGTGATGGAGGAGTGGACCAGGGTGTCCCGGAGGGAACGATCCCTACGGAATGCCCTCAGGGGGGGTGAAGGGAAGATGT
Source organism: Cetorhinus maximus (assembly GCF_964194155.1). Classification (NCBI taxonomy): domain Eukaryota; kingdom Metazoa; phylum Chordata; class Chondrichthyes; order Lamniformes; family Cetorhinidae; genus Cetorhinus; species Cetorhinus maximus. Next base: position 1,086,380 of record NC_135903.1, read on the forward strand.
GTTTGGTGGTGGCATCATGCTGGAGTTGGCAGAAATGGCGGAGGATGATCCTTTGAATGCGGAGGCTGGTGGGGTGATAAGTGAGGACAAGGGGGACCCTATCATGTTTCTGGGAAGGTTTATTTTACATGCACTCAAAATGCAAGGAGGGGGTGTTGCTACGTAACCCCAGTATGTTCACACAATAAGGGAAAGAAAGAGGTACAGGGCAAAGACCATGGGAAAAAAATATTCTTGTTTTACGTGTGTCTAGAGTCCAGAATCAAAAGTCCAATGGTATATTCCCTCAGAGAGGTTGGCAGGCTGAAGCTAATGCTTCACTTTTCTAGTAACACTGACTTCCACAAGGGGAGAAGCATGTAGAGATGAATTAATCTTGTAGGAGCCGCTGGTACAGAAATTCTGATGTTCCAGTAGAAAGATTGTAGAGAAGGGGCAGGCAATTTAAACCTGGACAGCGCTCTGGTTCTGCTGCTGCTTGGTTGATGGAAGATGGCAGACAGTGGTAGGCTGCTAGCCTGGAGTCCGATTTTATACAGTGACTGGAGATGGAATCTGAAAGCTGTATAATTAAGGCACTTCAAACAGCTCAAGTGACATGGTGGTTTCAGGTAGAGCCATTCCGCTAAATAATGTATTTTAAGGCCTACTCATTAAAACCCATTGATCAGGTAACTGTAGAACCATTAGCACAATACTGGAGATGAGGAGTCACAAATAGCTTTGTCTTTGTCCAGTGCTGGCTGGGGCAGATGTCTCATCTACTAGTCCATTGTCTTGCCTTGGCTGGAATGTTGATACAAGTCACGTTCCAGGAAGCTGTTGAGTTTGCCTTTGTTGGTTGGAACTGCTCAGAGTTTTACAGAACTACCAGCATGAGACTAGCTGCAGCCATTTTATCAGCCCAGCAATTGTCCTTTTTAAAGAAAATAATTTAAACAAGAGAATCTGGAAGGGAAACAAATTTCTTCTGGATTTTTTTTTCTTCATGCCTTCTTGGCATGTTACTTGTTAGTGAGCAAACTGGTCAGTAAAACATAACCCCTGAGAAGGTCACTATTATAGGCAATGGACTGAAATGCGGTGATTGCTCAGCTCAATAACTAAGCGACCCGGAGATACATATATGTATAATTTTATAGAAGGCTGATGCTATTGCAGTGATTTTAAAATAGCCTAATTTCTGGCACTTATTGGACTGATAGAGGTGAATAGTGGAGCTAGATTTTTGAGATCTTCAGCAGAAACCTTCATTGCTGATGAACAAATCCGAGCTTTCCCAATGGCCAAGTAGGTAAAGGCACTGTCTGGCGTAACACAAACATGTACCAGGCTCGGATCTTGATCAGTGTGTCGGGGAATTAGTACTTGAACTCAACTGGGACAGCAGTTGACAGTAGCAACCTTGTGCTAGGGAAGGGAAAATACCTCCGCCTGATTCCTATTTGTAATTCAAGCACTTGTTCTATTTATAGATTGTGGATTGCTGTTCTTCATAAATCCCCACTTCTTAAATTCTCTACTTCAGAGTAAACCTGTGAGGCTTTTCAAAAAGTATTTTCCTGTCTGACATGAGGCAGTGTACATTAAACCTAACTGTTGCTAACAAAGGTATTTGGGAATGCTGATCTTTAAAAATATATGTGTATGTGTATATATATATATATATATATATATATATCTCAAGGTGTGGGCAACAATAGCAAGGCTACACTTATTGTCATCCTTGTTGCCCTGAGGTGATGGTGGACTTTCCTGCTGTAGAACCCTGTGTGCTGCTGAAGCATTTCAGAAGGTGTTAAAAGTCAGCCACAGTCTCGCTGGGTTTTGGTGAGATACTGACGCTGTCCAGGCAAATAAGGTCTTGCAATTAAAATCTACCAGACTTTACATTGTGGAAGGTTGGACTGTTTACTGTCTGCCTCATGCATTACATGCACAGCCACTGGATGGGAATTAAAATCGGGGCTTCAGAGTCTGACCAACACTGTGCACTGATAGAGGTGAATAATGGAGCTAGACTTTTGAGATCTTCAGCAGAAACCTTCATTGTTGATGAACAAATCCGAGCTTTCCCAATGGCCAAGTAGGTAAAGGCACTGTCTAGCGTAACACAAACATGTACCAGGCTCGGATCTTGATCAGTGTGTCGGGTAATTAGTACTTGAACTCAACTGGGACAGCAGTTGACAGTGGCAACCTTGTGCTAGGGAAGGGAAAATACCTCCGCCTGATTCCTATCTGCAAGACCCCGATGGTGCCTGTGAGCAGACATTTGGTGAGGACAGGATTTGGCTCCGCTATGGAACTCTACACAGTAGAATAGTCAACTGGTGCACATGCACACGACCTCTTGGGAGAAGTCATGGCAGAGCTGAAGCATGGTGTCTGCAGCAAGAGTCAGGTCAGTGCATCAGTAACTAGAGGGCATAAGATTTTATTAGCAAAAGAATAAGGTTAGAGTTTTGTTTTGCAGAGACGGTTGCTCGGATATGGAATGCTCTGGAAGGAGTGGTGGGAACAGAATCCATAACAGTTTTTAAAAGGGAGATAGATAAATATTTGCAGATGAAAAAATTAAAAGGTTACAGAAAAAGGGCAGGAGTGTGGGATTAAGTGGATAGCTCTTTTGGAGAGATGGCAGAGGCACAATTGCTGAATGATGACATCCTGGGGCTGTAAAAATTCTAGGGTTCTGTACAACAATGCCAACTTGCATTCATATAGCATCTTTAACATAGTAAAAATCTCCTCAAGGTACTTCACAGGAGTGTGATCAGGTAAAACTTGACAGAGTCTTGACTTGAGATATTAGGACAGGAGGTCAGAGGTTTGGTCGAAGAGGTGGGTTTTAAGGAATGTCTTAAAGGAGGAGAGAGAGGTGGAAAGGTTTAGGGAGGAAGTTCTAGAATGTAGAAAAAAACTGTATGAAAGGACAGGGAATAGTTTTAGAGAAAAATATGTCAACAGCATGTCGAGAAGTAATTTTATCTTTCTAAGCTTTAGAGGAACGCACCTGATATGGAATATTATAAACTATGTTTATAAGCTACACAGACACTGTGAAGTACCGGACTGTTTTACACCTCCCTAAAAGCACAACTATGCTTATGATGGTGGAATTTCTCTTGAAAACCTAACATTTCTGATTACAATGCGACTAAAACACATTCACGAAGGAGAGGAAAACTATTTAATTGTGCAATAGCTGCTGAGATTTTAAATAAGAGAAAACAAACCTGCAAGTGTTTGTGTGCTATAGGTTGAAGTGGGAGTTCACCATCTGCTGTGATTTATGTAGGAGGCTCCCCTGCAGTCGGCTGACTTCAGGTTATCATTTGTGTGGAAACAGAATATCCTGGCATCTAATTTATTTATGGTAATAAACTGGGGCTTCATTATAGCTTATTGTTTCACACTGAGGTGTGGTGGAGGAGAATATGAATGTGATGTTGAAATGGCAGCTGTTTTTAGAGAGTCACAGCAAAGGAGACCATTACCAACATCAATTTATGGGCATTGGATCTGGAAATGCCAGGAAAATGTTACAACTAGGAGAGCAGCAATCCATCGATAAGGCTTTTTTTAAATGTTTCCTTGATTGATTCATTCTTCCATAAAATACCCAATTAATTGATGGGATTTCTGGCTATCTGAAAATGCCAGCACTGCTATCTAGAAACACCTTTTTGAAAAATTAAGATTGTTTGCCTTATTTTCTTCGCATCCCCCCCCTAGTTGGAGGCTGTCTGAACAGCACTGTATTTATAGGTCAGGACTTGCAGGGAGCAGGACTCGGGACCTTTGGGAGAGCGCCTGCTAGCTTTGTAGACAGGCAGAGATTCAGCAGAGCAAGTGATCAGGCAGACTACCAGGTGCCAGCAGCAAGCCTGCCCTATAGGCCAGGCAATGGGATCACTGCAGAAAGGAGCTGCTCCCAAGCCTCTGGCTGGACTGACTCCCTGAGATGACATTACAATCCTGAAATTACTTGTCTTTCCTGTCACTTTGTTCAGGTTTAGAGCTACTTTTGCCAACAGCTGGCCTGATCTGTACCAGTTGATGGGATGGTGTTCCCAGTGTATGGTTCCTGTAGTAAAAGGGTATCTGGCATAGCATAAGTTAATGTGGGACTGGGAATCAGTACCGCATAGAGTGTGATGTAAAGAGACACATGACCTGAGAAAGTTGTGGGCTGGACAGAGACCTGTGCAGACACATGGAGTTGGCTCCTAGCTTGGGCTATGCCATGTGTACATGTACATAGTTATGTGTTATCAATAACGCTTAATGTTCAACCATACAAGACTCAGAACCTCCTCGTGAGACTTACTGAACAGACATACAACATACAACAGTTCCCAATGATTGAACAGCTATGAAGTAATGATGAACAGTCAATTTACCAGTAAAGCTTGCAGTTAATATATATTAGGACACACTGCCCAAAGCATAGTCCTCCAATTTTCAGGTGGCTGAATTTTCTGCCTGTCTGAGTCAATAGATTCTGATATCAGGTGTGAAATGATGTGCAACATTTATAGCTTAAAACTATCTTTCAGTTACATTCATGATAGGTAAAGAAAAACAAGAGAGACTAGCATTTAGTCTGTGAGGTTGACTTCAATAAACAGGGATCGATATTAACAATCCATGTAATGTTGTAACCTCTTGCATGAGGCAATTCTTGTGCAAATTGTGGTAAAGTTAATTGGAGTGAACACTGGAGTCAATTATTCCCAGCATTTGAATACTTGTTTTGAGAGTTAAATAGTTTGATAGCCTTGGGAGAGTTTTGCAGTTGTAAAACCTCCCCCTCAGCCTTGTTGAATGCCTTGTTCAAGTACTCAGATGTTGGCTTTCAAATGATTTCTGCACTACTTTATCTAATTCACTGGGCTCAGCGGCTGCCAAATATCAACACTATCTGGGAGGAGGACAAACTATCTTAAAATGTATTTGGACAATAGGGCAAGTTTAGCAGATGTTTTCTTTCTTTTATGTGATTTTTTTAGCTCACTGATTTAATACCAATACAAGTGCACACACGTAGTCATTGCTTCTGTATCATCATACTCCAGTGTTTAATCCTCATTGGCAGTGTGCGCCTATCTGTCCCACTATACCCAGGAGCGGGGCAGCTCAGGACAATAACCTTCCTGCTGAAAGCCACCCTCATATCAAGATGTAAATCTTTTGGTACATTTTGTTCTCAAGATCTATGAGATGCTATATTTGGAATTGTTAGTGTAATGCAACACTTTGCCAAAAGCAACAAACCTGAGATGGTCTGTTAGCCCATTGTAAGGCAGTCCTGTACCTTACACATTAGTGCAGTATTGCATTGTCATTCTCACCTTTTGAGTTAGGCAAGCTCTGAATTTGAACTTAAGCATGCAATCCAGATTGACAGAATGGTGCAGTTCCGAGGAAGTACTATATTATCGAAAGTGTCATGAAACAGATGAGACATTAAGATTTGGAGCTCAGTGTGAATGCTGAAGTACCTATGACGCTACTTGAATAAGATCCTGAACAGGTATTCCATTTCCTTGCCACTGTGAGACCTTGCTGTGTTCAAAATGGTTGCCACACTTACCTACTGTGCAATCACTGCTCATGCTATAATGAAGTGCTTTGATATGTTTCTGAGACACATGAGATACAGTAGAAATTGAAAACGCTTTTGGTCTGTGGTGCTAACAACTAATGGTGATCTAGGAATTTGTATCCAAGTCAGCTGGTAGTGCAGTCAATTGTTAAACTGAAGTAGTTGTGTGATTAAGACCCATCCATAGGATGTGATTTATCAAATGCCCCCAACATATGAAGATATGAACATAAGAGTTAGGAGCAGGAGGAGGCCACTTGGCCCTTGGAGCCTGCTCCGCCATTCGGTAAGATCATGGCTGTAACCTCACAACTACCCCTGATAACCTTTCACCCCCTTGGTTAGCAAAAATCCATCTACCTCGGCCTTGAAAACATTCAAAGACTTGCACTGACTTTTGAGGGATGGAGTTCCAAAGACTGACTCCCCACTGAGTGAAAAAATTTCTTCTCATCGCTATCTTAAATGGGTGACCCCTTGGGCGGAATCGTCTGCCCCCATTGGTGGCGGGCGTGAGTGGACAGTTCGGTGAGAAGGCCAAAAATCGGTTTCACGCTGTCATGAAACTAGTTTGTGACCTTCTGCTCCGCCCGTCAATGGCGGGTGGTGTTTCCTGTCGGGAACTTAATTTTAATGTATTTGCATCTCATTATTGTGCCCTCCTACCGGAATCATCCCCCAACGTCAAATTTACCGCCCACATTGGCGTGACTTCAGAACAGTGAGCTTCACAACCACCTTTACAAGACTTGCACCTGGTGAGCTGAACTGCAAGGGTCACTTGGAGGTGAGTGCACCCAACCTTGTGCAGCGCTCGCAAGCATCGCCCATAGGACATCATGAAAGAAGCATTGCGCATTTTGGGTGTGGGGGGTGGTGCAGGCAAGTCGCTTTTTCCCAGTTGGATTTCAGTGTGGTGCCAGGGCAAGGGCTTCAGTGTGGGTGAGGCCAGTGAGGGCAGGCAAGGCAGCACAGACTGTAGGAAGTACACCAGCACATGCCGGGTATGGGGGAGGAAGGGAGGGTGAGGGAAGTGACCATGCACTTGGAAAAGCTTGTCAGAAGTGAACATTCTTCCACAGCTGAGACCGTTCAGCACCAGCTCCATTGATGCGCTTGGAATTGGGCCTCTGAGGCATTTCTACCCACTCAAGCAATGCAAAAGCATCAAAGTGCCAACAAAAGGTTCCAGAGCTTTTCACCCCCCAGGTGCAGGCTGTAAATTAATGTGCATTTTAGGGGGCAGCTGAACAATTGTTTGACTGGGCAAGTTGTAGAATCCCCCTTGTTGAAAGTCAGTCACTGGTGGAGGCGCTTAGAGCCCTTGAAATGTCTTTATTAAGGTTTGGATCAGTATCCCTCATGGTTCAAGCTACCAGTGCAGCTTTGCAGTGTGGGTTAGGAGGAGGCCTGCACCTGAGCTGAGAGCATGTCATACAGTCCAGTGGCTGAAGCTGCCGCCACTCGGCCAAGTGGAGTGGAGCGGAGGTGGGTGGGGTTCTGGACAGCCATGAAGCGACCTACACACTAGCCCTTTAAGTGGTGGCCAGCACTCTCCTGCATACTTTAAGGGGCCTTCAGACCAAGAGAGGTTCTTAGGACACAAATGCTAACCCACACGTCTCTCTCTTTGATCCCGCAGGAGGAGATTGTCAGAATCATGGAGCCTGATTTATTGGTATGCCTCATGGCTTACAGAGAGTAGAGAAGAATGCAGAGGAGGTGCCGGGCTCAGCAAAGGGAGAAGCACCTCTCTTAAGGTGAAGGGGTGGCAGGACCTGTTGTGTATGCAGCTGAATATCTACAGAGAGAGTTGCTTGTAGGTGCCTTGCTGGACCCAGGGTCTATAGACGGTGCCTGTCATTCCTGCAGATAACTGAGAACCAGTGCTGCCAAAGACTGCACGTGTCTAGGGAACTGGTCAGTCACATATGCCGCCTGCTGCGAGATTTAGTGCCACGGGGACAGGGAGGACCATCCACTGCCAGTGGCCATGAAAGTGACCACAGCGCTCAATTTTTATGCCAGTGGCTCCTTCCAGGGCTCAACGGGTGACCTGTGCTGGATCTTGCAGGCCTCCGTGCACAAGTGTATCCAGGAGGTGACAGACACCATCTTCCCAAAAGCACAGAATCAGATCATGAAAACCAGGAAGCAAGACTCTTGGGGTTCACGCAGATATCTGGTTTGCCACAGGGTGCAGGGTGCCATCAACTCCACTCACGTGGCACTTAGATCTCCGTCCTAACAAGCAGCCCAGTACGTCAACCGCAAGGGTTTCCACTTGCTGAATGTTCAGCTGGTGTGCAACCATCTCAAACACATCCTAGACCTCTGCGCACAATTTCCAGGGAGTGTCCATGACTCCTACATCCTCAGCAGGTCACAGATCCCTGACATCTTCCAGGGTCCACAGAGGCTGCAGGGATGGCTCCTCAGGGACAAGGGCTACCCGCAGAGGACATGATTGATGATCACCATGCAGCAGCCTCAGACTGCAGCAGAGCAACAGTATAACAAGGCTCATTACGTGACCTGGACTTTGGTGGAGCAAACATTAGGCCTCTTGAAAATGAGGTTCCGGTGCCTCAACGGGTCCAGTGGAGCATGTCAATACAGTCCCCAGAGGGTGTCGCGCATCATTGTCACTTGCCGTGCTCCACACATCCTGGCATTGCAACAGGGGGAGGACCTGGACAAGGAGGAGATGGAAGAGCTGCATGTCTCCTCCGATGAGGAGGATGTCGAAGGAGATGATGGTGATGAGGTCCTCAAAGGTGAGGATGCCAACGGTGAGGCCATTGCACTGACCAGATGAGGCTGGCATGCTAGGGAGGCCCTCATAGCCACAAGATTTGTGGAGGATGATGACAAGATGCAGTGAAGACAGTCCTGACATCCTCATCTTGTATCTGTGAACATTTAACTCCTGTGTGGCTGATGGCAGCGCACATACCCTCAGGCTCATGTCATGGAGATGCAGCGGAGGCCCCAATAGTGGCTGGATTCCATGAGGATGATGACGACATGCAGTCAGCACACTCCATAGATCTTCACCTAGCCTCTGTGCATGTCTGACTCCTGTCTGGCTGAGGGGAGCTCTCTTGCACTCTGCGATCAGGGCCATATCATGGATACACAGCCGTGAAACTTTAAATGCACCTGATCCTTTGCCCACCTTCAGCACCTGACCCCTTCAGGAGCACAGCGGCACCGGTCACAGATGCTGAAGAGATGGGGGCCAGCCCCACCTCAAAGGTGCTGAGAGCACACAGAGAGAATGACGGAACTCAGTGACGCCTGTCCACGACATTCTGGCAGCAATGACCAGTACCACTGAGGTGCGGGCATCAGTAATGTGTCCAGTGAGTGTGAAGCCGGACTATCACTTTGGTCTGAAGGTTACACACTGCACAGGGAAGAGGCCCTGGACTGAGACACCAGCCTTTATCTTATGCAGGAACCAAGGTTTCACATCTAAGTGACACGAACATTGTTCATCATAAAAAGGAGCCATAGGCAGGGAGACATTCTTGGGAGTTTATTTACAATAGTGAACAGTATGTACAAGTGATTAACACCCATCCCCAGGTTGTGCAACTACAACATCTCAACCTTCCTAATCCTGCCGCCACATCTTGGTGCTCCCTGGACATCCACAGTGGAGGTGGAGGCAGCCTGCTGACTGCTACACCCTGTCTGTGATGACCTTGCCGGGTGACCTCCCGGGGGCTGAGACCTGGAGGGCCCTAGCCTACTTTGGGTGTCCTGCTGTGGGCCAGCTGCTTGGCCTGTGGAGCTGGAGCTGCGGGGTGGGGGGGTCACAGGAAGAGGGGCTTTAGATCGGCCTGACATTCCCAGAATCACCTGCGTGGATGGCCCCAGGTTGTCAAGCTGCTGACCCTCCTCCCTACGGGTGCCTGACTGCCCCTGGCTGACTCCTTGAGGAGAAGGAGTAGCTGGAGTGAGATTGAGTTGCTCGGCACCCCTCTTGCGTGGACACTGTTAGAGGCCACCTATGGCGTCAGCGATGGAGTTCAGCCCGTGCAGCAGTGCAGGCGCGATGTCCTTGGCCATGGTCTCCATGGTGGCCGCCATCCTGCCAGTGTTGACCTCGGTACGTCAGCATGCCAATGCTATCACCTCAGACTGAAGACGGACAGACTCCATCGTCCCTTGCAATCTGAGGAGTGCACCAGACATCCCTTCCTGATATTCCCGTGATTGACTTTGCAGCTGCACCTACTGGTTGAGGACCAAGTCCAGAGGCTCATCTTCTGACTCGGACTCAGCAGATTCCTTGCCTCCAACAATCCTCTGAGTGCTGGTGACCAAGGATATCCCTGCCTCCACCTGCTGTGGAGTGCTCACCAGATTGTGATCCCGAGGCTGCTCCATATCTAGGTCCCACCATGATATGTGTCACTGCACTGGTGGAGGGTGTGAGTGAGGGCCGTGACGGGTCTTCAATGGTGCTGCCCTCAGGGTCCTCATCCGAGGTGCTCTCAGCGCTAGGGTCAAGGTCAAGGTTGCCTGAGGGCGACATGTCAGATGTGTCTAGGACAGAAAGTGGAGATTACTAGTGCTTGGCAGCTGTGTTGAACACACAACAGTGGACTTAGAGTAGCGTAGAGAGAGGGATGATGTGGTGCAGGAACCTCATGTGGGTGTTTGCCACTAAACTCACTGTCACCACAGGAATGGTCCACATCCTCTCCGGCTGACTGCAATGCACGACTCTTGAATGGAGTGAGCACCTTGATGTCTGGCATTCCACCCCTGGTGTGGGATGTCTCCCATCGATTGTGCACAATCCTGCCCTGCACAAAGACAGATGGAGAGAGTGTGAGCAAGGAACATGTCAGGGCAAATGAAAAGGAAGCCAGGCATGCGTGTGTGCTGAATGAAGCCATGGACAGGATGAGAAGGCAATCTCCAGAGGAGATGAGGTCAGATGGAGATGTGAGGGGGTGTGTGTGAGAGAGTGAGCGGTGATGCCCTGTGAGATGCCAGTGAATGTGTGTTGGGCTTGTGAGTGGTTGAGTTGAGATTGATGAAATTGTTGAATTACCCTGGCAGAATAGATGAGATCACTCATCTTTTTTTGCACTGGATGGCCGACCTCTTGTGTGCAGCTTTGGCACTGACCACCTCTGCCACCGCCTCCCAAGCTGGAGTGGTGAGACTGATGGGCCTCCTGCGGCCAGAGTGGGAATAGAGGACATCACGGCGGGCCTCCACAACGTCCAGAAGGCGTCCCAGGGATGTGTCACTGAATCCAGGGCTGCACTCTTCTTGCCTTTCAGGGCCATGTCTTTACCAGAGCAGTCCTGGGTTGCAAGCATTGAAAAGTGTGCACATGGCTGCAGTTTAAATATGGCGCCCGGCTAGAGGAAGCAGTGAGGTAACTGCATGGCAGACAAATCAGAGGCTGCCCACCAGCGATCCGGCCTGTTTCTCGCGTCTGCACCATTTGAGGTGGGAAGGGGACAATATGACACGAAATCCTGCCATTGCAGCTGGAGGGTAAAATGTCTTTTTTCACACCCACTACCACACTCAGTGCAAATCTGGGACGATTCCGCTCCCTACTTTTAAACAGTGACCCAGTGAGGCTTACTGCTTTGCTGATGTACTGACTATCTCTTGACTCTTTCTAAATATCTAATGTTTGAGCATAAAATCTCATTGTGCAGTGGCTTTTGCTTTTCCACAGCTTTAAACCCCACGTCCATGAATAAACTTGTCACTCAGCTCATTTTAACATTAATCGCTCTTGAGATTTTAAGCACCATCATCTGCCCTTTGACAGAGGCAGTAACATCTTATATTTGAATTGCATTCTCGACAATGACAGAAGCTCCCACTTTTCCAACAACCTACACTTACTGCAGAGAATGCAGCTCTCATACTTGGTTTTAAGCGCCACTGATATTTTTATCTTTCAATTCACACAATTTCAAATTGAATGCTAGCCACTTGCTGAAAGCAGAGCACCAGAGGTTATTGTCAGTTTGCTTTCTGACTAGTTGATAGGGCTGATACCACCAACTAAAACATGACTATCCGCATCCCTGTGGGATTTTTGTCAGTAGTGAAACAGTGGATGGGAAACAGTTTGAGATGTGCAGCTCTGAGCTGCCTATGTTCAGCCAGCATATGGTGCTGAAGAGGCTCCTCATGATCTCTTGAAAGCAGATAACAGCTCCTATCAGTCAAGTAAAAAACAAACGGCTGAGAAAATGGAAGTGAATTAGTGCTGGGAGCTCGAGAATTTCCTTTGAAGGGGATTGGACCCCAGCTGTGAGATCATGTCTTTTCCTGTCCATTTACTTTTTATCCTTTCTAATATAAAAACAGAAAATCCTGGAAACAATCAGCAGGTCTGGCAGCATCTGAGTTCACTGAGTTCTGATGAAAGGTCATCGACTGAAACATTAACTCTCTTTCTCTCCATAGATGCTGCCAGAACAACTGAGCTTGTCCAGCATTTCCTGCTTTTATTTCAAATTTCCAATAACCGCAGTATTTTGCTCTATTCTTTCCGTCTAGCCATAGTAGGAATTTCTGAGTTCTGGCCGGAGCACTTGGGACAAGTGTATTTAAGTTGTCTCAGTTGTCCTTTTTATCAGAATTTGGAGTTAATAGTTGATGTCACGTTAGACGGTGTCAGCTATGGCTCAGCTGGTATTATCTGAGACACAAGATTCTGGGTTCAAATCCCATGTTAGAACTTAAGCACAAAATTGAAAGCTGACACTCCAGTGCAGTACTGAGGGAGTTCTGCACAGTTAGAGGTACTGTCTTTTGGATGAGATGTTGAACTGAGGCTCTGTCTGCCTCCTCAGCTGGATGTATAAGATCCCATGGCACTACTTCACAGAAGAGCAGGGGAGTTCTCCCTGGTAAAAGCAAAATACTGTGGATGCTAGAAACCTGAAATAAAAACAGAAAATGTTGGAAAAACTCTTTAGCTCTGAAGAAGAGTCATGTGGACTCGGAACATTAACCCTGTTTCTCTCTCCCCAGATGCTGCCAGACCTCCTGAGTCTTTTTCAGAATTTTCTGTTCTTATTTCTGAGTTCTCCATGGTGTTCTGGCCAATATTTTTTTTATTCATTCATAGGATGTGAGCATATTGCCCATCCCTAATTGCCCTTGAGAACTGAGTGATTTGTTAGGCCATTTCAGAGGGCATTTAAGAGTCAACCACATTGCTGTGGATCTGGAGTCACATGTGGGCCAGACCAGGTAGAGACAGCAGATTTCCTTCCCTAAAGGATGTTAGTGAACCAGATAGGTTTTTCTGACAATTGACAATGGTTTCATGGTCATCATTAGACTTTCATTTCCAGAATTTTCATTGAATTCAAATTTCGCCACCTGCTATGGTGAGATTCAAAACGGGGTCCCCGGAGAATTGTCCTGGGTATCTGGAGTACTAGTCCAGTGACAATACCACTACACCACCGCCTCCCCACTTCCTCAATCAACAACACCAAAACAAATTATCTGGCCATTATCACATTGTTGTTGATGGGAGCTTGATGTGTGCAATTTGGCTGCTATGTTTCCTATGTTACAACAGTGACTATTCTTCTAAAAAAAGTATTTCATTGGCTGTAAAGCACTGAGACATCCAGCCGTTGTGAAAGGCTCTATATCTCCGTACAGATATGTAAATTCGTGTGTGAGCCCCAGCCAGCGACCACGTTCTCAATTTATTAACAAAATCATTGGCAAGTGTTGCCCCAACACTTTTGATATACTCTTAATACTTAGGGAAGGCAGTTTTTTCCAGCTATGTGAATAAACATTTGCATTCTGACTGGATGGATGAGATACAGCAGAGAAATATTCACTAATTTTTGATGGAAAATAAATGGGGAGCAAAGGGAACAACATCAAGAAAGGAATGACTATTGCGTTGAGCTTTAGACCATAAAATCAGACAGCACAGATGCATATTAAGCAAAATGCGCATGCACTGGTTCTTAAAAGAGCAATCTAATCAGTCCTACACCCCCTCCTTTTTTACGCACAATCTTTCAACTGTTTCCTTTTCAATATATTGAATTCCTTTTTGAACATTACTATTGAATCTTAACTAAATCCGAAGACTTGCAATGCATATGGTTTATGTTAAATAAACAGAACTGCTATTTTCTGCTCCCAAGCTTAAATCAAGAAATAAAATTCTACAAAGAGATTTTCCGACCTTGGCACTTGCCTTTTTAGACAATCTTCCTCTAGGGCCTGGACATTTTCATTGCAAGTTGTGAGGCCACAAGAAACTGACATCAATTTATTATCAAAACCATTGGCATGCTTCTTACTTCATTTCTTTCTTCAACTCTGGCCTTGTGTCTGTTCCCACTCTTAGTCCATTCCCCTCCCTGTCCTTTATTCCCCAGATGATTGCTGCACTCCCTAGGCTCTACCTCAGGAAGCAATGCCAGGAGATGTCAGTGTCTATAGTTCACCTGATATCTTTGCTGAAGGTCTTTTAATAGGAAAAATATTGAAGCCAGACTGAAATTTTCCAACAAGGACATGAGGGTTGACAGTTAAGGACATGAAAAGAGTGGTGTTGGATGAGAGTTTCTGAGAGAGTCTGGGGCAGAGACTGAACATACTCTGACAGAGTTTCCAGCAATATAAACTCCAGGACGTTGAGAGCTAGACAGAACTTAAGCCAAAGTAGTCATTACTACTGTTTGCATGACACTACTGTTATTAGCTCGAAATAAATACTAACTCCAGCCAAATACATTGAGGCCAGAGAATATTTTAAAGACAAATGGTTTACTTGCTAGACGCTCAACAAGAAAAAATTATTTCAAGCTTTGCCTTTTATTTTCAAATATTTCACTCCCATTAAAAGTACCCCATGTACTATGCTATTGAGTCAGACATAACCAGGAAGCTCTGATGTTTTCTTCCTGGTTACTGATGAATTAACAGGTCTAAATTGGTGAGATGTAATGACTTTCCAGCCCATGGATACTAAGAGTGAGGTCGGGGGCGGGTGGGGGTTGTGGGAGGAGAGGTGAGGGGGTGTGGAAATGGAGACGGTGTTTCTGTGCCCGAATGGCTGTCTGGTGATCCCCACTGGAACATGCCCAGATGTGACTTCAGAGTGAGGAGTGGCTTCATTGTGAAACACTCATATTTAACAGCCTGTCAGCACTCTGTTTAGACAATGATGTGAAGAATGGCCTCTTGGCTGAGGTACAAGATGATGGGTTGAACCCATGAAACTACAACTATGAATGTTTGTTACATCAGGAGAAGAGAAAAAAGGGGGTGTAGTGAGATGGAGACTCATTTTCAACAATGGTCAACTCATGTGAAATACCGGTGCACTGCAAATTCCAATCATTGGCAAACTTTTGTTGCTTTCTTTTGTTTGTGAGGTACAAGTCTGGGGAATTAATAGTGGAAAATATGAAAACGGTGGAAGAATTGAACAGGTATTTTGTATCTGCCTTCACTGTAGACAGTACAAATAACATCCCAGAAATAAGTGTGCATCAAGAGGTGAAAGGGAGGGAGTAACTTAAAACAATTGCAATCACCAGGGAAAGGGGACTGAGAACATTGTTCTAACTAAAAGCTGACAAGTCCCCAGGTCCTGATGGACTTCATCCTAGAGTCTTAAAAGAAGTAGCTGCTGAGTTAATAGGTGCGTGGTTTTAATTTTCCAAAATTCCCTAGATTCTGGAAAGGCCCCATCAGATTGGAAATTAGCAAACGTAACTCCTCAAGATAGGAGGGAGGCTGAAAGCAGGAAGCTACGGGACAGTTAGCGTGACAAATGCTGGAGTGTATTTTTCAAGAAGCTATAACAGGGCACTTGGAAAACCTCAATGCAATCAGAGTCAACCTGGTTTGTGAAAGGGAAGTCATGTTTGACAAAGTTATTAGAGATTTTTGAGGAAGTAACAAGCAATGTGGATAAAGGGGAACCTGTGGATGTGCTGTACTTAGTTTTCCAGAAGGCATTTGACAAGGTGCTGCTTCAAAGGTTACTACACAAATATGAACTTATGGTGTAGGGGGTAACATATTAGCATAAATAGAGATAAAAACAGAAAATGCTAGAAAAACTCAGCAGGTCTAGCAGCATCTGTGGAGAGAGAAACAGTTAATGTTTTGAGTCTGTATGACTCTTTTTCAGAGCCAAAGGTGCTGCCAGACCTGCTGAGTTTTTCCAGCATTTTCTGTTTTATTTCATATTTCCAGCATCTGCAGTATTTTGCTTTTAGCTTAGCATGGATAGAGGATTGGTTAGCTAACAGGAAACAGAGAGTAGGCATAAATAGGTATTTTTCGAGTTGGCAAAATATAACAAGTGGAGTGCCACAGGGAACAGTGCTGGGCCCTCAACTACTTGCAATCTATATTAATGACTTGGATGATGGGACTGAATGCATAGTTGCTAAATTTGCTTTTGACACAAAGGTAGGTAGGAAAGTAAGTTGTGAAGAGGACATAAGGAGTCTGCCAAGGGTTATCGAAGGGTTAAGTGAGTGGGCAAAAATTTGACAAATGGATTATAATGTGGGAGAATGTGAACTTGTTCATTTTGGCAGGAAGAATAAAAAAACAACAAATTATTTAAATGGGGAGTGATTGCAAAGGTGCAGAGGGATCTGAGTGCCCTGATACACGAACCACAAAAAGTTAGTATGCAGGTACAGCAAGTGATTAGGAAGGCAAATGGAATGTTGTCATTTATTGCAAGGGGAATGAAATATAAAAGTAGGGAAGTTTTGCTACATTTGTATAAGATATTGGTGAGAATACGTTTAGAGAACTGTGTATAGTTTTGTCCTCCTTACTTAAGAAAGGACATAATTGCATTAGAAGCAGTTCAGAGAAGGTTCACTCGACTGACTACTGGGCTGAGGGGGTTATCCTATGAGGAAAAGTTGGGACTGCATCCATTGGAGTTTAAAAGAATGAGAGGTGATCTTATTGAAACATATAAGATCTTAAGGGGGCTTGACAGGATGGATGCTGAAAGGATGTTTCCCTTTGTGGGAGAGGTTAAAACTAGGGGACACAATTTAAAAATAAAGGGTCTCCCATTTAAGACTGAGGTGAGGAGAAATTCTTTTTCTCTGAGGGTTGAGAGTCTGTGGAATTCTTTTCCACAGAGAGCAGTGGAGGCAGCACCATTGGATATTTTTAAGGCTGAGTTAGATAGGTTCTTGATTGACAGGGAGTCAAAGGGCAAAGGGGGTAGGAAGGAATGTGGAGTTGAGGTTACGATCAGATCAGCCATGACCTTATTGAAAGGTGGAGCAGGCTCAAGGGGAGCCTAACCCTGCTCCAAATTCAGATGTTTGTATGTACTACTTTTCCCTCTTTTTGTTCAGTTCAGTTGCACCAGTCACCTTTCACAGATGAGAGGACAAACTGCTCCCCACTCTAATCCCATTTTGAAACTGGCGTTTTGGAAGTGCACAGAACAGTCTGGGAGAGCGCACACTCTGAGGGCAGAATTTTACATCCTGCTGGTGGGCACGTGCCCAACCCGATTGGGCGTAAGATTGCGCGAGATGACGTCGGCCGAGTGTCCTGATGTCATCGCGCGATATTTTGCTCGGTGTTAATTGGCCAGCCAGCGTGAAATTGCGGTCGGGGGCCGATTGTGGTCGGGGGTCCATTTCCCAGCCGCTCCCGGGCCAACCTGCCAAGGTTAAAATTCAGGCCCCTGATTTTGTGTCTCTTTTTTTCTCCAAATCTCTCCAGGAGAAGCATTTGACTTCCAATTTGTACCTCCCAGTGGATCATGGCTGGTGTAATGGTCCGTGTAAGGGAACCCACACCTCATTAATCCATTGCGCTAGAGCTTGATGTCCCCATTGACCGACTGTTGTATAATTTCTTCATTCAATTAACAAGTAGGCTGTTTTTTAAGAATAAAGAAGTGCTAAATCAGGTTATATTATAGGGTGTGTGGTCAGTCCCTGGATTGTATGCAAGTGGACAGGTATATACAAATACAAATGGCATATACAGATACAGTCTGTTCAATATTTTAATATAACAGCTCTGGCAGGACATTGGCGATGTAACTCTTGGCATGAAACTGGTTAAAAAGAAACATTTCTTTACATAACTTTTCATTGTGCAATTGTTGATGGTGGAAACAGAATTTTAACAGTTCTACCAAGTCTTGCTAATTAAAGGAACACCATTTCCTTGCCATTTAATTGTTTAGTGTTTTGTTTTTAAGTTACTATAATTTGATGGGCTGTAAGAATTAATAGCCCTCCAAAGCATTACTTTACTGAGTGCAGACTATGGTCTAGAACCCTGGTCAAATCTGAACAGGATAAAAAAATTTCACTTAACAGGAACGATATTGGTAAAAGCATCAGCTGTGGCTCAGTTGGTAGCATACTCATCTCTACTCAGTAGGTTCCAGGTTCGGGTCCCAGGACTGGAGCATGAAAATCAAGGCTGACACTCCAGTGCAGTATTGAGGGAGTGCTGCACTGCTGGAGCTGTCATCTTTCAGATGAGCTGTTAAACCAATGCCCTCTCAGAGGTAAAAACTCCCATGGCAATATTTCAAAGAAGAGCAGAGGAGTTAATCCTGGGGGCTTGGCCAATATTTACCGCTCAATCAACATCACTACAGCAAATTATCCATCAATATCACATTGCTGTTTGTGGGAGCTTGCTGTCTGCATATTGCTGCTGTGTTTCCTACATTACAGCAGTGACTACACCACAAAAAGCACTTCTTTGGTTGTAAAGTGCTTGAGATGTCTGGTGGTTGTGAAAAGTGTTATATGAAATGCAAGCTTTTCTTTTTAAGTCGTTTGGTAGTACAGAGCTTGACTATTGCTGAAAAAAGAGACGTCTAAGTTTTTTGTCTTGCATTCACCAGGATACTTGCAAGAATACCAATATAAGGGGGAAAACAACAATTTATACTGTATGTGAAGAGAGTGCTAATTGGTTGGCAAGTAGTGTTGCCATGGAGAATGCACCACTAACGGCAACTGACAGTTAACTGCCAAGCATTGTTTGACATTTAAACCAGGCAGCTTGACCCTGATTGGTGAAGGCATTGCCCTGAGGAATGAGTTAGTGAATGCCTGTCACTTATTTTGTTTAGCTGAAACAGGCGCAATGTATGTACATATTCCTTCTGTCTGCAAAGAGCAGGCCCTAGTATATTAAATTATGCAGCTTCCTGTACACACAAATACACCACATTGTGAGCCCGATGGACAATCTTAAATTGGCTCTCAACATAAGTTTTAGCCTTTCTTTTTAACAGAGATGGTTATTAACGTAAGATGGTTTTGAATTTTCTCTTTTGAGAACAGAGTGAGCTGTTTAGTGTGCATTGCATTGTCCATCAGTGTATTTGTTTCACTGCATAGGACTGCAGCCTAATCAAGAAATCACCTTTGGAAACACATTACCCTTTCTATAGGAGCAGTGCTGAATCACAAACTGTTAGCATGTCCCTTGAAGCCCTAACGAGAATTTCTAGATGATTGTCTTCGATGGATCTTTTTTCTGTCTTGAACATATTGTTCTCCTATCTCTATATAAAAAAAATTAGGAATGTCACACTTTGCAGTTGTAATTTGATGTTTTTAAAAGCAGATGAAAATTGCAAAAAAAATAATATTCCACTATTGTTCTTATGTGGAGCAGAACCAAGCAGCGGCTAGTCTAAAGAAACTTGTAGCCTCTGGTTGACCTCCAGACTGATTTAGAACACTTACCTATGTGGACCATCTGAGAAAATGGCTTAAAAAAGACAGGTTAGTAGATAAACATCGCCACTGTGGTTGAAACCTTAGACTATCTGCATAATTTCAGCAGCATCTAGTTAGTGTAAATAACCCCGGTACAGTTTAGCTGTTTACTTTATGAAAGCCTCAAATCTTCCATTAAGGTGAGGCATGCCTCCATTTTGAAATGCATGCTGGACGCTACACAGATGGGAGTGCTAAAACAGCATGGATTTTGGCACTTTTTAATGACTTCCCTGAATGTGGGTGGTTCTAAGGCCACGTTTATTGTCTATCCATTGCCGCACTGAGAAGATAGGGTTGGCTGCCTCCTAGAAGCACTGCAATTCTTCATTGTGTCTGGGGGGGGATTCCAGGATTTTGACCTAGTTCCAAAGAAGGATATTGTCTATGCCCAAGTGAGGATAATGTTTGAGAAACTTGGAGGTAATGGTTTCCGTGACGTTACAGCTTCTTAGTCCTTTCAAGGTTGGAAAACCAAGATTTTTCCAGACTTTTCCTTGGAACTCAGCTCTCCTCTGCTAAGGACTTTGCTCTTTTCTGAGTGATCTTTGAGGGTTCCAATGTCTTGAGTCTCTGAGCAGAATGAGACATAGTACGCAAGATGTAAGCATGTGGCCACATGTGGTCATGAACTCTCATTAAAATGATGAACAGCTATTTTCAGTGCTTCAGTGCTAAGCAAAATCATTATGCCTGGACATTGCACCAAACAACAACTGACCAAAATTTGGAAAGACATTTTACAACCTTGTGGAAGATCATTAACTCGCTGCATGGGGAGTAAAACTAGTATTGAGGATCTGCCACTCATTATAGAATTAACCTGAATTTCATTTCTGTTGATGTTCCAGTGGTAATGAAAATTGGGCAGTTTGCATAGCAGACAACTGATCCTCATTCAATAAAAACAAAAATACCTGGAGAAACTCAGCAGGTCTGACAGCATCTGCGGAGAGGAACACAGTTAACGTTTCGAGTCCAAATGACTCTTCATCAGCTGGTTAATAATCTCCCCTTTATTTCTGAGTTGTTTAGCAGAAAGTAGCTTGTATTTCTATAGGGCTTTTTATGACCTAAGGACACCCCAAAGCACTTCACTTCACTCTTTGAAGTATAGTCTCTGCTGTAGTGGAGGTCAGTTAGCTCAGTTGGCTAGATGACTACGGTGTGGTACTGAATGATACCAATGGTGTGGTTCATTCCCCATATCAGCTGTGGCAGTCCATGGAGGGTCACCTCCTTGTCTCCCCCCATGCTTGATTTAGAGTGATCCCCCTCATAGAGTGATGCCTACGGGCCCCCCTGGCCTATGGTTAATTAACCTTACCTTATTACTGTTGGAAACATAGCAGCCAATTTCCACACAGCATAGTCCCACGATAGCAATGAGATAAAGGATGAGATCGTCTGTTTCAGTGATGCTGGTTGAGAGAGAAACATTGACCAAGATACTGAGGAGAGCTCCCCTACTCTCCTTCATGTGCCATAGGATTTTTAGGCCTACCTGAGAGGGCAGTCAGGACCTTCACTTCTCAATATTTACCAATGGTCATTATAAGTGGTTTAATATTTGTACAGGCAAGCTAATATTTGAAGACATGCTAATATTTGCAGGGTTTCCCTGATGCACAAAGATTTGAAGACCATTATATTAGGTAATCTCAACATTCTGCTGTTGATAAGCTTGGTCTATTACTGTCTTCACCCCCAAATGATCTTTAACACCACTTCGGGGTGATGTACGCAACGTTATGAACATAGGAACATAGGAGCAGGAGTAGGCCATTCAGCCCATCGAACCTGTTCTGCCATTCAATACGAACATGGTTGATCAACCACTTCAATGCCTTTTCCCACATTATCCCCATATCCCTTTATGTCATTGGCATTTAGAAATCTGTCAATCTCTACCTTAAACATGACTGAGCTTCCACAGCCCTCTGGGGTAGAGAATTCCAAAGATTCACAACCCTCTGAGTAAAAATATTTCTCCTCCTCTCAGTCCTAAGTAGCTTCCCCCTTATTTTGAAATTGTGTCCTCTGGTTCCAGACTCCTCATCAAGGGGAAACATCTTACCTGCATCTACCCTGTCTATCCCTTTAGGTATTTCGTAGGTTTCAATGAGATCACTTCTCATTCTTTGAAACCCTAGAGAATAGAGGCCCAGTTTGCCCAGTTTCTCTTCATAGGACAGTTCCCCCATCCTGAGAACAAGTCTGTCGAACCTTCGTTGCACTCCCTCAATGTCAATAATATCTTTCCCAAGGTAAGGGGACCGAAACTGCACACACTACTCCAGGTGCAGTCTAACTAAGGTTCTATACAATTGAAGCAAGACTTCACTACTCCTGTACTCAAGCCCTCTTGCAATAAAGGCTAACATTCCATTAGCCTTCCTAATTGCCTGCTGCACCTGCATGTTAGCCTTCAGTTTGAAAGTTTGTGTTCTTGAAGAGAAGAGATACACATACCAATAGCTTTTAATTTATTCTACTTATTTTCCCAACTAACTGCATCAACTTGAGTGGGAAATGTGGGGGGTCCCTTCACTGAAATGTAAGGACCTCTTGCATTGCCCCAGTGAAATCAGCTCAAAGGTATTCAGATGAATGCAAAGTGGATCTCACTGACTCCGTTTGAGGAAATAGTGACTTTTACCATTTTGTGTGAGTTTGCAAACAGTCACCTATGGACCACATTAAGTCCTGAAACCTGATTAAAATTTGAACTTGAGACACGCAATAGGAACATTAACTTCAAAATGATGACTCATATGTGCACCCATCCAGCTTTGGACACCGAGTCTACACCGTTGCTTAAATAGATGCATTTTCTTATTCTTTTGAATTTAAAATAGAAAACTTTCTTCACCCCAAAGTTCATTCCTCCCCAACTCTCTGACTGGGACAGACTCCTTGCTATAGTACAGTATGATGGATACTGGTCAATTGGCTGTTATTCTTGTCTGAACCTTGAAAGGGAGGAATGCCTAGACATCTTTACTGGGGTTCCTTGATATCACCAGTTAGTGTTTGAGTACCACCAGAGATGGGTGATTGTGGGTACCAATATAAGAAGCAGGCAGTGAACAGTAATAACAATTGCAATGTCTTAACACCTCCACAATGTGACATTAACAAATTCATCTAAATAAATATAACATTAATTTAAAGAGAAGGAAAACTGAATTATTTACTTTGTCCTCAGGCCAACATTGAAATGAAACCACAGTAAACAGCGGAGTTCCTTTATTATAAAAGCAAAATACTGTGGATGCTGGAAATCTGAAATAAAAACAGAAGGCGCGGGAAAAACTCAGCATGTCTGACAGCATCTGTGGAGAGAGAAACAGTTAGCATTTTGAGTCCGCGTGACTCTTTTTCAGAGCTCTGTTTTTCCAGCACTCTCTGTTTTTATTTCAGAGTCTCTTTATTGGTTTCATTCTAAGGTTTTGCTTTGAATATGTTGTCTAGTACTCTTTGCTTTTGTGATTTTATATTACCTGACCTTGAAAGAAAAAAAATGACAGCATGGGTTAACTGGAGAAGATTTGTAATCAATGACAAAGACTTTTTTGTAAAGGTGTCCTCGCAACATCTAAATTAGGGATTTTATGAATTCGCTGTTGAGCAATATTATCAGCGAATTAAGGTAGAGCTACAAAGAATATTATCATACACTTCAGGAGATTTCCCAGTGTTTACCCAACTAAGAGGATGAGTCAGCAGCCTGGGGCTAAGTCATGTGGCCTGACCCTAGAAGGACCCATCAACAGCCTTGGGATTCTCCGTTTGAGATTCCTTAAGGCTGGTTGGGGGTTGGTGGTGATGGAATGGCCTCTGCCCAGTACCACCATCTTACAGAATAACAGGAACCTGGAACTGCTAGTGTGGGAATCATTGCCAAGTACTTCTACTGCAACATTCTGGGGCGCTTATTGTGCCCCAAACTACTATTCCACCATGTTGCTCAGAATTTACAGTTACTATAAACTTGTGTTTTGTGGTATTTCACCATTCAGATGACATAATTTATTCTAAGAAGGGTCCTTTGGTGAAAACTGGGAATATTTTGAAATGATTTTTAAAATGTATTCTTTCACGTGATGTGGGCACCACTGGCTAGGCCAGCATTAATTGCCCACCCTTAATTCCCTTGAGAAGCTGGTGGTGAGCTGCCTTCTTGAACCATTGCAGCCCATGTGGTGTAGGTACACCCACAGTGCTATTAGGAGGGGAGCGCCAAGATTTTGACCCATTGACAGATGGAACGGCGATATAGTTCCAAGTCAGGATGATGTGTCGCTTGGAAAGGAACTTGCAGGCGGTGGTGTTCCCATGCATCTGCTGCCATCATTAGTAAACATCCCCACTTTTGACCTTATGATGGAAGGAAGGTCATTGATGAAGTAGCTGAAGATGGCTGGGCCAAGGACACTACCCTGAGGAACTCCTGCGGTGGTGTCCTGGGACTGATGTGATTGACCTTCAACAACCACAACTATCTTCCTTTGTGTTAAAATTGACTCCAACCAGCAGAGAGTTTTCCCCCAACTCTCATTGACTCCAGTTTTGCTCGGGCTCCTTCATGCCACACTGGGTCAAATGCACTTTCACCTCACCTCTGCACTTCAGCTGTTTTGTCCACATTTGGACCAAGGCTGTAATGAGGTCAGGAGCTGAGTGGCCCTGGCAGAACACAAACTGAGCATCAGTGAGCAGGTTATTGGAGTAAGTGCTGCTTGATAGCACTGTCGACAACATCTTCCAGCACTCTGATGATTTTGTGATGATTATCACTTTGAATAATGAAGGGTTTATGATGATCTCATCATAACTCAGGAGTCCATGTTAGGATTTAAATGAACTGATAAAACTGTTTTTTTTTTATTAACTGAAGATTTATATTCTGCAGTACAGTGGAGGGTTATAAAAAGTGAGGAACTCTGTGGTCAGTGGGTAAATGTATGAGCAGCTTTTATGACTCTTTGACATGTTTACAATACTTAGGAGACCTGATAGCCATTAATGGGAATGTTTATTTCAATGCATCAGGTTGTAAAATAAAATTATTCAGCAGAATCCTCCTCACTACATTCTGATCCTTGTCGCTTTTGCACCCATTAGTGTGCTGCATATCACAAGACGATGATGACCGGCCCCTAGTGGGTTCAAAGATTTAATCGAATCATCTAGGACTGACTGTGCATTATATTTCTTTTCCTGAGTGTTCAGAAAAGCCTTTTAATGAGGAACCAAACTCAGTGGTATAGTATGCTTCGCATGAAATGACTCACATTTTTCCCCCCATTTAATTATTGTGATCTTTGCTCAGCTGTCTCTTATCTGTGTCTGTGGCACACTCTGTACTGATCATTAATGTCATAAAAATAACTGGGTTGTAGATCACGGGACGGGGAGTGCTTGCAAGTCCTCATAACCATTATGGACAGAAACATTGAAGATTTAAAAGTTTGATTGGGCAAATTTTTTAAAAATCTATTAATTTTCAAGTGGAGTGATTCTTGCAGAAAAAGAGCATTCGTTTGGATTGCAATAATAATTTGAGAGCACTTGCTGTTTATTTTTAAAAGATGGATTCAGTTTATCAAAGACTTGTTGATTATGGTCACCATCTGTGTTATCTGTCTGCAATTATTGCACTTAATGTACTTGCCCGAATTGGCTGAACACTTACCACCCTTGATCTCTGTAACGCCCCAAGCCTCAAACCATCTCTCGTGTACTTAATTTCTGTAACTGTACCCATTTATAACTAACAACAGTGCCGTGTTGAAGTGTGTGTTACATTATCTGACTTAATTAGTCCTCTTGGGTTTCATTACGTTGGGTAACTGATAGAGCTGTGAATTCAGAATTCTTGTGTAAGTCCGCCCAATGACTTAGCATCGTACAGCACAGAAGGAGACAATGCGGCCCATTGCATGTCTTTGAAAGTTACCCCAAACCTCTGTTTTTGTTTCCCCTTAGCCCTGCAAATTTCTCCTTTTCATGTGTACATCCGATCCCCCTTTTTTTTGAAAGTTTAGATTAAATCTGCTTCCACCGCCCCTTCATGCTGTGCATTCCAGATCATTCTCATAACCGCTCGCTGAATAAAAAAAATTCTCCTTATTCTCCCCCACCCTGGATTTTTTTTCCAATTATCTTAAATCTATGTCCTCTGATTATCAAGCCTCCAACAGTTGAAACCTTTCCACCTATCTCCTTTATCATTACTGCTCGTAATTTTGAACAACTCAATTAAAGCTGCCCTTAACCTTCTGTACTCTAAGGAGAACGATCCCAGGTTCTCTCATATCTCCACATTGAAGCCCCACATCCCTAATTCACAATTAAATAATAAAACTAATAGTAAAGGTTTTGTGCAAGAAATCGCTCTACAAAACAGATCGATAGCACTGTCAAAATATCAGCATATTGTATGGTCCAATTCCACTCCAGGGCATGAGCATATAATCTAGGGTTGACACAGTAACTCAGTGCAGAAGGAGTACTGCATTGTTGAAGGTGCCACCTTTGGAATGAACTGTTAAACTAAGATTAATACCTTCATGTTCAGGTAGATTTTTTATATTCATTTGTGGGATGTGGGCCAGCATGTAATGTCCATCCCTAAATGCCCTTGAGAAGTTGGTGGTGAGTTGCAGGGAGTTCTCCAGGTTCATAGCCACCATTGCTCCCGCGACCATCCCCCAACAACAAATGACCTAGTCATTCATCTTACTGCTGTTTCTGGGATCTTGGTATGTTCAAAATAGTGGCTGCATTTTCAGAAATTCAGTTGTGCATGAAGATTTTTATAAATACTTTCTCAGAATATGGGTGTCACTGGCAAGTCAGCATTTGCCTCCACCCTAGTTGCCATAGGGATGATGATGAAGAGCCGTCTTGAACAGCTAGCGAAGGTGGTCTCATAATGTCACAAAGTTCTGGGATTTTGGCCCAGTGACAATGAAAGAATAGCAAAGCATTAGGAACAATGTATATCTTTAAGTTTAATTTACATTTGTATTTGTGTGTCGAGAAAGGTGGAACATGGTTCTAGTTTCATTTAGAGTTTTTGTTGATGAGCGTGGTGCCCAGAAGACTGGAGGCCTTGTTTGTATACCTGCATTTTTAATGAGCTTTTACAACCCTTGAAGTGAAGAGAAGGGTTACAAAGGCATTAGTAGCTTAGTGAATTTAGAAAAAAACAAAGTGGAAAAAAGTGTGCTGTTGCCAAGCAACAGGGGTCCTGGGACACACACAGACACGTGGAAGGACCGAAGGGCAGTTCAGTCAGTGCGTATATGCCAAAGAGTCAAGGCAGAAGTTCTAAACTCTCTGGTAAGAAATCCTGCAAGACTGCAGGGGTTTAGGGAACTCCTTTGTTCACCCTGAAGTTGAAGTAATAGTGAGTTCAGATTGTGCTTTTTTTGGGGGGGGGTATTTCTGGGAGAGGTATCAGCTGGGGAAAAGCTTCTAGTGAATGCTCAGAAGTCCACCAGAAGAAGACCATTTGCACTGAGCCAGCCCAAATAAGAAGCCTTGGTGCTGAGATGGTAGGAAACCTTCCCTGAGGTTTTGTGTCTGTAAGGGTATTGCTAGGATAAAAGGAACAGTGTGAGTTTGAATCATTTTTCTGGTGTTTGTTTTGAAATCCTTCCAACCTTTCTGTCTAGTGTAATAAAGTTCATTTTTCTTGTTTAATAAACATTTTATTCTTTGTGGTAAAAGTACACTGGAAGATTCTTGTGAATGTGTTCAGTAACTGACCTCCAAAAAGTTAGGATCTATCAAGCCAAGTTTCATTCTGGGATCTGACTTGTACAGTATTACCATTAGCTGGGATAGTCAAAAAAAGTGCGTAAGGATCAGGATGACCTGGAGGGGAGCTCTGAGCTGATGGTGCTTCCATGTACCAGCTGCCCTTGTTCTTTTAGATGGTGAGGTTGTGGTTTGGGAGGAGCTAGCAAAAAAGCATTGGTGACTTGCTGCAGTACAGCCTGTAGACAGGACCTACTGCAGCCATGGCATGCTGGCAGTGAATGAAATGGATATTTAAGTGCTTCTGCGATGCTCCTGAGAGATGCTTTGCTCTTTCAAAGAGCCAACGCTGGCATGATGGGCCAAATGCCCTCCTTTTGTGCTGTAAGATGCTATGGCTGGGATTTACTGCTCCAGGCCTGTGGTGGGGGGCTGGAAGCGAGGATGTTGGCCGCCGCGGCTCCCAGTGGGAAATCACGTGATGCTGGGCTGATTAGTTATGCAGCCGGGGATTTCCCGACGATGTTCGAGCGGGCACACCCCCAACCCCCACATCATATCTGGGCACCCAATCCGGGTGGGGTGAAGGAATCGAAAAACGCTAAAAGGTAGAGATAAAACAATGGATAGAAATACATTTAAAAATAATGAAAATAGGTGGGAAAAGAAAAATCTATATAAATTATTGAAAAAAACAAAAAGGAGGGGGAAAAATCAGAAAGGGGGTGGGGATGGAGGAGACAGTTCATGATGTAAAGTTGTTGAACTCAATATTCAGTCCGGAAGGCTGTAAAGTGCCTAGTCGGAAGATGAGGTGCTGTTCCTCCAGTTTGTGTTGAGCTTCACTGGAACAATGCAGCAAGCCAAGGACGGACATGTGGGCAAGAGGGCAGGGTGGTGTGTTGAAATGTCAAGCGACAGGGAGGTCTGGGTAATGCTTGCGGACAGACCGAAGGTGTTCTGCAAAGCGGTCACCCAGTTTGCGTTTGGTCTCTCCAATGTAGAGGAAACTGCAACTTCATATAATGGGAAAACCTCTGCAGTGTGATGGCACTTGAGTCAACAAGCTAAGTGTGCACAGAGGTGCTGTGAGGGGAGAAATAAACTAGGAAAACAGTCATGATGCAGTCAGTCATGAGTTTAGAAAGGTATGAAGTGTTCACTAATGTATCAAGTTAACTTAAACTGCTCTGTTCTCATTGTTCCACTTAAGTGCAGTATAACACTGAGTTTACCTTTTCTCTTTCCACAATCTCTTTACCTAATTTATCTGTTTTCTTTAACTTGCTCTCTTCCTGAAGGTGCTGAACCTAGATATGATTCCGCAGACACAGAGTTCTGATGCCTCTCACAAGCATCCATTCATCATATGCACTAGCAGAGCGTGTTGGTGTGCTCTCTGGCTGTGCAAAGCATCACAAGCCTGCCCTTGCCCCATGCCTGAACGCATTCACTTGCCAGCGAACAGCAATCAGGATAGTGACCCCTTCTGAGTTACTTGTGCTCTCTATCCCAGGGCACTGAGGCCAATTGTGAAGCCTGTGCCATATGTCCGGCTGAGATCAGCTAACTGTGCACGGACCGTACATGGAAACAGGGCCTTCCTCGTCTGAATGATTCAGCTGTTCACCCTTTTAAACGAAGTGAGCTTTTGGGAGCTCTATGAATATTGCCTTGCCCATAAAACGCAACCTTCAGTATTTGTCTGTTAGAAAAGAGCAAGATTTGAATACGTGTGAAGGTAACATGGAGCCTCCCACATTTACAGCTTTGTTTTATATAATGAAATAAACAGTGACTGTTTTTTTTAAGCTGGAGACAAAATAATTAGGGTAGAGTCACAGCCTTTCACCATTTGATGCTTGGAATAAAGGGCCGATTATATTTGCAATGATCAGCTTTGACAGTAACTCTGTGGGAACTGAATTCACTTCCTGAATTTTAACCAAGTTCATATGTCCAGCTACATGAGAGAGGAACCAGTCTGGTTGCTTAGCAAATGAAAGATTGCTGCATGGTCAGTATGGTTTCATGATTGTGAGGTAATTCCACTGTTGTGGGGGGTGGTGAAAGAAAATAAAAATTAAATAGCTTCTCCTGTTAGCGCTAATAAAATTGCAGCTAATAAAATTGGGAATTAGAGCACCAGTTCCTTTTTATGTTTTTTTTAAATAGTAAATTCCAGTCAATGCCTGAAGCTAGTTCTTCAATATGGATTACACTGAAAGAACTGAGGGAAGGTCTCGGTCTGGGGTAAACTGGAGAATACCAATTGGATTCAAAGTTGGAACCAGATCAGACAATGTAGAAGGAACACTTTATACAAGTGTATAGCTGGTGTTCTCTAACTCAGGATTACCATCACTTTCAAAAGCAGTTTATAAACACCCATTCTGAAGTGGACCAGATGCAGTTTTTCTTTTGCGGTTATTGCCGGACTCCCTGCTTTTAGGACACACTGGTCCTGATCCAAAAGCTTTCCTCATGCATTTGAGATGCTTTAGACACTGTTAATAAATAGCATTCCCAATATTCAGATTAAACAGTGAGGGCAGAGTGACTGTGTGATCTGACCTGAGGGTTTCACAGAGGTAGAGCAGTGTGTCAGCCATAAAGACGTTTTGCAATACAACCATTGCAAAGATGTCCATGAGCCCAGCCAAAACAACTGTTTCCATATAAATATGAGCATTAGTATTAGTGCAGTGTATGGATAATGAAACCAAGCGACCTGCTTTGATCTATTTTAAATTCAATTAGTGACTATTTCGATTGGAGTCCTGTGTTATGGGGCTATGTGCTGATGTTGATGCCCTACACAAGCCACCTCCCACCTTGCTTCATCTCACCGAATTAACTTATTAAAATTCAGGTGTAGATTAAACCCATGCTCTTTCAGTTAATGGTGGCTTGCCTTTCCAAAATAAATTAAACATAAAAGGTAAATAGAAAATAAAAAAGGATAATTGTCTCTTGGTATGGTTTTCCTGGGGTTAAACCTGAGCAACAATGTACTAATTGCCAATTAAGGCCAGCTTTACAGCTACACCACAAACCTTATTGATAAATGGTAAACTGCAACTAGGTCAATGTTTTGGAGTTTATACCTGTACTGTCTTTTTTTAAATTCATTATGGGATGTGGGCGTTGCTAGGCCAGCATTTCTAATTGACCTTGCTCAGAGGGCATTTTTTTTTTAAAGAGCCAACATGGAGTCACATGTAGGCCAGGCCAGGAAAGATTGGAAGATTCCCTTCCAACAATTGGCAGTGGGTTCATGGTCATCATTAGATCAGATTTTTATTGAATTCAAATTCCACCATCTGGAGGTGTCAGCTGTGGCTCAGTTCATAGCACCCTCGCCTTTGAATCAGAGGGTTGTGGGCTCATGTCCCACTCCCGGAAACCAAGAACTGTGATTGTACTCGAAAGAATTGCAATCTGTGACTGTTGGTAACTCGAAAGAGTTTCCACCATCTGCCGTGGCAGGATTCAAACCCGGGTCCCCAGAGCATTACCCTGGGTCTCTGGATTCCAAGTCTGGTGGAAATATCACTATGCCATTGCCTCCTCACAATTGGCTTGGTTTCTGTGTAATGCTGTGACAAACTGAGGACCTCTTGTGACGAACAGTTATTTTTATTGTGATAATGAGATAATTAAAAATGAAACTGGCTGATAAATGTTGTATTTAACATCCTAAATCCTTATCAGAAAAGTTAGCGCTGACATGGTGACTGAAAAGGATAATCTACATCTTCCAGAATCAGCTGCGTATGGATTTAAGTAGCCTAATATTGAATAATGGCAGTGCTAATCTGAGGTTTCTCTCGAAATGGCTGCAGGGCAGCTTGTCTTTGTGTGTGAGTTTCAGTGCTCGGCAATGGGAAACCCAGTCATGCACAGCAAGCAGGCCATCTGATTAGCTGTGATTGAGTATCGCTGTGGTGCAGTGTTCCCCTTACATTTCCCCACTGACAAAACTCCACATCAGCCAGAAAAAACACTAAAACTGAGCTTTCATATACTTGTAACTTCACTAAGCGATTATTCTCAGTTACTGCTGAGTCTTTTTTCCTTTTGGGGACTGTCTGTTCCATGACTGTGGTCCCATTGCGTTCCCATTTTCATGTTGCATGACAATGTTACTTTGGGATTTCTTCCCTCACAATGAAGCAGCGAGCAGAACAATTTTCACACATTGCTATTGGAATTTGGAAATATACAAGACCAAGGATGAACAATATGGCCAACTGCCTGTGTCTGGGCAGTAACTTCACATAGCTCTATTATTTTTTCCCCAGATACATGCACAACTATCTTTGTAGTAATATTAGTTCACCACCTCTGTGCAAAGTTCCAAGTTTGAGGTTTTGCTCTCTTGCTGTACGGTCTTGTGAATGTGCTCAACTTAATTTATCTAGTCCATACCCATAGGATCTTAACCCTCCTATATAATCACCTTTGAACCTTCTCTTGCCAGTGCAAACTTTCTCAGTTTGACATTTGAGATATGAAATGTGAAATATTCAGTAGCAATGCGTATTTAGAAGGGAGGGAGAAAGTGACAATCCTATGAGGAATGCAGCGTTCCACTGAATGAGAGGTATATTTGTAACTTAGTGTCTGTCATGTGTTTTATGGTTAACTTTTGCACAACCCTCTGTTCATTATCTGTCATTGAGTTTATGTGCTTTGTACTGACTTTCTCTATATTCCCTAGATTATGTTCTGATTAGTTCTGAATCATGATGACTTCAATTCTAATTCTGAATTCAAGGTGGAGATTGCTGTTTCCAGAGCACTTCCATTCAAACCCGTTAAAATTAGGTTTAAAGAGGACTCTACCCATTTCAGAAAAAGAAATGAATTATTTTCATTGCTTAGATCATAGGGACGTAAGATCATAAAAATTGGGAGCAGGAGTAGGCCATTCAGCCCATTGAGCCTGCTGTATCATTCAATGAGCTAATGGCTGATCTGATTGTGGCCTTAATACCACTTTCTTGCCTGTCCTGCATTGACTCCCTTGTTAATCAAAAATTTAACTCAGCCTTGAAAATATTCAATGACCCAGCCTTCACTGCTATCTGTAGAAGAGAATTCCAAGGACTCCCCCTTGAAAGAAGAAATTCCTCGATCCTCATCTCTGTATTAAATGGGAGACCCTTTATCTTTAAACTGTGTCCCTTTGTCTAGACTCCCCCATGAGAGGAACCATCTTCTCAGCATCTACCTTGTCAAGCCCCCTCAGAAACTCATAAGGTTCAATAAGATCTGAAGCCCACCTCCCCCACAATTGAAGTGCACATTTGTTTAAAACTAAGGGTCGCTCATTTAAGACAGAGGTGAGGAGAATATTTTTCTCTGAGCGTCGTGAGTCTTTGGAACTCTCTTCCTCAAAAGATGGTGGAAGCAGAGCCTTTGAATATTTTTAAGGCAGAGCCAGATAGATTCATGATTAACAAGGGGGTGAAAGGTTATCGGAGGTTGGGCAGGAATGTGGGGTTGAGGTTACATTCAGATCAGCCATGATCTTATCGAATGGCGGAGCAGGCTCAAGGGGCCGAGTGGCCTACTCCTGCCCCTAATATGAATATGTGCATGTTCGTATGAGTTCCTATTAAATGCACAACAGGAATAATTTTCACTTTTTTTTAGAAAGTACTGCTGACCTTGTTCCCATATTTTTCTTTTTATTTACCCATTTCCATGGTTTTTTTTTAAACCCTCAAATATGTGGATACATGGAATTTAACCCTGAAAAGTGTGAGGTGATACACTTTGGGAGGAGTAATTTGACAAGGAAATATTCAATGAACGGCATGACACTAGGAAGTTCTGAGGAACAAAGGGACCTTGGAGTGTGTCTCCATAGATCTCTGAAGGCGGAGGGGCATGTTAGTGGGGTGGTGAAAAAGGCATATGGGACACTTGCCTTTGTCAATCGGGGCATAGATTACAAAAGTAGGGTGGTCATGTTGGAGTTGTATAGAACCTTGGTGAGGCCACATCTGGAGTACTGTGTGCAGCTCTGGTCACCACATTATAGGAAGGATGTGATTGCACTGGAGGGGGTGCAGAGGAGATTCACCAGGATGTTGCCTGGGATGAAACATTTAATTTATGAAGAGAGGTTGGATAGACTTGGATTGTTTTTGTTGGAGCAGAGAAGACTGAGGGGCAACCTGATCGAGGTGTACAAGATTTTAAAGGGCATGGACAGGGTGGATAGGGAGCAGCTGTTCCCCTTAGTTGAAGGGTCAGTCACAAGGGGGCATAAGTTCAAGGTGAGGGGCAGGAGGTTTAGGGGGGATGTGAGGAAAGACTTTTTTACCCAGAGGGTGGTGATGGTCTGGAATGCGCTACCTGGGAGGGTAGTGGAGGTGGGTTGCCTCACATCCTTTAAAAAGTACCTGGATGAGCACTTGGCACATCATAACATTCAAGGCTATGGGCCAAGTGCTGGTAAATGGGATTAGGTAGGTAGGTCAGGTGTTTCTCACGTGTCGGTGCAGACTCGATGGGCCGAAGAGCCTCTTCTGTACTCTGTGATTCTGTGATTCTGTGATTTATTTTTGAATTAAAGTGATCCTGCTATTTTTCCAAAGGAACCATCTTCTTTCGAACCCTCCCCCTCCAAAGTCGCATTTTCTGTTAGTTTAGCTGCTCACCCTTGTTGGCAAAAGAGGAATCTCATTGTAGCTGAGGTACAAGTGTCAGGACTACCCCAAGGACTCCTAAAGCACAGCATCATAAAATAGATTTTTAAATGCTGTTTTATAATGGCACAGTGCTATTTTAACTGTAACACGATTGATCTGCCTGTCCGATGAAATAAAAGCAGGAGACACTCAGCAGGTCAGACAGCATCTGTTGAGAGAGAAACAGAGTTAATGTTCCAGATCAATGACCTTTCCATGGGAACGGAGTTGCCGGCATTTTCTGCTTATAATTCTGACCTCCAGCATCCACAGTGTTTAACTTTTGCCTGTCCTTTGAGTTCTCGGAGCTTCTAATCCTTTCTCAAACTAGTTTTTTTTTGAAAGAAGCACAATTGGAGATATTCTGTAAAGTGCATCACTGGCTAATGTGTGGCATTGCCAAAGATCATTTTCAGTTAGTATATGTGTGGAAGCCATGTGATAATAGCGCTGAAAGAGATGGTTTTTCTAACTGATAATAAACAGCCTCAATTTCCAGCATTATCTCATCGCCTCTCTTTTGTTGCAGTCTTACAAAGACCAAAATCCCAGAGAGTTGCTCAATAGTAATTCAATTGTCCTCCTCAGAGTAGTTTAATCAATTACAATGAGGGAGTTCTTACCCGGAAAATTAACTCCAAGGCATAAATTAGAGAAGCATGAATACATTTATTCAGCACACGAGAGAGAAAAACAGAAGACTTTCTTTTTCTGATGCCAGGGTCTCACGGATTGCCTACAAAACTGTTCTTCATGCCCAGTTTATACTCGCATTGTGTTTTTGCATTTCTTGTGCATCTGCAGCAGAATCATAGCAACTTGTCCAGTGTAAACAGGGGTTAGTGAGGAGGAGGGACAGTGATGGGGTGGGGGCGGGGGTGGGGGGAGGGTCGAGGGTCAGCATCTGAGTCATTTACTTCAATTGGCATTGGGAGTAAACACTGGACCCAAGCTGCCTCTGACTGTGAAGTAGGAGATCTGCATTAACAGACCTGACAACACACATTTATTTTGGAGTGACGCTCATTGTGGTTGAAAAATATGGCCTACTTTGTTGCATATCACTCTTTTAAACATAAACAAAAGGAGCTGCTGTGTTTATGTATTTTTTTTAAGTTGCCCTATATGATTTATAAATTTCACTGACATGTTCCCTGGTCTTGACACAGGCTTGATTTGGAACTCAGGGCAGGTTTTGATGGGCTGAGTGGTCAGGTGATTGAGGAAACTGCACCAGGGATCAATAACTTCAAAGCCTCGTTATCAATGATATCACCAGACCCTGATCTGGGTTTTTTAAAGGGCTGTAAAATAAAAGCAAAATACTGCAGGGGTTGGAAATCTGAAATAAAAATAAGTTGCTGGAAATTTGTGCAGAGAGGAACAGAGTTAATGTTTTGAGTTGAATATGATGGAAGAGTCATATTCGACTTGAAGCATTAACTGTTTCTCTCTCCACAGATGCTGCCAAACTCGCTGAGTATCATCAGCACTTTGTTTTTATTCTAAAGGACCCACTTTGAGCAGGCATGGGTTTGCCAACCCTCCAGGATTGGACTGGAGCCTCCAGGAATTGAAGCTGTCTCCGGGACACTATTAGTGCAACCCTGGAGAAGAATTATCGGGACATTAAAAAAGATTTTTTTTTTTCTTTGAGCATTCCTCTTTATCAAATATAAAAACATTGAAAACGGGAAATAAAGGTTGACTGCCAAGCATCATTCAATTGGGCAATGAGTGTTTTTGCTTTTCAATTGGCATAGGAAAGCAGTGCGTCACAAGGATGAAAGCAAAATACTGCAGATGCTGGAAACCTGAAACAAAAACAAAAATAGCTGGAAAAACTCAGCAGGTCTAAAGGATGGATGTGTTGGCCAACTAATGGCAAGAGCATGGGATGAGTCATGTGATGAAACCTCCAGGAATACATTTAATCACAGTTGGCAACCCTAAGCAGGCAGTTTAGCGACACTACACACACCCCTTCCTGTTGCATAAGTTAAATTGAGGTGTGCTTTCCTCTTTCAGCCCAACTAAATACAATTTTTGTGCAATTAAAAAGCTGAAATAGCAATGGGCAAGTTCTTAAGTTGCTGGATAAAACAAAATAATCTCTTCAAAAGATATTTATTTGGCCAAGACATAGTCTAACCTGTGACCTTTAGTAAACTAAATGTAAAGCATTGTAACAGTGGAAATTCTAAGTAGTAAACATGATAATTTACTGCATTAAATGGAAACACTAGGCATATAAGGTATCAAGCCACTGATTTCATTTTGAGATTTGCTTTTCATTTATAACCGTTTGTGGTTTGGATGAAGCAGCATGAATTTTTGCACAGTGACTATTCATGAGGTCGTGAACAAGCGCATGCATTTATATGACCTTTTTAACATAGTACAATGTCTGATGGCATTTTTCTAAAGTGAGAAACACTGAAGTAAAGAGAATAGTTGGGCGGGTATTGAAAGGTATGGTCAAGGGCTTAGATTTTTAGATGGATTTTGAGGATGGGTTAACTTAGCAAGACTGAGGAATTGAGGGAAAGATTACATGAGTGTAGGTCCAAGACAGCTGAAGGCCTTGCCATCCAAAGTGGGGAGGAGATGGATGCAAGGCAAACTAGAGTTAGAAACATGAGGCTGGTGCATGTGGCTTACAGTTTGAGTGAGGGACAAGCTGTGGAGGATTTGAGATGAGGACAAGCAGTGGTGGATGAGAAGCCAAGGAAGGTTGGTGAGCAGTGGTATAATAAAGGAATGGGTCTTAATGAAGCACAGGATGTGAACAGGAGAACTTTGGACAAAGTGAAGGAGGCGTTGTGATCAAAAGATCATAATAAATGGGAGCAGGACTAGGCCATTTGGCCCATCAACCCTGCTCAGTAAGATCATGGCTAACCTGATTGTGGCCTTAACTCCACTTTCCTGCCTGCCCACCATTACCTTTGACACGTTTGTAGGTTAAAAATACATCTAATGCTGCCTTGAATATATTCAGTGACTCAGGCTGAAAACGATCCATTTATCCCAACTTCTCTGTTTCCTGTTAGTTAGCCAATCCTCTATCCATGCTAAAATCTCACTGCCCAACACCATGAACTCTTTTCTTGTTCAGTAACATTTTATGTGGCACTTTATCGAATGCCTTTTGGATACCCAAATACACTGTATCTCCCTTTATCCACCCTGCTTGTTACATCCCCAAAGAACTCCAATAAATTTGTCCAACATGATTTCCCTTTCACAAAATCTTGTTGGCTCTGCCTGATTCCATTATGATTTTCTAAATGTCTTGCCAGTGCCTCCTTAATAATGGAGCCTAGCATTTTCCTAATGACAGATATTAGGGTAACTGGCCTATAGTTCCCTGCTTTCTGTCTCCTTCTTTTCTTGAATAGAGGTGTTACATTTGTGATTTTCCAATCCACTGGGACTTTTCCAGAATCTAAGGAATTTTGTAAGATTACGAGTAATGCAGCCACTGTCTCTGTAGCCACTTCTTTAAGACCCTAGGATGCAGGCCATCAGGTCTACAGGGCTTGTCAGCCTTTAGTCCCATTGGTTTTCCTAGTACATTTTTTGTTTAGTGATTGTGATTATTTTAAGTCCCTCCCTCCCTTTTGCTTCTGATTTTCTATTATTCTTGGGATGTTTTTTGTGTCTTCTACTGTGAAGGGAGACACAAAATATTTGTTCAAAGTCTCAGTCATTTCCCTGTTTACCATTATTAATTCCTGGTCTCATCCTTTAAGAGTTCAATGCTCGCTTTAGGCACTCTTTTTTCCCCTTTTTATGTACTTGTAGGAACTTTTACTCTCTGTTTTTATTTCCTGCTCATTTTCTCTTATGTTCCAATTCCTCCTTTTTTTTTAGTCATCCTTTGCTGGTTTCTAAAATTGTCCCAATCTTTGCAACATTGTATGCCTTTTCTTTCCATTTGATACCATCCTTAACTTCCTTAGACATGGATGATGCATTCTTCTCATAGAGTCTTTCTTTCTCAGTGCAATATATCTTTGTTAAGAGTTATGAAATATCTCCTTAAATGTCTGACACTGCTTCTCGATCACCTTAACTTTTTAACCTATTTTCCCAGTGCATTTTAGCCAACTCTGTCTTTATACCTTTGTAATTGCCTTTATTTAAGTTTAATACTCTAGTTTCTGACCCACATTTCTCACTATCAAACTGAGTGTGAAATTCTGTCATGTTATGATCACTCTTACCAAGAGGACTCTTTACCATGAGGTATGAATTAATTTTGTCTCATTACACAT
The DNA here is from genome assembly GCF_964194155.1 of Cetorhinus maximus. NCBI lineage: Eukaryota > Metazoa > Chordata > Chondrichthyes > Lamniformes > Cetorhinidae > Cetorhinus > Cetorhinus maximus. The sequence continues at coordinate 1,124,538 of NC_135903.1, forward strand.
TACCAGTCTAAAATAATCTGTTCCCTGGTTTGTTCCCAGATGTATCATTCTAAGCAACTGTCCCGAATACACTCTATGAACAGATTCTCCAGGCTACCTTTGTGAATTTGATTCACCCAATCTATATAAAGATTCAAATATTATTGCAGAACATTTCTTAAAAGCCCCTGCTATTTCTTAATTTATACTCTGTTCTGCTGTATAGCTACTGCCAGGGGGCTTATAAACTACTCCCACCAGTGACTTCTTCCCTTTGATATTTCTTAGCTCCACCCATACTGATTGGACATCTTGATCCTCTGAACCAAGATCATTTCTCACTACTGTACTGACCTCATCTTTTATTAAAAGAGCTACCCCACCTCCTTTTTCTTTCTCCCTGTTCTTCCAAAATGTCAAACACCCTTGAATATTTGGTTCCCAGTTGTGGTTACTTTGCAACCATGTTTCTGTGATGGCCATTATATCGTGCACATTTATACCTATAAGATTATGCGAAGATAATGCCATGAAGCTAAGTTCCAGAGTGGGAGGAGCAGTAACAGGGCAGAGTGGGATACTGAGGAGTTGGAGGTGTACTTCTGACTCCATACCAACAACTTTTAATTATTTTTAAAATATACTTGCCACTGAAGAATCCTGAGCACTTGAAAGCCTCAAAATGGTGGTAGGACCAGGTGACCTACTCCCAGAAATTCCTGCATGCAAGGGAACCATAATCAAGGAAAGTAATTGGGACCCCAGAAAAGCAAATAGATGTTTGTTTAATATTTTAAAGATTATTGAGATAGATTATTGTTAAATTCTGGACATGTGATAACCTTTGACAGTGGAGAGTTGGGTGGTAGTGTGAAAGAGGCAATGGTGCATCGACAGTCTGTTTTGCACTCAGCCAGAATTTATGCTCCACTGTTTTCTGCAGGCAGTTACAGATCTGATAAAGTTTTATGTACTTTTCTTCATTTCTTTTGGTATTCGCATGCAGTCCAGGTTAATAGATGCACTCCCAGACCTCCCACTGGTGTTGCTGTCACAAGAGGGAGCTGGACAGTTGATCCCTTTGCTTTTCCCTGTGGAGAAGGGAGCAGGCTCAGGTTTTCCCTGCTTCCCAATGACATCATTAGGATGAGGCACTGATTCTGTCAGGCTGCGTCACTCCTAGTAAAGGCATTCATTTTCCTCAAATGGTTGCAGCTGTTCTCAGTGCTGTGAATAATTACAAATAATGTTTGTGTACTTTCCATTCCAGGTGTGCATTTCTGGAGGATTGAATGGCTTGTCTGGTATTTTCTTATATTTCCTGTAATTCCATGCCTTTAAGTGTCTATTTGTACTCGTAGGGGGAGCACTTGCTTCTGTTTGCTTTTGCAATGAAATCATAAACATATATACAGATATAAAGGAGATATTTGCATGTGGCTATGTGTTTGGCATGGTGAGGTAAAATTAATTTCAAGGGCAGTAGCATCGGAGTGCCGGAAGTTCAAGGCCCTGGAAATGTTCTGGCATCATTATCTGAATGGGTAAGATTTTTGGTGATGCCAGTTATGCCAAGTTGTTGTTGATGACCCAAAATTCCACTCGAACTGGGAATGAGCCCCTTTTTTTCTCTTGCACCAACAATCTTTCAAGTGGATATCACAGAAATCGAGTGTTACAATGCTAACTGCTGGAATTCCCAGTTCAGCATCTGTTGCCCCAGTGCTACACATGTCTTCATATGTGCCTGGAAGAGGAGCTGAATGCCATTTTAAAGACCAGCGTGACTGTGACCATCGATCACTGAGTGACGGAATACTGTTGAGAAGATGGCAAACTTGAAATGAGTTTCAACATTAATTTCCATCAATTCTCTACGCAGTCACCTTGTTGCATCTCTATCCCCAATGGCATTTCCTTACCCCTTAACCCTGCCCCATTGGGGCAGGCACCATGGTTGTACCAAAAATGGTTCAGATACCAGCCAAAATATGCTAATGCTCCTGATTCAATGTGGATCAAGGGAGCATCCATGGGGCAAATAGAAGTTCCGTTGTATTCCAGATTTTAAAAAATGCATTTATGGGATGTGGGCTTTGCTGGCTGGGCCATCATTTACTGCCTGTCCTTAGTTGCCCTTGAGAAGGTGGTGGTGAGCTGTCTTCTTGAACCGCTGCAGTCCATGTGGTATAGGTACACCCACAGTGCAGTTAGGGAGGGTGTTCCAGGATTTTGATCCAGCAACAGTGAAGGAACAGCGATATATTTCCATGTCGGGATGGTGAGTGACTTGGAGGGGAACTTCCAGGTGTGGTGTTCCCATGTGTCTGCTGCCCTTGTCTTTCTAGATAGTAGCAGTCGTGGGTTTGGAAGGTACTGTCTGAGGAGCCTTGGTTAGTTCCTGTAATGCATATACGTCAAAAGCCTTTCAATTGAAGTTGAGAAATTAGCAATTACTTTATATGTAGAAAGCATGAATTATTAGTAAGAATTGGGGTGCAGTGCCTAGATAAGAAAGTTTCTTGTAAAATGAAATGTCTAGGTTGAGTGTGCAACTTCTGACCTTTTCTTTGGTGATGTAAAGAACCTGAGAGTTTACAAAGCTGGTTTGGGCATGCAAGAAACCTCCTTTACTGAGACATAGGGTTAAGTTTGACTTTTTAAAATCAGTGGGGCTTATGGTGCCAGACACGTTTAATGTTGTGGGAGCAACGCAGACCCTGGATGTCCACTGCATGTTCATAACTTTGGGTAATGTTTTTACAATATCTCTTTGGTGGGAGATCAAAACAGATCTGCAGTAATCTAGTGTGTGTATCTTGCAAGAAATATTACCTGGTGGCAAAGAGTTTTTAAAGTATTCCTGGACTCCCAGCTCTTCACTGATGGGAGTGCAGGTGACAGCCTCTCACACCTTTGCCTTTGTTGACCTAGATGCTAGGAAGTTTGCCAGAGTTACATCTCCACTGACTCTTCATTTCTCAACATGGATAAATGGCTGGGAATGTACTTGATAGGGAGGAATAAAGAGAAAGGCTTTGCATTTGTATAATGTCTTTCACAATCTCAGGACATTACTATGATAAAAGCAAAATACTGCGGATGCTGGAAATCTGAAAGAAAAACAGAAAATGCTGGCAAAACTCAGCCTTTATGCCACTATCAGCACCTTTTTTTTAGCCCTTACCACTACTATTAACACTCCCTTTGTCCTTTTATTCATGACATCTTCGTCAATCTCTCCTTTGCCCCCACCTATCGCTGGCCTTCTATCCAGCTTCACCTGCTCCACCCCACCTTAAACAGTATAAATTTCATAACGTTTCTACTTATCTAGCTCTGAAGAAGGGTCATAAGGAATTGAAAAGTCAACTCTTGTTTCTCTCTCCACAGATGCTGTCAGACCTGCTGAGTTTTTCCAGCATTTTCTGTTTTTCTCTCAGGACATCGCTGTTGTAAAGTAGAGATGCGCAACGGCCAATTTGCAATACAACAAGGTTCACAAACCAGTGATGAGATAATCTGCTTTTGTGATGTTGGTTGAGGGATAAATATTGGCCACTACATTGAGAGAATTCTGCTGCTTTTCTTTGTATATATATAGTGCCACAGGACGTTTTGTACCAACTGAGGAGGCAAGCGAGCTCTTGGTTTAATATCGTGCAAAAGAGGGCACCTCCTCCAGTGGTCAGTGTGCTAATGCCACGTGCTGATCACTGTTTGTGTGAAGAGAAGCTACGTTGCATCCATCCCAAGTTTGCCTTTTACTAGTTGGAACCAATGTCTCCTACTTCTCCTCTGGTAGTTCAGTTTGAAAACTGAATCAGTTTTTTCCTCCCTATTTTCTATCTTGACTCCTTAAGCTGCATAAGCCACTTCTCCATCTCCTCTTTTCATGGACACATTTATCTAGTCAGTCAAAATAGCTCAATCACCCTCTCACCTGGGGCTCTTTTCTCTGAACTGCATCCAGTGCCTAAAGGTCTCCCTTGTGCATTGGTGACCAGAATGTGATGCAATGGCCGGAAATTTCCACCCCCGTTGGCCTCAGGTGTCATGGACGGTGTGAGCGAACAATATGGCACAAAGGCCAAAAATTGGTTTTACGCCGTCACGAAAGCAGTTTACGATCGTCCGCTCTGCCCATCAATGGCGGGCTGCCTTTTATGCCATCCAATGCACGCCCCCCCCACCCCCACCACCGCCCCACCAACCCTGACCCCCGTGTCCAACTTACCGCCCACATTGGCAGGAAAACATGCTGCCCCAGAGCACGTCTGAACAAGTGTGACGTGGAGAAGTTGGGACTTACTGTCAGGACCTTGCTCACATTGTGGACATCCAAGGAGCAGAAGGTGCTGGAGCCCTACAGCTACTGGACCTTGGAAGAGTATGTGCATCGCATGCTGGGTGGATTCTCATAGACATGGCTCTGCCGCGAAGCAGCTCATGGAAGGTGGAAGGACTTTGTTGACATCTGGGGTCTGCTTCAGGACATCACGGTCTTGGCCATTGGCTGCTATGGCTGATCAGAGAGGGGGGCGGGGAAGTGGGGGAGGAAGGTGTACTGGGGCAGGGATGAGGTTGGGAGGTGGGGAACAAAGGCATTGGTGGGGGTTGAGATTGGGGGGAGCAAAAGTGCCGGGCAGGTGAGATGCAGGTCGGCTCAGATGGAGAAATGAAAGAGACTCCAACAGGCAGGATTGAGATGAGTGATTGAGGAAGGCTCCATGTGCTTGGGAACACGCTGGCATGAAGCTCCGAATGGCCCTGCCTCACACACACTTCCCTCTCCAGAATCACTCGTGGTCCGGCTGTGTGCAGCTGAACTGCTAGTTGGGGGTGGGGGGGATGCAGGTGGAGGACTTGTGAAGCCTGTTAATGAAGCTGAAAGGCACCAATTACACGTTATTCAGAGAAAGTGAATATATTCTCAGATGAGAAAGTGACAAAACGTGTTCACCTGTGCAACCACTTGTGATCAGAAATTCTTTACTTTTCCAGGCCTACCACTTCTTCTAGGTGCTGCCCTGACATCCGCAGCAGGGGTGGAGACAGCCTGTGCAATGATTGGCCCTGTTGCCTCTGATAACTTCAGCGTGCGTCCTCTGGAGAGCCGAGGCCTTGAGGGTCCTGGCTTGTTTTGGCTGTCCTCCTATGGGCCAGCTGCTCCCTCTGCAGTGACGGAGGGCGAGGTTGAGGGGGTCCCAGGCATAGGGGATTTGAAGGGAGGGAAAGCCTCTGACATTCCTGAGTGGATGACCCAGGGGTGTCCAGCTGCCACTCCTTCCTCCTTTCAGGTGCCCGAGGGCCCCGGCCTGGCTCCTTGAGGGGAAGGAGCACCTGAGGAGATATCGAGGGGCCCCGTTTCCCTCTTCCATTGCCACTGCAGGAACTCATCCGTGGCTAGTACAATGGAGTGCAGGTCTGCACGCATCTGTGTTCTGCTGGATCAGGGTCTCAGTAGCATATGGCATCCTTCCCATGGAGACCTGCATACGTGCACATGTGGGCACCACTTCATCAGAGAGCAGGTGGATGCACTCCTCCGACCAGCATGCTACTCTGTTGAAAGCTCCCAACAATACTCTGCGTGATGTCCCCCTGTCTTCTGCTGACTCTCCAGGATGAGTTGGAAGGCCGAATCCAGAGGCCCATCATCTGACTTGGACCTCACAGATGTCTCTTTCCCGGCGGTCCTCTGAGTGTCGGGGAGCTCAGCTGCACCTGTCTCCTGCTGCTGTGGACACATCTGTGCAGTGAGCACCAGATTGTGAACCTGAGCCTGCTCTAGATCTGGGTCCCACCGAGGTGTGTGTCTCCACGCTGGTGCAGGGTGTGGGTAAGCGCTGTGATGGGTTTTCCAGGCTGCTAATTTGCAGCTCTTCAATGGAGGAGGTGTCCTCTTGGCTGGAGGTGAGGATCTGGATGGAACTGAGAGACTGGTTGTCTGAGGACATCGGTTGCTTGGCAGAGCTCCCTGTGAACCAAAGTAGAGATAAGTAGAAAAAAGCAAAATACTGCGGATGCTGGAAATTTGATACAAGAACAAAAATAGCTGGAAAAACTCAGCAGGTCTGATAGCATCTGCGGAGAGGAACACAGTTAACGTTTCAAGTCTGTAAGACTGTTCATCAGAACTAAAGAAATATAGAAATGTGGTGAAATATAAGCTGGTTGGGGGGGGGTGGGACAGGTAGAGCTGGATAGAGGATCAGTGATAGGTGGAGGCAAAGAAGAGATTGCCAAAGATGTCATAGACAAAAGGACAAAGGGGTGTTGATGGTGGTGATATTAGCTAAGGAATGTGCTAATGGTGACATTAAGGGTAGAAAGCAGGACGAGCAAGGTACAGATAGCCCTAGTGGGGGTGGGGTGGGGGGAAGGGATCGAAATGGGCTAAAAGGTGGAGATAAAATGATAGTTTTAAAAATAAGTGGGAAAAGAAAAATATATTTTAAAAATATAAAATATGGGAAAAGGGGGATCAGAAAGGGGGTGGGGATGGAGGAGAGAGTTCATGATCTGAAGTTGTTGAAATCAATGTTAAGTCCGGAAGGCTGTAAAGTGCCTAGTCGGAAGATGAGGTGCTGTTCCTCCAGTTTGCGTTGAGCTTCACTGGAACATTGCAGCAAGCCAAGGACGGACATGTGGGCATGAGAGCAGGGTGGAGTGTTGAAATGGCAAGCGACAGGAAGATCTGGGTCATGTTTGCGGACAGACCGAAGGTGTTCCACAAAGTGGTCACCCAGTCTGTGTTTGGTCTCTCCAGTGTAGAGGAAAGCACATTGGGAGCAGCGAATGCAGTAGACTAAATTGAGGGAAATGCAAGTGAAATGCTGCTTTACTTGAAAGGAGTGTTTGGGCCTTGGACGATGAGGAGGGGGGAAGTAAAGGCGCAGGTGTTACACCTTCTGTGGTTGCATGGGAAGGTGCCGTGGGAGGGGGTTGAGGTGTAGGGGGTGATGGAGGAGTGGACCAGGGTGTCCCGGAGGGAACGATCCCTACGGAATGCCGCCGGGAGGGGGTGAAGGGAAGATGTGTTTGGTGGTGGCATCATGCTGGAGTTGGCGGAAATGGCGGAGGATGATCCTTTGATTGCGGAGGCTGTTGGGGTGATAAGTGAGGACAAGGGAGACCCTATCATGGTTCTGAGAGGGAGAGGAAGGTCTGAGGGTGGATGTGCGGGAGATGGGCCGGACATGGTTGAGGGCCCTGTCAACCACCGTGGGTGGAAAACCTCCATTAAGGAAGAAGGAAGACATGTCAGAGGAACTGTTTTTGAAAGTGGCATCATTAGAACAGATACGATGGAGGTGAAGGAGATGAGAGAATAGGATGGAGTCCTTACAGGAAGCGGGGTGTGAGGAGCTGTAGTCGAGGTAGTTGTGGGAGTCGGTAGGCTTGTAATGAATATTGGTGGACAGTCTATCACCAGAAATTGAGGCAGAGAGGTCAAGGAAGGGGAGGGAAATGTCAGTGATGGACCATGTGAATATGATGGAGGGGTGGAAATTGGAAGCAAAATTAATAAATTTTTCCAGGTCCAGGCGAGAGCATGAAGCAGCACCGAAGCAGTCATCGATGTACCGGAGAAAGAGTTGTGGGAGGGGGCCAGAGTAGGACTGGAACAAGGAATGTTCCACATACCCCATAAAGAGACAGGCATAACTGGGGCCCATGTGGGTACCCATAGCCACACCTTTTATTTGGAGGAAGTGAGACAAGTTTAAGGAGAAATTGTTCAGTGAGAGAACAAGTTCGGCCAGATGGAGGAGAGTAGTGGTGGATGGGGATTGTTCGGGCCTCTATTCGAGGAAGAAGCGGAGAGCCATCAGACCATCCCGTGGGGGATGGAGGTGTAGAGGGATTGGACATCCATGGTGAAGAGGAGATGGTTGGGGCCAGGGAACTGGAAATTGTTGATATGATGTAGGATGTGAGAGGAATCGCGGATGTAGGTGGGAAGATACTGGACAAGGGGAGAGAGAATGGAGTCAAGATAGCAAGAAATGAGTTCCGTGGGGCAGGAACAGGCTGACACGATCGGTCTGCCAGGACAGTCCTGTTTGTGGATTTCGGGTAGGAGGTAGAAGCGGGCTGTTCGAGGTTGGGAGACTATCAGGTTGGAAGCTGTGGAAGGAAGATCTCCAGAGGAGATGAGGTCAGTGACAGTCCTGGAAACAATGACTTGATGTTCAGTGGTGGGGTCATGGTCCACGGGGAGGTAGGAGGAAGTGTCTGCGAGTTGACACTCAGCCTCTGCGAGGTAGAGGTCAGTGTGCCAGACAAAAACAGCACCACCCTTGTCAGCGCGTTTGATGACAAAGTCAGGGTTGGACCTGAGAGAATGGAGTGCAGCGAGTTCAGAGAGAGACAGATTAAAGTGGGTGAGAGGAGCAGAGAAATTGAGATGACTGATGTCACGCGGACAGTTCTCAATGAAAAGATCAAGAGCAGGTATGAATCCAGAGGGAGGGGTCCAGGTGGAGGGAGAATATTGGAGGTGGGTAAAAGGATCCGTTGAACGGGGAGAGGACTCCTGCCCAAAGATGTGAGCACAGAGACGAAGGCAGCGGAAAAAGAGTTCAACATCGTGCCGAGCCCAAAATTCATTGAGGTGAGGGTGTAAGGGTATGAAACTGAGTCGTTTGATGAGCACTGAACATTTAGCATCGGAGAGGGGAAGGTCAGAGGGTACGGTGAATACACGGCCGGGGCTGGGATTGGAAGACGGGATGGGGTCAGCGGGACAGGCAGGGGTGGAGGGTCCTGGATGGGCGTTGGTGTCGATGAGTTGTTGGAGCTTGCGTTCCTGTTGGAGATAATTAGCGCATGGCAGCAGAGTCAAAAGCAGGAGAGAGAGCACTCACAGTTGCATTGAGAGAGGGATGATATCGTGCAGGATCCTCACATGGGTATCACCGCCACCTACCCCATTGGCACAGGCATGGTCTATATCCTCACCAGGCAACCTGTTGGCACACTCCGCAAAGTGACTGAGGGGTCTAACGTAGGCCGCTCCACCCCTGGTCTGGGACCGCTCCCTGCTGTTATGAGCCAGCTTCTCCTGCATGAAAACAGATGGAGAGAGTGTGAGCAGGACACACGGCACAGTGTGGAATGTTTGTGTGGTGAGTGGAGCCATGGACAGGATGAGGATGTGAGCGTGAGAGGGTATGAGCCTGATGGAGATGTGAGGGGATGTGTGAGAGTTAGTGGTGTTGTTCCTTGAGGTGTGAGATCCCTGTGGATGTGTAATGGGTTTGGCAGTGTGTGAGTTGTGAATGGTGAGGTGGTTGACTTACCCTGGCAGAATGGATGAGAGCACTGGATGGCTGACCTCTGTGCTCCAGTGGCGCTGACCACCGCTGCCACTGCCTCTCAGGCCGGATTGGTGACTCTGGTGAACCTCCTGTGGCCAGATCAGGGATACAGGACATTGCAGTGGCCTTCCACTGCAACCAGCAAGCACCTCAGAGCAGCGGCACTAGATTTTGGGGGTTGCTTTCTTTTTTGCTTATGGGGTCATCTGTCGCCTGGAGCAGTCCTGGTCTGAAGACATGAAGTAGGCATGTGCTCTGGTACCCCTTAAATGTGGCGCCCGGAGCAAGGAAGCATTGAGGTTGCAAACCTGAGCCTGCCCACCAGTGAGTCAGTGTGTTCCCCATGAACGCATAATTAGTGAGACAAGACATGCCGGAAATAGGACGATATGGTGCAAAAAGACGCCATTGCGGCCAGTGAGTTAAACATCCATTTTCCTGCCCGCTACCTCATTTAATGCAAACCTGGGACAATTTCGCCCAGTAATCAGGATGTGGCTTGACAAGAACACAACAGTTTGGACATTTCTTCCTGTGACGTACTTCATTGTTTTGACTATATATAGTTCAGTATCCTACTCCCTTCATCGCTTGTTGCTCCACAATAGCTGGACATGTTGAACATCAATCTCTTAAATTATTTCAGGGCAATTGAGGGAGCAGCCTGAGCAGCAGCCATGGGCCATTTAATTTACTCAGGTCAACAGTATTTCCATGCCATGCCAGTGAAATAGAATGCCTCAGGCACAGAGGCAAGAATGTGCAGTAAACGATTCCAGGAAACTTAATTATAAGTCAAGAAATAAATTGGTTGTAATTTTAATATTGTGCAGCCCTTTAGTTTTTGCTTCTGTGTGAATCTCTTGCATCTAATGTAGAGCCCAGTAATTTTAATGTGGATTAAATTGAACAATGTGGCACATTTTTCTGGCGCCTATTCAAAAGGACATATTGAACATCTCTTGTACCAAGTGGGCAAATGCTAATCCTGCAACACACTATTTTTTCTTCATGATTAAGGCAGCACTTTGGTTCATAGGCGGCATGGTCCTGTTTGTAGAAGTGCATTGCTGGACTGGGTAAATGGAATTGGAGGAATAGCTTGAATAATACAGTTCCTTCACAGAGCAACATGGACAGAGACAAATACCCACTGATTGTGGTGATGTGACTACTTTTATAGACCAGTTAATACAATTCCTGATCTCTGTGTTATGTTACAGATTGTAAGCTGCTTGGCAGACTTATACAAATTACCTCCATTGCATAAAAGCAAAAAACTGTGGATGCTGGAAATCCAAAACAAAAATAAATGTACCTGGAAAGACTCAACAGGTCTGGCAGCATCTGCGGAGAGGAACACAGTTAACGTTTCGAGTCTGTATGACTCTTCAACAGAACTAAGTAAAAATAGAAAAGAGGTGAAATATAAGCTGGTTTAAGGGGGAGTAGAGCTGGATAGAGGGCCAGTGATAGGTGGAGATAGCCAAAAGATGTCATAGACAAAAGGAGAAAGAGGTGTTGAAGGTGGTGATATTATCTAAGGAATGTGCTAATTAAGGGTAGAAAGCAGGACAAGCAAGGTACAGATAGCCCTAGTGGGGGTGGGGTGGGGTGGGGGGGAAGGGATCGAAATAGGCTAAAAGGTAGAGATGAAACAATGGATGGAAATACATTTAAAAATAATGGAAATAGGTGGGAAAAGAAAAATCTATATAAATTATTGGGGAAAAAAAGGGGGGGATCGGAAAGGGGGTGAGGATGGTGGAGAGAGTTCATGATCTAAAATTGTTGAACTCATAGTTCAGTCCGGAAGGCTGTAAAGTGTCTAGTCGGAAGATGAGGTGCTGTTCCTCCAGTTTGCGTTGAGCTTCACTGGAACATTACAGCAAGCCAAGGATGGACATGTGGGCATGAGAGCAGGGTGGAGTGTTGAAATGGCAAGCGACAGGGAGGTCTGGGTCATGTGGACAGACCGAAGGTGTTCTGCAAAGCGGTCACTCAGTCTGCGTTTGGTCTCTCCAATGTAGAGGAAACTGCATTGGGAGCAACGAGTGCAGTAGACTAAATTGAGGGAAATGCAAGTGAAATGCTGCTTCACTTGAAAGGAATGTTTGGGCCCTTGGACCTCCATTGCATCACGTGTAAAGACAGAAGAGTTTAACACTTTTATTTGATATCATTGGTTAAGCACTTTGATCTGCAGATTTTGCTATTCCCAACTTCTAGAGTCTTTAATTCCAGCCTTGTTACCTTATTAACTGTTCATCGGAAGGAGTTAATTTTTGATCGTCTTTAAATGAGTCTATAAGCCACAAAATATAGCTTCTTCTAAAAATAAATTTAATTTCATCATCTTTTAAGTATCGTGGGATGTGAACTGTCCCTTTCACCTCAAACTAGACTAAGGTTATCATTGGTTCCATCTTCACACAAACTGAGGCCCTGTGGGGAGGAACAGCTAAAAGTACTTTAAAGTTTTGCCATAGCCTCGTAATCAGGAAATCATCTCAAACTGAGCAGCGTTCTATTGTTGAATATAGCAGGTTCACAGGAAAACATCTGGCACTAGTTTGAGTTAGCCTGTTTACAATTGTAAACTAAAATACGCACTGACGATAGAGACAATGAGCATATGGGTAAGTTGTCATTTGAAAAATCATAGCTGCACTCCTAAAGAGAGAGAGAGAAATTTCAATATGATCCTTTGATTTATTCATCTTTACACTGCTAAATGGATTTATATTGTATTATTTACCATTGCGCTATTCTGAATTCTTGATTTTCATTCCCTGTCCCACTTAATCTGGCTTCTACCTGGTACAACAGCGATTGCCATCTTAATATGTGAAGGATCTTGGCTGCGTACCTTCACAAGATCACACTACGATTCAGTATTTTGATGGTCCAGTATGTGATTCTATGGCCAACACTGCCTTTGGTTCACATTGAACCACAGGAGTTTCATGAATATGCTACCAGGCCATAACACTCAATTGCCTTCAATTGGTTCATTGATATTGAGAAATGTTTCTTTCTGTCAGTTGCTATTTTATTGATTAGTATGAAACCTTCATCAGCTATTTTGGGATCTGTGCACAACATGTTCAAAAGTCTAGAATAACCCAGGATAAATCAGATTAGTTGGTTACTTTTATTTGTGCAAGTTGGGTGGTACATTTCCTTGTATTGCAGTTAAAAACTTCACTGGTCTTGAGGCACTTTGGGCATCCCAAAGTTGTGAAAGATGGTATTAAAAACCCTAATTTGTTCTTTCTTTGTAAATGCAAGTATTTTCCTAATATCGAGTTGTGTGTTTGTAAATAAGAAATTCCTATGCTCCTCCAATGTTAGGAGACTTGAGAAGCAACATTAAAGCTACTATTAAATTATCACTGAAAAAAAAGACATTCTGTTGAAGCTTTTCATCTCACACTCATCAGGGCATACCTAAGAATGTCAAATTTTAAAGGGTGCAACAATTTATACTGCATGAGAAAGGGATGCTGATTGGTTGAGACATTGCCATGAAGGATGCACCAGGGGAATATTGTCCTCTACGCTTTTGTTTAACTTTTTAAAAAGGTGCAATGCTTGGACATGCTTATTTTACCTGCAGAGGCCAGTTCCCTGCCTATGAATATATGCAGTCTCTAGCAAGCATAAGTGAGCCACATTGTGAACCTGACTCATGATCTGGAGTGTGAGATGAGAAGCTTCAACAGCATGGCTCTTTTCCCAGCAACAGTCAAGTTCTGTACTACCAAGCAACTATATTAAATTATCGTTACAGTATAGTTGCTGCTGCTCTTTAGCTCAAGATATCCATCTTGGAGCTTATCATAGAGTTGGTGATAGGTTTATCAACAGACTGCTCGTGAGCTCCTGTTAACATTTCACACAAACTAGATCAAAAAGATATTGATAACTTGCAAGAACTTACTTTGCTATCAGCCCACAAGCAGCTGAAACCATTGGTTCACACAAGTAGTCTGAGATCTACAGAAGGGTTAAATTGGATGAAAATGGGTGGGTTTGTTAAGATATCTTCATGGATATAGAGCAGGATACTTACTGTCCGAATTTCTCATCTTTTTCCTAGTGACGTTTTGAGAGTGGCTATTCTTGTGAAAGCAATTTTAAGACCATTAAGTGGTTGGGCAGTTGCTGTATGTTTTGAAAACTGCAAATGGTATTTAAGGTCATGGCATTTCACAGAAAAGCATGAATTTGTATTTTCTTGGATGACTGCCACATATGCAATTTTGCAGATGTAGTTTGAGTGAGTAATGGATTGGGGCAGACCACACTGGGGTTTCACTGACACCTATTAGATTCTGTTTTTTATACAATAATTATTACAAATGACTTTCAATTTTCTGCAGGGACTCTGCTTTGGGTTAGATGTGAGTGTCAAGTTGATGACAAATAGTATTTGAAAAAAGGGAGCTAGAAAGCCATTGCTTTTCAGAATGAGCCCATCAAAAATTAATTAAAATGGAAAAATGTATCTTTGAGTTTAGCTACAGTATATAATGCCATCTGCCCCTACATGCTGGTTTCAAAGGGTTGGGGGAGAAGTGAGGAGAATTGGTGGTGGCGGGAAGTGAGTTTACTTGTGGAATCCTGTAACTTTTTCAGTGCAACCGTCTTACTGACCTTTTAGTTGGGGTATTTGTTAAGCAATTGTTTTATCAGCTCTTACTGATTTTGTTCTACTTGAATTTCTTGTTTGCTTCAGGATGGGTCACGGCAGAGACGGGACAGGAAGAAAACGGTCTCTTTCAGCAGTATGCCCAACGACCGGAAAATTAGCAGCGCCGCTGCCTGCATTTCCTTCATGCTGGAGGGATGTGAGATGAAAAAGGTTCGCTCCAACTCCAGAGTGTACAACCGTTACTTTATCCTCGGCTCCGACATGAGGTCCCTGAGATGGGAGCCGTCTAAAAAAGACTCTGAAAAGGCAAAAATTGATATAAAATCCATCAAAGAAGTGAGATTGGGAAAGAAGACACCTGTGCTTCGCAATAATGGGATATCGGACCAATTTTCAGACGAATGTGCTTTTTCAATAATATACGGGGATAACTATGAGTCATTAGACTTGGTGGCTAGTTCTGCTGATATTGTGAACACTTGGGTTATGGGACTGAGGTACCTGGTTTCATATGGAAAGCACACACTTCACATGATAGAGTCAAATCAAAACAGCTTACGCTCCTCATGGCTAGAATCTGTATTTCATGCTGCAGATGTTGCAAAAGAGGGCCACATTCTGCTGGCTAGGGCTGTCCAACTAATTAAGGGCCTAAGCCCTGGAATGAGGACCACAAAAGCTGAACTTAAATTCAAAGAATTACAGAAAGCAAAGGACAAACTGGGGACGGAGATTACATTGGAGATCTTCACCGAGGCTTACTGTGAGCTCTGCACACGATCAGAAGTGTTTTTTCTGCTCGTACAGTTTTCCAGCAATAAAGAATACCTCGACTCCAAGGACCTTATGCTATTCCTGGATGCAGAACAGGGGATGGAGGGTGTCACGGAAGATACATGTTTGGAAATCATTCGCAAATATGAACCATCACAGGAAGGCCAGGAAAAAGGATTCCTCTCCATAGATGGCTTCACAAATTATCTCCTATCAATTGATTGTCATATTTTTGATCTGCAACATGAAAATGTGTGCCAAGATATGACTCAGCCTTTGTCCCATTACTACATTAATGCATCCCATAACGCTTGTCTGTTGGAGGACCATTTCTGGGGCTCTTCAGATATGAATGGGTATATACGAGCTCTGAGGATGGGTTGCCGTAGTATTGAACTGGTGGTTTGGGATGGTCCCGATAATGAGCCTTCAATTTATGTTGGTCGTTTGATGACAACACAGGTAGCCTTTCGGTGTGTTCTTGATGTGATAAACAAGTATGCTTTTGTGGCTTCTGAACATCCACTGATCCTTTGCTTGGTCACACATTGTTCAGTTAAACAGCAGAAAGTGATGGCTCAGCACCTAAAGAAGATTCTGGGAGATAGACTGCATGCGGACTCTCCGGGCCCAGAGGAGAATTATCTCCCATCGCCAGAACAACTCAAAGGGAAGATTCTTCTAAAAGGTAAAAAGTTACCTGGGAATTGTTGTGATTCTGAAGGAGATGTTAGTGATGAAGATGAAGGAATTGAAATGTGTCAAAGGATGGGGGAAGATGATGCTGATCAAGTGAACACAGTCACTGAGAAAAAACTGAGGCTTTCCAAAGAGCTGTCTGATCTAGTGAGCGTCTGCATATCGGTACAGTTTAAGGACTTCGAAGTTTCCAAAAGAAAGCAGAAATATTGGGAAATCTGTTCATTTAATGAGGTAGTGGCAAGCAGATATGCCAATGAATATCCAGAGGACTTTGTAATTTATAATAAGAAGTTCTTGTCCAGGGTCTACCCAAGCCCCATGAGGATCGATGCCAGTAATATGAACCCTCAGGATTTTTGGAAATGTGGCTGCCAAATAGTAGCCATGAACTATCAGACTCCTGGGCTAATGATGGATCTCAATATTGGCTGGTTTCGTCAGAATGGAAACTGTGGGTATGTTCTTCGCCCTGCTATCATGAGAGAAGAGGTGTCCTACTTCAGTGCTAACGCCAAGGACTCACTACCTGGGGTGTCAGCCCAGCTACTACACATCAAAATCATCAGTGGTCAAAATCTACCGAAACCCAAAGGTTCTGCAGCCAAGGGTGATGTTGTGGAGCCATATGTCTATGTAGAGATTCATGGCATACCAGCTGACTGTACAGAACAAAGGACTAAGACAGTGACGCAAAATGAGGACAACCCCATCTTTGATGAAAGCTTTGAGTTTCAGATTAATTTACCTGAGCTTGCATTGTTACGGTTTGTAGTTTTAGACGACGACTACATCGGAGATGAATTCATTGCACAGTACACTATTCCCTTTGAATGCCTGCAGGCAGGATACAGGCACGTGCCCCTCCAGTCTTTGACGGGAGAATTTCTGCCCCATAGCACATTATTCATACACGTGGCCATCACCAACCGACGAGGTGGAGGGAAATCCCAGAAAAGGGGGATTTCTGTTCGCAAAGGGAAGAAAGCCAGAGAGTACACTTCAACCAAAACTATAGGGATCAAAGTTATAGACGAAGTTTTTAGGGCAGCCACTCAACCTTTACGTGAAGCAACGGATTTACGAGAAAATGTACAGGTACTGTTTGTTACGTTTTTGTACCACCAGTTTTGCCTCTTATTTTCTCTCCTATTTTCTTCTCTTAACCCATCCTCTTGCCACATCAGAAGATAATTACGAGTGAGGAAGGCTATTCAGTCCATTTTAGTTTTTCCATCCACAAAGCCACTAAGGACCCCCTCATGCAGCGTTAAGTTCTTAAATGATTCCAAGCATTCCGTGTCCACCACTCTATCCGATAATCCATTCTATCTGTTAACCACCCCTTGTGTGAAGAATTTTCCAGTAATACTGTTAACTTTGTCCTTCTCTTGCACACAACCTGTGTGCCCTGGTTCTATTCTTATAATTTAACTTAAAAGTGATTTTACAGATTTAACTTTCCTGTAATGCTTTGCTTTTTGTGAACTTATATGAGATCCAATTCCAAGTGTTTTCTTCAAAGGTTGGAAAATCTAACCTTCTCCAGTACTTTTTTCCCCCTTAAGTCGGCCTGATATGGTGCAGTTCCACGGATATGGTGACCCTCTAGTATGTCATCCTCGTGCCCAATCTTTGTGTGAGCTTGTGACCGGAGATCCCCAAGTTATTTGAGGGGAAGGACTGTAGTTCAGGTGCACAGTTCTGGGTGTACTCTTGCAGAATTGATAGCCGGATAATGTTCAGCTGCGGGAATCTTGGCTGATTTTTCTTTCCCACTTCCTCCCCACACCCAAGCCTGTGGGAACCTAAGGCAAGCTTTACTGTCCTGGCTGCTGCAGGCTGAGTGGAATTTAATTTCCCACCATAACTCTTTGCGGAGCTCGATCCTGGTCTCAGCCTGCTCATCGTCAAGGAGTTGCCAAGTGACGTAGTCCTCTTGACACAGGGAGGGGAGGGAGAGAAATGTGATAGAACAAGACACCCAATACCTTTTAACTGTGGATGGTGCATGGCCCAGAGTTTAAAAACAAATCAACTCGCATTTATATTAAGGTATAAAATGTCTCAAGGCCCTTCATAGGAGTGGAATCAAACAGAATTTGGCACCGAGCCACATAAGGAGATATTAGGGCAGATGGCCACAAGCTTGGTCATAGGGGTAGATTTTTATGAACATACTAAATGAAAGGCTGGTAGAGAGGTGGAGAGCTTGAGGGAGGGAATTCCAGAGCTTAGGGTCCAGGCAACTGAAGGCACAACTGCCTGTGATGCAGTGATTAAAATTGGGGACACTCGAGGCCAGAATTGGAGGAGCGCTGAGATCCTGGAGGGTTGTGGGGCTGGGGAAGATTAGAGATAGGAAGAGGAGTGGCCTTGGAGGAATTTGAAAATAAAACTGGTCGCCAGTGATTACAGGAATGATGAGTGAATGGCACTTGGTGTGAATTTTTAAAAATTCTTTCAAGGATTGTGGGTGTCACTGGCAAGGTCAGCAGTTTTTCTCCATCCCTAATTGCCCTTGAAAGGAGCAGTTTGCTAGGCTACTTCAAAAGGCAGTTGTGAGTCAACCACGTTGCTATGAGTCTGAAGTCCCACAGAGTAAGGATAGCAGATTTCTTTCCCTAAAAGGGATTAGTGAACCAGCTCGATTTTTACAACAATCGATGATAGTTATCATGGTTGCTGTACTGAGACTAGCTTTATATTCCAGATTTATTAATTGAATTTAAATTCCACCAGCTGCTGTGGTGGGATTTGAACCTGTGCCCCCAGAGCATTAGCCTGGGCTCTAGATTACAAGTCTAGCGACATCACTACACCACCAACTTCCCCTAAATAAGGGAATGAACCCAGGCTTATGGAGGGTGAAAGGTGAGACACTGGGAGAACATTGAATAGTGAAGTCTAGAGGCATGGAAGAGATTTTCAGCAGCAGTTGAGCTGAGGCAAGGGTGGAGTTTGGCGATGTTACAGAGGTGGCACTAAGTGGCCATCTTATGTAGTCGGAAGCTCATCTCAGGGTCAAATGCGACACCAAGGTTATGATCGGTCTAGTTCGGCCTCAGGGTTGCCTGTGGGTGCTCTGGAGCTGCTGAATAGGGACCAGAGTTTGCAGCAGGGCCCAAAGATAATGAAACAAATTTAACTCACTCAAAACTCATTCATTTCGATGACATTAAAATGGGGCCCAATGGTTTAAGTCTTCCCAATATTTAGTTGGAGGAAATTTCTGCTCATTCAATACTGTACTAGATGTCAGACAAGCACAGTGACAAACTAAAGGCATTCAAGACAGGTGGTGGTGAGGTAGAGCTGGGTGTCGTCAATGTACTTGTGAAACCTGGCGCGCTTTTGGATGATGTCGCAGAGGGGTCACTGTGATAAATAAGAGATGTGGGGTCGGGGGTTTGGGGGAAAGAATGGATCCTTGGGGGGCATCAGAGGGCTAATACTTCCAACAGTGTGAAAATTGTAAGACTTCTGCCTAATGGAGCAGCAATAGCATTCTTAATCTTGAGCTGAAACAAAATTGAATGAAAAGATAAAAGTTCTCCATTGAATTATGCCAACCGTTCCCCTTAGGGTTTGATGTATCTGTGGAGGATAAGCTGATGTTCAGTATTCATGGCATTGTAATTTGTTGAAACCTCCAACCAATGTCCTGCTATATGACACCATTTCTCTGCACCGAAAATGAATGTTCAAATGCCCAAAGATAATATCGTCAGTTTATGCAAGTTGAAATGGCTGCAGGTTGGTACACAAGTAGAATTTATGAAGAAATCTAGTTTTTGGATATTTGTGAGGATTAACTCTTGGAATCAGATTTCATGTCATTTCCAAAATGAGTTTTTTGAGCTTCCATAATACAATTTTCAATTATTAATGTACTATAAAGGCTCCAGCTTGAATAATGCAACCAATTTTGTTATAGGCGTTCAAAATGTATAAAGCTGATGCTGCAATATATTATATGCATGGATCTATATTTTACACAGAATGCCATGGTCTCGTTTAAAGAGTTGTGCGGTCTGACCCCTGCGGCAAACATGAAGCAGTGCATTCTGACGTTGTCGTCATGGTTATTGAACAGCGACAACACGGTGTTGGTGACACTGAACATCAGCGAACAGTATCCTTCCATGGAGGCGCAGGGTCCAGTTCCAGATCTGCTCAGGAAGGTTCTTGCAGCCTATGATACAGTGAGTCCATTCTTTCAGTCCTGCCTTTGTTCATTCTGATCTGAGAATGAATAATGTTCATCCAGTTTCTAAAGGATACAATTCCACAGCACATATCTGCACACACTTCCACTGAATTAGCAATCATTGTTCAGAGGTACAATGGGAGAAACAGAAGAGTCCACACTGCAGCAGTGGGGACTGTTCTTCTGATGTCAAGGTGAAGACACATTGGGTGAAATTTTAACTCTTTCTAAAGCCACCCACTTGCATGGAGTTAAAAATTGCACCCATTGCTGAGGTTAAGAAAGAGGTACCTTGTGTTTTACTGACCTATACCTGACTTGAGATTACACCATGCCTGACTATAGAGTTGAAAGGTCTTTAATTCCTCAGCTCTGACTATTCTTATACTGGCAAGCATTAAAATTAAACAAAAATAACTTATGAAGTAAAAGCTCTAGGGTATGCAGGGCTGGTTAGATGTTTAACTAAAATAACAAAACAATCATGCATTCGCCATATTTGAAGTTGATAGGTTAATTAACAATTATATACCAACCCACAATATTTTGTTTTCAGAGTATAAAATATAATTAAAAGTTATTCCAACATAAAGCCAGAATGACTGGTAAGTGAGCCCCCAAATCAGTCACTGGGAATCATTGCACAGCATGCGAGTACATTCAGAAATCCCCAGTAAAATGTAGCGATTGATGCACAGAAACCTCCCGAGACTCCGGATAATTAAGTACAGCACAGCTGATTGCTTTTGTGCAAAGACTCAATTTTATGGGACACTTTTCAAGAATATATAAAATGAACAACTTGGGTTTTAAGCTTTGGGGTAGCAACAATTGGCATTTAAAAGTTCTGTCACCGAGGGAGATAAATTGGGTTTTATATTCAATATAACACACACACAAATAACTGTACCAACACATTGACAAGGAGAGAACAGTATGGAAAGCATTGATTTCCAACCCAAAGCGCAATGTGAAAATATTCATTGACTTAGACTTATTTTAATGTGTTTTAGGTATTCACCCAACAGATTCACTGGCGCTCTGTTAGCAGGGTGACCATACAATTCTTACTTCCATCTCAATGGAATTTAATCTTTTCAGAGACAGCACGTTGCTTTAATTAATAGGAAATGCAAAGAATTCTCAACATTTCTAATTGTTCCTGTGTTGTTTAGGCCTCCTGGAGTGTTTGTAGGAAGTTAGTTCAGGCTGAACAGAAGGATGACGCAGAGAAAAAGAACCAGGAACTGAAACCCATAAGTTCACTTAACTATGACCAAACACATCACCTTGACCCTTGGACGTGCAAAACATGCACAGTCAAACTAATTAACTCAATGTGCCAAACTGAACATTAAAATCAAAATGTATAATGGCTTCTTCAAATGTGAAAGGAAAATTGTGAGCAAGTATTTTTTTTTAAACAAAACACAATTTTGGATTTAAGAAAAAAAAGTGTCCTTCATGTGAAAGAATTATGAGCAACATTGCTAACCTCTCACCATTTCTGTTGATTTTTCTTAGAATATATTTATTTTATTTTATGTACACAAACAAAACATTCCATTTACAAACTTGCGGTCCACTGATGACACTGTGCTAGCTGCAGAATAAGAAGAGGCCCTACAAAATATTGTAGATCAGGTAAAATCTAGAAGTTTAGAATATGGATTGAGAAGAACACCAAAAAAGACAAAAACAATGGTGGTCAGAAGGAATACAATGGAAGAAACTAGAGTAAAGATTGAAGTGAATTGTGTCACACTGGAATAAGTGGGTAAGTTTGTCTATTTAGGACAAATGATAACAGAAGATGGTCAATGTGATGCAGAAGTTAGAAGAAGGATAGAGATGGTTTTTGTGAAGATAAAGGATGTGTCAGTAACGAGAAAGCTCAAGTTTGTAAAAAGGAAAAACAATCATAAGATGCTACATTCTATCCACTTTCCTGTATGCTTCAGAAACTCGGTCAATAAATAAGTATCTGGAGAAGAAAATAGAGGCCTTTGAACTGTGGATGCTTAGAATGATGCTACAAATTCTATCTATGGACAAAGGAAGAGTTACTTGAAATAGCAAGAGCAAAAAGATCTCCTGGAGTAGCTATAAGCAGCAGTCGAGATAGTAATTCTGATTATTTAAAAGTGATATGGTGTTACAAGGTTAAAGAATAGTAAATCAAAAGGCTACAAGTGAAATGAAAGAGCGTGATATCATAGAGTTCAGGGAAATGAGACCTTTTCTTCTTCTTATGGATATGATACTGCAGAAGTTTGCTACTGGGATTGTATCCAGCTTCAACTGTAAAATGCAGTTGCTGTACAATTCAAGCTGACTTGTAGAGACTGTATTTGGATCTAAATGGCATCTAGTTTCTTGCTGTATTACTTCAATAAAATAATTTCCCTGGGACTCCACTAATGGTTCAGCTGCAGGTTAAGTGAGTGAGTGGCTGACTTAAGATGCTGTTAGAACCATAGAACCATAGAACACTACAGCACAGAAAACAGGCCATTCGACCCTTCTAGTCCATGCCGAAATATTATTCCGCTAGTCCCATTGACCTGCACCTAGTCCATAACCCTCCAGACCTCTCCCATCCATGTATCTATCTAATTTATTCTTAAAACTTAAGAGTGAGCCCACATTTACCACGTCAGATGGTAGCTCGTTCCACACTCTCACCACTCTCTGAGTGAAGAAGTTCCCCCTAATGTTCCCCCTAAACCTTTCCCCTTTCACCCTAAAGCCATGTCCTCTTGTGTTTATTTCTCCTAATCTAAGTGGAAAGAGCCTACTCGCATTTACTCTGTCTATACCCCTCACAATTTTGTAAACTTCTATCAAATCTCTGCTCATTCTTCTATGCTCCAAGGAATAAAGTCCTAACCTGTTTATTCTTTCAATGTAACTCAACTCCTTAAGACCCGGCAACATCCTAGTAAATCTTCTCTGCACTCTCTCAATCTTACTGATATCCTTCCTGTAGTTAGGCGACCAGAACTGCACACAATACTCCAAAGTTGGCCCCACCAATGTCTTATACAACCTCACCATAACATCCCAACTCCTATACTCAATACTTTGATTTATGAAGGCCAGTATGCCAAAAGCTTTCTTTACAACCTTGTCTACCTGTGACACCGCTTTCAGGGAATTATGTATCTGAACTCCCAGATCCCTTTGTTCCTCCGCACTCCTCAGTGCCCTACCATTTACTGTGTATGTCCTACCTTGGTTTGACCTTCCAAAATGTAACAGCTCACACTTTTCCGCATTAAATTCCATCTGCCATTTTCTGGCCCATTTTTCCAGTTGGTCCAGATCTCTCTGCAAGCTTTGAAAGCCTTCCTCGCTGTCCACAACGCCTCCAATCTTAGTGTCATCAGCAAACTTGCTGATCCAATTCACCACATTATCATCCAAATCATTGATATAGACAACAAACAACAATGGTCCCAGTACAGATCCCTGAAGCACACCACTAGTCACAGACCTCCAGTCTGAGAAGCAATCATCCACTGTTAGCCGTAGATCACACTGTAAAGCTACTAGTCTCAGATTGGTCATGTTCCAAAGTTGCTGCATCGATCCCAGTATTTTCAAAGCCATGTCTTCACAGCCAGACTCATATCAAGATGTTTGTCTTGTTTGTACACTTGCTGCTGCTTACTCTCTATATTTTTAAAAAATGTGGCAAAGCTCTATAGTGGCATGTCCCTAACTTCATGTGTGCATTGCCCATGTCCCTAACTTCATGTGTGTATTGCCCATGTCACTAACTTCATGCCAAGCCTTCAGCAGCCCCTCTTCACACTTTGTGAGTTTTGCATTGTGTTCCTGGGCCACTGGGCAATATTTTGATATTCCACATTGTGTCTCCGCAGTGTCTTTGGGAAAAGCGTTGCAGGTAAATGATGCATTCTTTTGGGGAAAAAAAAAAGAAAAACTGAGATTGATAGGTAATTAAAATGTTACTTTTCTCCAAAGATTGTAAATAGTAATTATTAGTCTGGCTTTTTATGGATAAACACCGCCCCCCACCCCCAGCCACATCTATTGTGTCAGAAAGTCTTTGGTCCCAGGTGCCTAGCAGGGGTGGACTGGGAGTTATTTCCTTCTGCTTGTGAACATGGAGCCGTAAACATAGAACCTGTCAGGTTTTCAACCAGAAAAATGAATCTTTGGCAAAGTGCAGGGTTAAAGCAGGTCATATTTGGTGGCAATTTTGCTTAAGCCATTCAAGAGCACCCACTAAAGTGGGAGAGCATATTCAATATTTTTACATTATTACATGGATGTAAGTTTGAAATTAAATGATTACAAATGTTCTGCATGTTCACTTGTTAATTGAAATAATTCAAAGATTCATATCCGACCTTGTTTTACAATGTGAATTTTGAGTCCACGTAAAGGAGTGGAGGAGATTGAGACCATTCCTGTACTATTATAAAGGTAGATCTTAGTCATGCAGAGGCTTTGAAGGGCATAGGATCTAAGTGAGCGACTGATGCCATTAAACCTGTTAAGACATCTGTGACAGAGAATTTATTACTGGGAATTTAGAGAGAGAATTCCAGATCATACAACCAAGGCAGCTGAAAGTATCATTGTCAATTGTGGAGGAAAGACAGAGGGGATGTGCAAGAGGCTGGACTTAAAGGATCAGAGGGCTAGAGGGGGCGGTGTTATAGGGACTGGGGGAAATTACAAAGATGAAGACAAGTGAGGCCGTGGAGATATTTAAACACAAGGATCGGAAGTTTAATTTTGAGACATTGGCACCTGGTCTGTCATGAAAAGCAGATTACAGCCCTGAAATGCTTATGGGCATATTGAACATTTTAAGGAAGGTCTGTGTTTTTTTTTAAAGAAATACAAGCAAAGACACTGAGCAAAAGATGGCTGATAATGTAAAGTGACCACTTTCTGGAAAATTCCTACGCGGATTATACTGACAAACCTGTCCTGAGAGAACATGGAATGTTGCACCTGAAAAGGTGTCATGGCCCTTCCTCGAGCAAAGTCATTTGAAAGGGAGATAGGAAAGATACAAGAGACTGATTTAAACGTTTCAGCAGTCACCCAAAAATCCATCTGCTGTCGATTTATATCTCAGAATGTGTAAAATGGTCTGAGTTGAAAAATAAGTGGACACTGGGCACAGACATGCCCATTTCCCGCCCCCCCCATCCCTTCCCCCACCCTCAGCACCTCTCCAGGAACTACACAGGGAAAACACAGGGGAAAATGGGCTAAAAAGCTAGCGGCAAAGCAGTGCAGCGTGCGCTGGCGTGCTGTGTGAGTGACACAGAAACAAGAGGAAAATCAACCAGTCACCCCTGCAGTTTTCAGGTGACGTCTCTCGCTCTCTCTGTTTCTGGAAGTGAATGCAAGGCAAGGCCACGAAAAGTAGTAGAACTGTTGAGAATGCAGATAGAAGAGGAATAAAGAGTTAGAAAATGAGAGAAGAAGAAGAAAGAGAGAGAGAGAGAGAGGAAAGGGAAATAGCGGAAGCTTTCCAAAGAAGAATGCGTGAACTGGAAAGGAAGATAAAGGCAACTGAGGCAGGCAAAAGAATAGCCCTCTTGAAAAGTCAGGAAAAATCACTCGCATCAAAAGAAGCTGAAAAGGCTGGAGGAAACTGGCTGGGATCTGTAGGAACACAGGGAACCCAGAATGGTTCAGAAGCCTTAAAGGGGGCAACAGAGCTTGAAAGGGTTGGAGTGGCTAGGCGAGGGCTACTTGCAATCAAAGATGCAGGGAACACGCAGCCAAAGTCTGCAGAGAGCTGGAGAGTGTTCAGGGGCCCAAGAGGAAGCAGTGGAACCAGTGAGGGTTGGGGTAGTTAAAAACAGCTTCTTGAATTTAAAAAGGCCAAGGTTAGGTCTGTAGAATTACCGAGGGTCCCGAAAAGACCAATGAAATTTAAAACAGGCCAAGAGGATGACCTGGAAATTGAGTTAGTTGGTACACCTTTTACAGAATTAAACAGGGACCAGGGGTGTTCAAAGACAAGTAAGGAGACAGTGAGAGAGGTGCCACACTTGGCTGCAGAGTCACTGGAAGTTAAAAGGGCCAAAGACAGGCCAGCAGAAGTACAAAGAGACAAGGCAAAAATTGAGCAAGTTAAAAGGATCAAAGCTAGACCAGCGGTAATAAAAGGTCAACGAGGAACCCGTAAAGGTTAAAAAGGAGGATAGGAATAGGCCAATGATCTGTTTTGCAGATATGCTTCATGGCAGATTTTAATGGGGACGAGGGGAGTTCCTAAACAGGCAGATAATGAGGGAGATGCCTCAACCTATTGAAGAGCCAAAAGGGAGTATGGCGGGGGCCGAATGTCCACTTGGAGAATGTCCGGGAGACGTGGAACAGGTTAGGGAAATGCGAATTCCCAAGACAACAGAGAAAACTAGTGAACCAATGTTCTGTTTGATGGATGGTTTCATGGCAAATTTAAATGGGGAACAGGGAAATTCCCAAATAGGCCAGAGTGAGGGTAATGCCCCACTTAGCTGAAGAGCCACACGACGCAGCAGCTGAACCTAGCCCAACTCCTGTGAACTAAGGTATCCCCAAAGATACAGGACAGAACAGAGTTGCAAAAAGGTCCCAGACGAAACAATGTTTTTAAAAGTAGCCTGTACCCCTGCGAGATGGGCTGGAGGTCTGGCTAGCACACACCATTTCTTCAACTTTAGAGACAGAACAGGGAAGGTCCCAAGTAGACATGCAGATGGTGAGGGAGACGCCTCACCTAGTTGATGAGCTGCAGGGCAGTGCAGCAGGAGCTGGACAGCCAGCTGAGGGCATTAGTGTCTCACACAAAATGGGACAGGTTGGGAACCAACCCCTCCCCAAGGTTAACAGGTCAGGGAAAGACAGTAACCCTGAACCTCTACCACCCTTGGGGCTACCACATGGTGAGTTCAAGTGCAGTTAGAACCAAATTGAGCCCAGAGCCCAGTCAACTGGCGAATGTCTACCGGGGCAGGCATCTCAGAGGGTAGCCAGGAGGGACAGGAGGCTTCCCCAGTTGAACTTCCAATTGCCAGGTTGGCAGACCCTGGAATCTCGAATGCTCAATCAACAGCCCTGACCCTAGAGCAGTTGGAGGATGTAACCATCCTGCTCAGGAAATTTAAAGGAGGGTACTAGCGGTCCATGACGTGGATGTGGGAGAACCCGACCAATAAATCAAAAGCCCTACCAGCCAGCTCAGGTCAGACAGGAAACCCAGCACATGCTGAACTCTGATGTAGCTGAGCCCCAGAGCAGCTGGAGCTCCCCTCCCCCAGTATCCTGGAGTTGGATCTTGCAGCCTTTTAACCGACTAAAGAAATCACTCACATTGGCTGACACAGGGTTATCGACCAGAGGTGACTATAAGATAAAGTAACTTTGAAACCTTGATACCAAACTAATCCGTAAATGAATGTAACCTTCATGGAAAAGTTTGAAACACCTGATGCAAGATTCGTTTCTCCAAACATACCAGCTAAAAAAATCACCCACGTTGCTGGGAAATCAAACATGATTGTAGACACCCTGTCCAGAACTTAGAGACCCAGTTAAAACTGAAGAGGTAATATTGACCAAGGCCAAGAGAATGAATGTGTGTGTGTTTGTTTGTTTTATACTTTTTTCCTCTTTTGTAATGAAATGAGAATCTCACTTCATTTGTGGTGTGGGGGAAGTGTCATGAAAAGCAGATTACGCCACAAATTACTTACAGGCATATTGAACGTTTTAAGGACAACCTGTGTGTTTTTTTTTTGAAGTAATACAAGCAAAGACACTGAGCAAAAGATAGCTAATAATGTAAAGTGACCACTTTCTGGAAAATTCCTATGTGGATTATATGGATAGACCTGCCCTGAGAGAACATGCAATGTCACACCTGAAAAGGTGTCATGGCCTTCCTCAAGCAGAAACATAGGGAGACAGGAAAGGTACAAAAGACTGACCTTTTGTCTCTGCAACTACAGGAGATTAAAGGCTGATTTACACGTCTCAGCAGTCACCCAAAAATCTGCCTCCTGTTGATTTATATCTCAGACTGTGTAAAATAGTCTGAGATGAAAGAAAAAAATGGACTCTGGGCACAGACATGCTGTTCCCCACCCCCCCACCCCACCACCCCTCCCAATCCCCTCCTGGGAATACACAGGGAGAAATGGGTTCAAAAGCTGGCTACAGAGCAGTGCAGTGTGTGCTGTGCGAGTGACACAGAAGCAAGAAGGAACACCCATTTTGAAATAAAAGCAAAAAACTACTGCGGATGCTGGAAATCCAAAACAAAAACAGAATTACCTCGAAAAACTCAGCAGGGTTCTGTTGAAGGGTCATGTGGACTCGAAACGTCGACTCTTTTCTTCTCCACCGATGCTGCCAGACCTGCTGAGTTTTTCCAGGTAATTCTGTTCCCATTTTGAAATGTCTGTAATGTTCATTGATTGTATTGAAGAACCTCAGGCTGCGACATGATCTATGCGGAAAACTGAAATATGATTGCACTTTTTGTGATGGCTATTTTGAAATGTTTTGTAATGTTCTTTCTGATATTTTATTAATAAAGTTTATTTTTCCAAAAAAAGAGGAATGCCTGTAGTTGCAGGCAAAGTCTCTCCCTCTCTCTCTGATGCTGGAGGCAAGGCTCAGCAGAAGCCACAATGTACGTATTAAAAAGCTGTTTGTCTCACCTTGCTGCTATAACAAAGGAAATTATGAAATGCTTCTAGATTGGATTTTAACAAGTTCACAAGGTTTTTCTGCTCTGGCTAACAAAGTGAGGTCAGGTGCTGATGTTTAATCATTTTATTGCAGTTTAATTTAAACCACAATGCCCTCTGCCTCCTTTGTGCCTTCAATTTGCTAGAAATACATTTGTTTTTACCAGAAGAAATGTTCCATTGAATCTAGTTTCTTTCACATTCAGATTTATGATGTCAGTTATTAATAACATTGTGATCATATGACAATATTCTATTATTGTCATTGAAATGACAATATAAAACTATCATGTGTTAACACTTAGAAGTAACTGTTATGATCTGGTTCCTAACCGCTATCAGCACCCAGTTTAGTCTTATATTACACAAATATATTTTAAATACAATACCTGAATTCCTATCCAAAGTTTGTTTCGATTTTCAAAACAAAATTAAATGTTCAGTGCAAACCTCTCACAATATTCGTAACTTCACAAAAAGACTGTGCGGTAAAGAAATATGCAGTCGGGTACCTAATAGTGGCAACAGCTCTGAAGAAAGGTCATACGGACTCAAAATGTTAACTCTGTTTCTCTCGCCACAGATGCTGCCAGACCTGCTGAGCTTTTCCAGCACTTTTTGTTTTTATACCTTATATGGCGAGTCTATTTAAGCAGTAAAGTTGTTAAATCGTGCATCCTGCTCTGTAAATTATTAATTCTTTGAGTGTTATCAGCAATAACATTATAATGTAACCACCTCCACAACAATGTAATCATGCACCAATGTTCCTAGCCACCCGAGTTTTATAAATTTTACAAATATTTAACACAATTTACTTGTTCAAGTGACCTCTCACTGTAAACTGGTCCTTGGGTCTTTCACTTTTCCAATTTATAACAAACCAAACAGCTAATGCCTGTGCAGGCTGCAGTGACGAGTAGATTAGAACAGGTGGGCCACCACATTCAGCAGTGTGGAAAGGTGATATTTGGGATTACAGGCTTTTGATCCCATTTGCGAGCAGTGTGTGCCTCCCAGTAGCAAAGGCGGAGCTGCTGTGTGATCAATATTGACTCAGTTTGGTTGCCCTCTCTCTCTCCTTCGTCCCTTTCTCCCCTCCCTCCCTACTGCAGCAATCCTATCATTAAACATATGGCATTGACCACCGCCCCACCCCTCCCCCCCACCTCAAAGTAGGTCATTTCTAACGCTGTAAAATCTTCTGAAACGGCAACTCTGTGATAGTGCTAATCGATAATAATATCACGTTTACAGATACTCCATCATTCCTGTGTCGTATTTATGGTCTGGATGGGTGTCTGCATGTGTAATTTATTTGGTTTGTGCATATCTGGTAAATAATAAATGCACCTTTTTATATGGAGGATTTGCAGACTTGCACATATTCAAGATATTGTGCATTTCATTTAAGAGAAAATATCTAGGAAAGATTCAGCAGTAAGAAATATGAGTAAATAGCAAGGTATATGTTCCCATATGCCTGGGTCTGTACACCACTCTAGGTTTAGATCAGCTTGATAGGGATATTAATTTCTTCACCAACATCAATCATGACGAGAGAAAAATTATTGTACTATCTTTAAACAAGTTTTAAAGGAAGCCTCCAAACAATGCACATACTGCTGTAGACACGATATTTGATACAAGCAGTATCGTTCCAGACGAGTATCGCGTTAGAAACCTTTAAATAATTGATTGTTAATCTCCAGTCCAGAGACAGGTCATAAGAAAGTGAAGTGGAAAAGGTTAGATCCAGGTGCCAACGCCATGTCAGCGCCCAGCAACATGTGACAACCAGATCAGGATGGAGAGTTCAATTGAACAGTGGACACAGAAATACCTGGAAAAACTCAGCAGGTCTGGCAGCATCGGCGGAGAAGAGCACAGTTGACATTTCGAGTCCTCATGACCCTTCAACAGAACTAAGTAAAAGTAGGAAAGGGGTGAAATATAAGCTGGTTTAAGGGGGGGGTGGGTTTTGGGACAAGCAGCCAGAGATAGGAGGAGATAACCAAAAGATGTCACAGACAAAGGAACAAAGAGGTGTTGAAGGTGGTGATATTATCTAAAGGAATGTGCTAATTAAGAGTGGAGAGCAGGACAAGCAAGGTACAGATAGCTCAAGTGCGGGTGGGGTGAAATAAGACTAAAAGGGCATAAAAGGTATAGATAAACGATGGGTGGAAATACATTTAAAAATAATGGAAATAGGTGGGAAAAGAAAAATCTATGTAAATTATTGGAAAAAAACAAAAATGAGGGGGAAGAAACGGAAAGGGGTTGGGGATGGAGCAGGGAGTTCAAGATCTAAAATGTTGAACTCAATATTCAGTCCGGAAGGCTGTAAAGTGCCTAGTCGGAAGATAAGGTGCCGTTCCTCCAGTTTGCGTTGAGCTTCACTGGAACAATGCAGCAAGCCACGGACAGACATGTGGGCAAGAGAGCAGGGTGGAGTGTTAAAATGGCAAGCGACAGGGAGGTTTGGGTAATGCTTGCGGACAGACCGAAGGTGTTCTGCAAAGCGGTCACCCAGTCTGCGTTTTGTCTCTCCAATGTAGAGGAAACCGCATTGGGAGCAACGAATGCAGAAGACTAAGTTGAGGGAAGTGCAAGTGAAATGCTGCTTCACTTGAAAGGAGTGTTTGGGCTCTTGGATGGTGAGGAGAGAGGAAGTGAAGGGGCAGTTGTTGCATATTCTGCGTTTGCATGGGGAGGTGCCGTAGGAGGGGGTTGAGGAGTAGGGGGTGATGGAGGAGTGGACCAGGGTGTCACGGAGGGAACGATCCCTATGGAATGCCGCCGGGGTGGGTGAAGGGAAGATGTGGTGGCATCATGCTGGAGTTGGTGGAAATGGCGGAGGATGATCCGTTGAATGTGGAGGCTGGTGGGGTGATAAGTGAGGACAAGGGGGACCCTATCATGTTTCTGGGAGGGAGGAGAAGGCGTGAGGGCAGATGCGCGGGAGATGGGCCAGACACGGTTGAGGACCCTGTTAACTACCGTGGGTGGAAAACCTCGGTTAAGGAAGAAGGAGGACATGTCAGAGGAACTGTTTTTGAAGGTAGCATCGTCAGAACAGATGTGACGGAGGCAAAGGAACTGAGAGAATGGGATGGAGTCCTTACAGGAAGCGGGGTGTGAGGAGCTGTAGTCGAGGTAGCTGTGGGAGTTGGTAGGCTTGTAATGGATATTGGTGGACAGTCTATCACCAGAAATTGAGACAGAGAGGTCAAGGAAGGGAAGGAAAGTGTCAGAGATGGACCATGTGAAAATGATGGAGGGGTGGAGATTGGAAGCAAAATTAATAAATTTTTCCAGGTCCCGACGAGAGCATGAAGCAGCACCGAAGTAATCATCGATGTACCGGAGAAAGAGTTGTGGGAGGGGGCCGGAGTAGGACTGGAACAAGGAATGTTCCACATACCCCATAAAGAGACAGGCATAACTGGGGCATCAATTGAACAGCAGCATCAGCCCTGCTTTGTGCTGCTAGCCAGACCTGTACAAAGTGTGAGGGCGGGTCAACGTATCACTGAGTAGCTCAATTTCGGGGCCCCGTGCCACTGTATGGTTTGTTTCACCGCCACTGGTATAATGAATGGGTAAAGATGGGTATGATAGGTATAATGGGTTAAGATGGGTGTAATGGGTAAGTTGGAATTCATACAGGATGAGTTGAAGGCAGCAGTTTTAAATCAGATGAAGTTTATGGAAGGTGAGGGAATGGGAAGCCAACCATGGGAGCATTAAAGTAACCAAATCTGGAAGTCTCCAACCTATGTAGATATAATAATAAACACATGATTTGTGTAAGGAAGAAAGGCGATTATGATGTAACAATTACAAGGAATCAAAATGTGTCCTGGGGATCTTGGATAATTAATTATATCCTGGAATCCTTAAGGACAAGAGGGTAGAATAGTAAAGGCTCTGGTTAATAATTTTGGGAGTTGCATACGCAGAGGAGCTGGAGGACAGCAATTATTATTCTGATATTCAGAAAATAAGTGAGATGTCAATTAGAGAGCAGTCAGCCTAACATTTGTAATGGTGAACAAACTCCAGAGTGTTGTGCTATCCATGCATATCTAAGGAGCACAAAGGCAATAAGGTACAATCTGTATAGATTCAGCACAGGTTGTGTTTCATCCATCCATTGGAATTCTTTGGACTGGTAACAAAAGTGACGGATGAGATATCACTCGCTGGCATGGCGTACTTGGATTTACAGAGGACATTTGATCAGTTTCCACATACAAAACTTAGTTGAGGCTCATGGAACTAGAGATGTGTTAGCCAGCTCGAATGATATGTGCAAGGCAACTGGAAGCAAAAGACGATGACACATGGGAAAAGTTGGCATAGCTGACCAGGAGAGTTTGACACAGTCACTGTCCTTCCACGGAGTTGTCATTCCTACAAAAGACAACCTAAATAGACTGAACATACAACTGGAAGCTGGTTATACATGTTGCAAAGAAAATAAAAATAGCTACGAGGAAAATATAGCCACAAAGAAGTGAATCATGAAAGGTCATTTCAGAAATATTACTCGGATTGCGCTTTTCTCTTCTGAGTCATTTGCAAATATTGTTTTCAGAGGTGACCCAGACAAAAAAAACAGGGCTCCTTCCTGGCACCTTTTGCCCAAAATCTTTATACTTGTCTTAGAGGAAAACCCATTTTGTAAGGCAACAATGTTTACTGATGTTTATCTATGTGGCAAGTGACAAAGATTAATGAGGTAACACATTCAAAAAGATAAAACGCTGGTCGGGCCACAGATGGAGTCCTGTGTGCAGTTCTGGTCACCACGTTACAGCAAGGATGTGAGTGCACTGGAGAAGGGTGCAGAGGAGGTTTACCAGGATGCTGCCTGGGCTGGAGGGTCTGAGCTATGAGGAAAGATTGGATACGCTGAAGTTGTTTTCCTTGGCGCAGTGAGGGTTGAGAGGGGACCTGATAGAGGTGTATAAGATTATGAGGGGCATAGATAGGGTAGATAGGAAGGCACTTTTTCCATTAGTGGAGGGGTCTATAACCAGGGGTTAAGGATTTAAGGTAACAGATAGAAGACTAAGAGGGGAGTTGATGAGAACTTTTTTCACCCAGAGGGTGGTGGGAGTCTGGAACTCACTGCCTGAAAGGGTGGTTGAGTCAGAAACTCTTGTAACATTTAAGAAGTATTTAGATATTCACTTGCGTTGCCATAGCCTCCAGGGCTATGGGCCAAGTGCTGGAAAATATGATTAGTGTAGTCAGGTCTTTGTTGACTGGTGTGGACATGATGGGCCGAATGGCCTCCCTCTGTGCTATAAACATCTATATGAACCTTTCAAAGGCATAAGCTAATGTCTAAATGGAGAGAGATTTTGTGCAGGTGTTCTCACATCCTCAGGACGTCACAGTGCTTAAAATATAAGGAGTATTGTTAGGGAGCAAAATGGAGCAGTTAAATTGCATACAAACAACAAGGAGCGAAATGAAAGCAAGATACTGCAGATGCTGGAAACACTCAGCAGGTGTGGTAGACTCTGTGAAGAGAGAAGCAGAGTTAATGGCCGGGATATTAAGGGTGGTGGTGGCCCAGTCCACCAGCCAGAAAGTTGGGGGAGCTCTGCCTTGGTTGGTCATAGAAGCTCCAACTGCATTTTGTGCTCAGCAGACAATTAGCTACCCGCAGTCGGGACTCCTGTCCCTTTGAGGGGCAAGGTCCTGCCCCCTAAGAGCTGCCAGCCAATCAGAGGGCAGGCACCTCTTTAGGCTCAGCAACGTCACCGGTAGTGGTGGTCACTGCTGGGACTGCAGCAGACCAGGAGTAGCAATAATAGATGAAGATCGGCCGGGTCGGGCTCACCGGCGAGATGGGGTGGCCATTGCTGATGGTAGGGGTTGGGTGTTTTAGTGGGGGGGGGTGCAGTCCTTGCCACTGGGGGGGCAGGGGGTCCTTTTGTGGACCATAGGGTGCCCAATCAGGAGGGCTCCACACTGTGCTGTAAGAAGACTGCCAGGGCTTCCCTGGTGGTCTCCGCACACGGTGAAGTGCCCATCTGTTGCTAAAATGCCAGTGGTGGGAAGAACCCTGTAACTGGCCACTTAAGGTCCTCAATTGGCTTGAGTACAGGAGGGCCCTCTGCCATCTTTCTTGCCACTGGTAAAATACCAGCGATGGGAAGGTGACAAGCATGCCATCCCCTTCCCCCCACCCCCCCACACCTCCCCCATCAATCTGCCTCCTAGCATGCTCTCTGGGGCTCCGTAAATCCCAGCCAACATTTCACATCAATGCCTCTCTCCACAAGGTCCTGGTCATCTTGTGTATTTCCAGCATTTTCTGATTTTATATTAAATGAGGTCAACTCTGTTATTGATGATGGCGATTATTTGGGTATGAGAGAAAAACAAATGCCAAAATGCTGTCAAGTTAAAACTAGACACATCCCTCCAGTGGGTTTACTATGATTAGGCTCAAACCTTCTTAGCTAAGATAATGAAAAATCAGTGAAATTTCCTTCCCCCTATTAACTTGCACTGTAATGCCTGCACAAATGGATGGGATTTTCCCTAATCACAATGCTGCAGGAAGCTGTTCACATGCGGAGATTTTTACCAAAGTTGCAGAGAAATCCATGGGACCACATGGAATTTTACACTATGCCAAATATTACTCTGACTTTAATGGAGAGTTTCCTGATGGGTAGAATAGGTTGAAATTGCTCCCATGGGGCAGTGTCTAAAGACAGCATTCCACCTGACCCCATGCGCTTCTCACCCAGTGAGTTGGACTAAAATTGCGCCCACCCCCCTCCCCCCCGCCCACCCCCCACCGCCTCCCCCCACTAGCTGGTCTCTCATATGAAGCATGAAACTTGGATGATCGAGGCATTAGAGAGCTATTGGATTTGAGATTAATCCCACAACATGCAGCATCACTTTCAAGGGAGAAAATTGAGATGGAGGATGGAAAGGGTTTAAGAATGAGAGTATGGGTACATGTGCCAGGTGTTCTGTGGCCTGTCAGTGTTTGCAGTATTCTGTTACAGACAAAGTTGAAATTCTGGCCTGACAGCAAAAACAATGCTGGATCTACAGTCGACTTCTTGAGGTCACATCTGAAATGACCTGTCATGAATCACTTGCTTCAAGTTATTTTTATCCCCTTTGCAAAATAAGCCATTAGCTGCCATTTGTACGCTCAGTATATTTAGTTTGTTTTTGTTAGGGATGGGATGTAAAATCCCGAGTGGGATTGTGATGTGTGCAGTTGGAAAAATCTAAGCCATTGAAACAGAAACATTCTGCAAATAGTTTGCAGATATTCAGCATGTCTGCTTATGCTTCTCTCAGATCAACTTTTAATACCAAATAGAAGCTGAACCTTGGTAATATTAGCTAATTAACGATATCAATCACTATTTAATACTCAACAAATTTAGGTAACTGAGATGTTGCATTGTCGTGACAAAGGTGATTGAGATATTTAGTTAATGAGATTAGGCTATGTCATTATAAGCCTGAACCCCTCTGAATCCTGTAGCTGGGAGAGGGATAAGCAATGGTTGGGCCTCAGCTAGTTGGTGAGGAGGCTCATGGAAGGCAAGTGAGAAACTGTGGTAAAGTGGAGTACTATATACCTTGAAGAGAATGTAGTTAGTTGACCATGTGACTGTATTGACCAATTGTTACACTGCAGGGGCTTCTTGGGTAACTGTATATCTAGAGCTGGAGGTGATTGAAGAAGCACATTTGGTGTTAGTGCTCTGTTCTTAGTTCCAATAAACTACCAGTGTCAGTCCAGTTAATCAGTCTCTCTGCCTGTATTGTTTCAAGCACCAACTAATGTGTTAATATCAAGGGCGCAGCTAGCATTCGCCAGACAAAGTGAATCTGATAACCAAAAACATAAGAGAAACTATTTTGTAGTGAGTGTGCCAGGGAACAAGTCTAATGATTGGACAAAAACCACGATAATGTTCTTTGTATTCTCAAAAGTGCTGCAAGTTTGTACGTGGTCTACTGCACCCAAGATAGAACGTGTCTCATTAATGTATCTTTGTTAAAGAATTGGCAGCCCTGCAACATTTACCTTCTTGTGCCATTTACGTTGTATGTTGTATTGGTAAACAGAGCAAGTGTTCTTGTATTGCCTCCAAAATGAATATGCTCCAAAGATTGCTTTGCTTTTTTATGATTTCTGCAATAATCCAGAATTTTATTTCACTCATTGTTTTAAACTATTTGGCAAACCTTGTGCACCATTTAGGAATTGTGCTGGTAAAGTCAAATTGCCTCAAGCAGGTGTTGTTTGAGTCACTCACATCATTGACAATTGGTATACTGTGCTGCTTTTGAAAATGTCAGTGAGAATACTGATTTGACACATTTGTACACAGACAGCTCAAGGCAATTTCACCGTATGAATTCTGCTGGGTCACTATTTTATAGATGTAACCTCAGCAGGGAGATT
This sequence comes from Cetorhinus maximus, assembly GCF_964194155.1. NCBI lineage: Eukaryota > Metazoa > Chordata > Chondrichthyes > Lamniformes > Cetorhinidae > Cetorhinus > Cetorhinus maximus. The sequence continues at coordinate 1,161,388 of NC_135903.1, forward strand.
GCACCTACAAACTTGAGTAGGCCCTCAAGCCTGTTCCACCATTCAGTTGGATCATGGACAATCTGTACTGTAACTCCATTTACCCACCTTTGCTCCATAACTCTTGATACCTTTACCTGACAAAAGTCCATCCGTCTTAGTCTTGAAAATTTTATTGACCCATGTCAGTAGGTCAACCTCCCTCTTACACTCTAATTCCAGAGCCAACAGTCCAAGTGGGGTAAAATGGTTAAGGCTCACAATTATGCGTTGTTTTAACTGTTTATTGTTCCACCAATAATATATAAATGTCAGTGCCTTCAATTTCAATTAACACCCACAAGCACTATTCTCTTTAACACTCTCCAATTTTGAACAGTATTCACCCTGACAGTGATTCAGGGAAGTATGTTCCAATTCTGCAGATAATCCACCGCCATGGTTATCCTTCCCAATCACTCCCTTGTCTCTAAACACACAATACTTATAGTACATTAAAAAAATCATACCAGTTCCAATGATCGACACAACTCTCCCCTTTCCCCGCCCACCCTGCTTTCTTTGATTGTTACATCTTAAATCTTGTACCAATTTCACATCCTGTATTTGTGAATAGTCTATTAACATATTAAGGTGTTTTGATGGGGAACATTCTGGGTTTATCAGCATCATCAGATTGGTGAATGAGTTTTACCCTAAGGCAGTTTTGGAATTAACATTTCCAAGGGAGACGGGTGCTAACCAGATGTAATAGAACCACAGCCATTAGCTTGTAAGTGCTACTTACAGCTTGGCCACAGGGGTCAATGGTCAAGGTAGTCACTTAAATCTGGACAAACACATACCATTGTGTGGTCTCATTGCATCAGCTATCTCTTGGTTATATATTCATGAAGTCACTTTATCGTGTCTGTCTGGGTAAATTAGTTTCAGCCCCCAAAATGTTTTTAAAAAAAAGTTTAGTTCAAAGTCTCGTTGGTTCCGGGGATGCGAAACTCGTATTTCTGATTGTTCCCTTATAAACTGCCTTACACTCCCTTGACCTTAAATGTCGACTTCCTTTAAATTAAATGCCTTCTTGCTGAAGGAGCGGCTACACCGGAACCCACAGGGTTTTGAGGGAGCAAATTGCAGGTTTTCATTACCCTCCTGGGGGAGGGTGTGGGGTGGAATGGCCTAGCTCGAATTTTGAGCTTATACCCTCTTGTTATGGATTTTCTGTATCCTACCAAAGCCTTTAATCATTTTAAATACCTTGATCGGTTCACCCCTCAGTCTACTAAACACGAGGAATACAAGACAAGTTTATACAACCTATCCTCAGTCCTCAACATGCTGTGTTCCTCCAGAAACCTGTAGGAACTGAGGGCCGCTCATCTCTGGGCAGCTGAGTCCTGACAAGCAGCTGCTCCGACTGGTGTGACACGAATGTTACTTGCCACATGTCAGCCCAAGCCGGGCTTTGTCCAAATCTTGCTGCATTTAAACATCTGCTTCAGTGTCTGAGGAGTTGCGAATGGTGCTGAACATTGTGCAATCATCAGTGAACATCCCCACTTCTGACCTTGTGATGGAAGGAAGGTCATTGATGAAGCAGTTGAAGATGGTTGGGCAGAGGGCACTACCCTGAGGAACTCCTGCAGCGATGTCCTGGAACTGAGATGATTAACCTCCAACAATCACAACCACCTTCCTTTGTGCTAGGTATGATTCCAACCAGCGGAGAGTTTTCCCCTAATTCCCATTGACTCCAGTTTTGCTCGGGCTCCTTGATGCCACACTCGGTCAAATGCTGCCTTGATGTAAAGGGCAGTCACTCTCACCTCACCTCTGGAGTTCAGCTGTTTTGTCCATGTTTGTACCAAGGCTGTAATGAGGTCAGGAGCTAAATGGCCCTGGCGGAACACAAACTGGGAATCAGTCAGCAGTCATTTGGGCTGAGTTTTAATCACTGCAGTTATTTTGATACATTTTGTGCAGCTAACTTAAAAAAAATTATTTAAAACTCAGTAAGCAAACTTATATTCAGTCTTTATGACACATGTATAATTGTTGGACCATTAGGAATGGGTTGTTAATGAACTGTGCTAATTTCTTGTTTATAGTTGCTAATTAATTTTAATTACAAAATTTATTTTCCTCAAGTCTACTAGTGTTGGTAAAGTGATGCATTATTTTCTGAAAAAGGTTTTTACACTTTGCTGTGACAAGCAGGCAAAATCCTATTTGAATAAATTTGCATTTTACAGGCGTAACCTTAATTGTTTCTAAGATCACTAGTGGATTAGCCATGGCATTGCTTCTAGTTAGCAGGAAAGTGGACCATAATTTGCTGTGACAGGACATCTGTAGCACTTGCTGTTAGTTAGGCTTGACCTTACACACTTAGTGCAATTCTGGGACAATTCTGCTCTGAGTATCGTAGGGGGCACGTTTAACCCGCCCGCTGCAATGGTGGCTTTTCACGCCGTATTGTCCCCTTTCTGCCTCAACAATTATGCAGTCACGGGAAACACACCATTTCACTGGTGGGCTCCCTCCCATTCACCCACCACGCCGTCATGTTGCTGCCTCCTCAAGCTGGGCTTGAGCTTTGAACTGCTCCCGCACACCCTGCTCTCAATGCTCACAGCCCAGAACTGCTGCACAGAAAACATGGCCCCAAAAAACAAGAAGACTGCAGCCCACCATTTTTCTGATGTGTCCCTGGAACGCCTTTTGGATACCATAGAAGGCTGTCGCGATGTTCTCTACCACCACACTGGCCACAGGAGACCCATCAGTGTCACCACTTTGGCTTGGGAGGCGGTGGCAGTGGTGGTCAGTGCCAATGCTACACAGAAGGGGTTCACCATCCAGCGCAGAAAGAGGATAAATGATCTCATCCATGTTGCCAGGGTAAGGCAACCATCCCATCACTCTAAACTCACACACACTCACAAGCCCATCACACATTCACTGGCATCTCACTCACTGCCAGCTCAAGAGACATCACCACTTGCTCTCTGACACACACCCTCACATGTCTACCTGGCCTCATCCCCTCTGGAGACTGCCTCCTCAGCCCTCACCCTCTTGAGGCCACTTGCACAGATCAACATGTGTCCCCACACACACCCTGGGATACCGCCCACCCCCCACGCGGTACTACCCTCGTCCTGCAGCCTCTTCCCTTGCCTGAGGCCACTTCTCCCCTTCCCCGAGCAGGCCCTAGCCCTGCAGCCATTGAAAATCCACACCCGCCTACGTCTGGCCTGGTAAGTAGAGTTCTGTCCGTGAACCCCCCTAAAAGTGATGTGGTGCTGCCTGCGAAGCCTGGCGCTAATGACCACAAGTGCTGCCCGAAGCAAGGTAGGCAAACAAACCTCGAAGTCCCGAGTGAAGTGCAGCCCACCAGGTGCACGTCGCTTTATGTTCAGTTGTGAAACACGTTGGCCGGATGGTCCAGTGTGGGGTTTATTCTGGCGGGCAGGCAACATAATGAGATACAAATACATTGAAAGTAGGTTCCTGACGTTGGATGGCGGGAAACGCAGCCCGTCATTGACGGGCAGAGTGGATGTTTGAAAACTGGCTTCACGATGGCGTAAGACTAATTTTTGGCCTTCTCGCCATATTGTCTGCTCATGCCCGCCCATATTGTCTGCTCATGCCCGCCCATATTGTCTGCTCATGCCCACCCATATGCCCAGCACCAATGGGGTGGAAAATTCCTGCCTTAGATTTTTTTAATGTCTTGCGTGGCAAGTTGCTGAAAGTATGAGTTGATAACATTGCAGTGATGCAACAGCACAAGAAACTTTGTATCTCTTAACCAATCAGATTGAAGGACTTTGAAATTAACAGGACAAGCGCTGAGGAGGAAGTGTAAGTTAAAGTGGGTGAATTCGATATCATCGAATTAGTTACAGCAAGAGTATTAAAGTCAGGGAAGGAAAGATTGGATTGAGAGGGAAAGAAAAGAAGAGGGAAAAGTAAAAAAATAAATTATACATTTTTAAGATTATCGATGATTAAAACCTGATGGACTGAGATTCCACACATGTAACAGTTCATTTTCAATGGCAGGGAGGTTAATTGGTGATAATTAACACTTATCGTGCCATTAAAGGATGCATAGACTTAAAATGATGACTTAACTATCTGTGGCGAGTTTAGTTTGAATTTACCATGGTAACACATGAACTTTGTCATTCAATGCATTTCAAAACTGAGGCAAACAACGAGATGCTATTTTTGGTGAAGCTAATGATGGATCAACATACGGAATTTTGAGTTTAACCGCATCTACCCCTCACTCGAGGTTGCTGTACCGTTTGCATATAAATAAAACAACATGGAGCGCCACTGGTGTCTCCATTTATTTTGACAGCAAAATCTGAGTTTATAAATTGTTTCACAAACATGGAATCATTAACACACAATGGATTTCTACTGCCACTTAAAGCTGCAACTGTTTTTAGCATGCACTTACCCTTTAAGATCTCACTGTCTAATTGTTGCACATAGGCACATCCTGATGCTAATTAGTGTTGACAAGGGAACTTCCAGATTGATAGATGTTTGAATATTCCAGATTCCAGGTTCGAGGTCAGAAGAAACCAGTTTACAATAACAGTATATTATTAGTACGTGTGATGTTTTAATGTACAATGGATTGAAAATTTTTAATATTTATTTTTAAGGGGTTTAGTCTGACACTGCCAGCTTTTCTTGACTGTTTTAGTTGGTACATAAAGTATATAATTACTTGTTGCTGTTTTATGTACCAGTTCCCAGCCTACTACAGTCTGCCCTGTACCCTGTAATAAATATAATTAATCATACTTTTTTAATACTGTATAGGAATTTTAATGGAGCATAATGCCTCCTGCTAGGTGTAGCTCGTTAATTACATATAAACAGTGTTTAATTGTATGCAGATTGTGGGCATTAACTGGGGATTCACTTCCATATATATAAAAGCAGAGTAATACCATGGTTGTTGGGTTAGGAGGTGCATGTTAGTAATGTGTGTCTCTGCAAATAAATGCTTATGAAAGTGTTCTTATAATAGTTTTTCACCAATTAATCTCTCAAATGCTATGTACAGGATCTCCAGCTCCAGAATAGATAGCACCTTAGACCATAGATGCAGTAATGTAGTGGTTATGTTACTGGACTTGTAATTGAGAAGCTTCCACAAACAAACCAGGGCAATTTCTAAGATACTTTACAGTGTTTAGTTATGTTACATGAACACAGGAATAAAACTGCTATGGGCATTTCCACATTAATACTACACAATTAAGCAATTTTTCACTATCTAAATGAGTGAGTCAAAATGTAAAATAAAGATCTTGAATTCTCTGCAATTGTCTGCAGATTAATCCTAAAACCATTAAGTGGATTTATGGTTTTGAAATTTTCAGTACAATAAAAGCATGGTACAATAATGAATGCTAATGCAAAAGATATAATCAGTAGAGACTTTAAATTGACTCTCAACATTGTGTAAAATATCAATATTGTTAACTCTATTAGCTAGAAGCTGACAAGCTGCTGATGTTCGTAATGTACAATTTATCCTGACATTTCAGGTTCAGGAAATCAATAAATCGGCTTTCTTTTGGTGGCTCAGCTGGTTATAATGGGGAATATTTGAATTGTGTGGAACAAGATGATCCTAGCTCGCAGTCTATGCAAAGTTAGCTGCTGTGCCATCAGGACCTGCAAAATTGGCTTCAGCACTCTGGTGTAGGGAGGAAAAAAAAAATCTGCCCTGGTAACTACCACCGACCATTTAGTGACTACCGCTGGCTGTTCAGTAATTTATGCTGGAAGTACATATGTGATTATGGGGTAAGGGCAGAATCCGTTGTTTGCGCACTCCACCCCCACACTTTAAATTGTCGACTGAGGCTCAGACATGTAGAACGGGCAATAAATGAGGAATCAAAGGGTGACTTCAACCTGGAGAAATAAAAAGATTTAAAACTGTCAGAAGCTCAAGTGAACTTTGGAGAGATCTGATCACAGGTGCTCTTTTTCACTTTATTTGTTATTGTTTTCCAGATGATTCAGACCAGCAAGATGCTGATTGAATCTGCTGATGCTGTCTACGTGAAGATAATGCAGGCTCAGAAGGCTGGTGAGTGCCACTATCACCACTGCATGTGTAGACTACATGCTGAATACTCAGTTAATGTGGCAAAGTTGGAGAATGTTGGGGTGAGCTGGTACACACAGCTAAAAATGAATGGGTTTGTGTGTCCTCTTGCTCAAAATACTTGGTCTTAGCTGGGGGCTGATGAAAGAGATGGCACACTGCCCATGAATAAGAATCTGAGGGGAACTAATATGCACTCCTGTCGCACAGCTCAGCAGCTGGTTCTTCAGAGTGTTCTGTTATAGCATGAGGAAGAAATCTAACTTCAAAGACAAATGGCATTGGTGGGTGTGTTTGACCAGCTCTAACTGGATCTCTGGATTTGGCATGTTTTATAGCAATATGATGGGCAGGACTGTGGGTACCCTCAAATGGGCAGCTTCATGCCAAAAACTGAAGTTGAACTGATTAAGTTGGTGCCCCAAAACATTCTGCTGTTCTATTTGAAAAAGAAATCTGCACTAAATGGGGGAATCTACAGCTAAAAGTGCCACAGATAAAGACTTTTGTTTTTTTTAAAAAGTCACCAGCTAAGTGCCCCATTATGACTATTTTGTTTTTAAAAAACTCATTTTCTGCAAGGAATTATTTGTTTTGTTGCTGAGTTTACAGAGCAATTCTCAGTAGTGGGTTCCCTTTTAAAAAACTGAAACATTGTGGAGTTATGATTAACATCCCCTTCCTATAGACATTGAAAGAAACACTTTGTGTTTAAGCACTAAATGTTACCAACATCATTAGGAACTGCTTTGCAGGATTTACTGAGCACTGCACTGTGAATGTGCCTTCTTAGCTGCCCAACTCCCTCACACTATTATGCAGTAAATGGCTTGAGGCATATTTGCCAGAGGCTTTTATCGACATACATACATTGAAAACAACAATCAACCGTAGGAAGGACGTTAAATCATGATCATTTGGCTTGTAATGGTTCTTTTAGTTACAGGGCATTAAGTTATATCTCACTGCATGCAATATGACTGTACCCAAATCTTAGAAATAACTGTTAACTTACAATAGATATAGAAAAGCTTCAATTCTTGAATTCTTTTGAAAAAATTGATTAACCCCTAATGGCTGAAGCAGGTCACTAAAATATGAGGTTTAGCTGGACTCAAATGGTGTGAAAATGTTAGCTCCAATTAGGAGTCCTCGTATTTATCAGGAGGTTAAAAAGACTGGTAAATCCATGTTTGAAGCTCAGTAGATATACAGCATGGTGTGGCACTGGGCTACAGAGACCAAGAAAACTTTGGTTCAAAATCCTGTTGAGGTAGCCAGTTTACAGTTAGCTTCAAGATTCCTGGACCTGGATTGGGGAAAATTGTCCAGGGTTCTTGCTTCTTTACCACACCTAGAAAGTCTGTTGGTGTGGACATCAAATGAGGGTACAATTAGATGTGGCTATGATTGCCTCTCATGGTCATATAGACTACTACTTTGTGCTCTGAAGTTTCTTCAGTGGGACTTGAACCCACAGCCTTCTGATTGGGAGGTAGGAGTGTTATACACTGAGCCACAGCTGATACTCACTTCTACAAGAATAAGAGTGATTTGAGCAAGATACCTGAGGGCTGCATTGGTGCTATAATGTATCATCACCTTCAGGAGAGGAAAAGGTGGAAGGTGTGTATCTAGAGAGAAAGTTCAAAGATGAGACCAGTCTGAGCCTTTATCCTGGGATATTTCTTGAAGCAGAAAACTTATTTTCATGTTTTTGTCATGGAATGTGGGACTTGGGGGATGTACTCATCTGGAGTGCCACAAGATCCTCTGTGTTACATTAGGATAAATCTGTACCATCATGAGTACCTTTTATGGCTTATTTATACTGAGACCTAGTGCCAAAATTCAGTCATAATTTGGACACTTACACTGGGTGGAGAGGTGGAGAAAAAATTACATCACTGCAGGTCCTGCACTCTGCTTGTTGCCTCTTCCAGTCTGACAACTGTACCCGTCCAGCCTATTATAAGACATAAATATTGGACACACACTTTTATTCATTCATGGGATGGGGGTGTTATTGGCTAGGTCAGCATTTATTGCCCCTCCCTAATTGCCCTTGAGACCTGCTCAGCCATTTCAGAGGGCATTTACAAGTCAACCTGTGGGTCTGCAGTCACATGTAGGCCAGACCAGGTAAGAACAACAGATTTCCTTCCCTAAAGGACATTAGTGACCCAGATGGGTTTTTACGACAAACAGCAATGGTTTCATGGTAATCATTAGACTTTTAATTGAATTCAAATTTTACCATCGGCTGTGGTGGGATTCAAACCCAAGTCCCAGAGCATTACCCTGGGTTTCTGGAGAACTAGTACAGTGACAATATCACTGTGTCACCACCTTCCCACATGTGTAGATGTGCAGCCAGGGTAGGTTTTGAGACCTTATTAGTTTGATTTTCAAATGACGATAGTAATCCTAGCCCTCCAAATTGACAGCAGGACTGGGCCATATGTGGTGATTCTGGCTTGTCATAAATGTCCACATATGATTGACTCAAATCCTTACTAGGGTGAGACCCATTTCTTCAGCCAGTGCTGATCGGAACCAGATAGTCAAAGTTGTTTACAGTGAAGGGTGAAAGGTTGGATTCCAGGACAATCTGGTTTCATCCAGCTGCTATCAATGAGGTAACAGGGTGTGGCTTTTTCTTTCTGTAGCTAGAAAGATTGGTCAGAGGCAGTGGGAATAGACCATCTGTGTAGAAAATACCACTGCAGTGACATAATTAGAATAATTATGGCTGCACTCCACATACATGATATCACTGCAACAGAATTTAATAGTGTTACTGCTAGGGAAATTCTTCATCAACCTCCTTCTATCAAACATATAACATTCAGATTATGGGAATGAGGAAATAATGAGAAGCATCAGGAATGTACAGTATCTCCCTTCACTACATTTCAAATCAATTAGACATTCCATTGCTAAGTGACTGAAATAAAACATTTTAAAAAAAATCTTTAATCTGAAATATATTTTGACAAAATAGCGTCTGGTAAAGCCTGGTAAATAGCCATTGTTACATAGAATTACAACACAGAAACAGGTCATTCAGCCCAACTGGTCTATATTGGACTTTCCTCCTATCCCCTTTATCTAACTATTAGCATAACCTTCTTTGCCTTTTTCCCTCATGTTTAAATGTCTATTAAATGGGTCTGTGTGTTGTGCAGTGATGGATGTGTGAATCAAGACTACATTTGTAAATTAATTTTCTGTGTCGTTATTACACATAAAACCCAATAAATTATCTAACAACTAAAATACTATTATAATTATCAAGCCAATACTCTTAAGATCTTTGCCAGGAACACAAAAGCTGATGTAGCTGCATCTCAATATTTTTTATTGCAGGGACAAAAGGCAAAATGTGATTTTATTCTTTACTTAATGTGGGTAAATACTTCTTAATGTCCACATGAGTAAAATTTTTAATTCATTGTTCTTTTTGACCAAATGAGAAGCTCCAGGCATAAGGCATTGCATTATAGTTTTTATAAAGAATCACTTATTACACACCAGAAAAACTTAAGAGTCAAATAATATCTACAATCCTCACAGTTGGAAGCAAAGAAAGTGCAAGATATTTGTAATTGCTTTAACTAATCTGGCAGCGTTTCGAATGATCTTTGTGGATAATAGGGTAAGTTTTCACTGTGTTCCATAATGTAGTGTGAGAATCAGCAGCACATTACATCCCCCCTAATCTTTTATTTCCAATGAAAAATAAGGGCTGGAATCTGGCTTTGCCAGGGCAGGTGGGAATGGGAAGAGTGGTGAGGGGTAGAGGGTGGGGAGGAGTTTCAAAAACCTGATTTGAGTCCTCAAAACCTTTACTACAATGTGTATGTGTTTTATAGTTTGCTCAGATTATCAGTGAACTGTGCATGTTGTAGTCTGGAGCTATGGTAGAAACTCCAACTTTCTTTCCATCACATGGCCGACCAGGAATCTCTCCCACTCTCAGCCATTGACACGTACTGGGAACATTTGCAGATTGATAGTCAACTCATTTGGCCACATTATGAACACATCTTCCTTGGCCTTCAAGTCCTGGATTGGGACTTGAACCCAGAGCTTCTGGCTCAGAGGCAGGGGCACTATCCCGCACCAGAAGGCCTCCTTTACAAGAATGAGATAATTTAATCCCAGAAGAAATCAAACTGGAGTGAAATCAAAGCGTTCTTTCTGTGAGGTAGCCACAATGGGAAGTTTGGATAGTGGGAGGACTGCACAGTGGCTGAAGAGAGCAGGCAGCACCTTGGAGGGTGAACAGTCTCACCCCACACAAAAGTGACTGTGCAGCTAAAATAAATGTAATGCACATGATCTGGTGCAAGATCCCTTACGTCCCAAGACTTTTCACTGTGTAAAACAAGTTTTCAGTTCTCCCCATGTTGCACCAATGCATACCAGACTGTTTGTTTGGGTCTGGCCAATTCAGCATTAAAAATTGCCTTCTTCCCCCTCCCCAGGATGTTAACGGCATCTCAAGGAGTTTAATGGGCTGTTAATTGGAGGCGAGCAGGTTCCTCATTTCTCCCTCCCCGCTCCCCCTCTCCCATCCCTTTGAAAATCGGAATGCATCCCAGGAGTTTTAGGATCCGGGAATTCCCTCCAAGGACGCGATTTTTAAATAGTGGCCAGACCCAGCTGGCATCTGAAAATCTGGCCCTTCATATGTCTCTCAAGATGAAACCAGCAACCTTTTACCTTTGACCCCATCCTTGCATTCAAGACGATTCCTCATAACAGCTGCTGACAATAATTTCAATAAAAAGATCGAATGCCTGATACACTAAAACCTGCATCTTGAATCTTTGTTGTATTTGGGTCAGCACAGACCAAGCATAAAAATTAATTTCAATCATGATAAATTGATCCCTGGAAAATATTTTGGATGCCTGCCACTCTGACTTCTGGATGCCAGAAAAATATTGCACCTTTAGACTACATTAACAAGCTACTGTTCTGGATTTTTTTTACAGTTAAAATGATGCTTAGAAGCAAAGCACATTGACAAGATATTAAAGAAGGCTTATACATGAGAACTATAACAGTCCAAAATCAGCTGAACCTTCTCTCTGGTGCACCTGACATGATACGTTATATGTAGATTTTGTGAGCTATGTGGGAGCTGGTGTGTGTTTTTTTTTACCAGGGCTGAAACATCACTGATCTAAAGCCAATTCTCTTGAAACAAGCAGACAAACAAAACATTAACAGACTTCCTACATTGTCAAGCAAAGGGATAATATTGTATAACTGCCAGCTTTCCCAGCTAAATACCCTGCCTGTTTTTGACAGTAATCAGAAGTTACATTTTCGTCTGGCACGATGCTGCACTTATTAATATTTTAAACATGCTGCCCCAGCCACCAAGAAAATGTTATTTTTCAGCCAATTTGTGGACCTGTATTCTACCTATTTCATGCAGAGTGGATGTGTCTGTTAATTGTATAAATTAGGGTTTTGGCTATCCAGGTGGAGGGCACTCATAGGGCGATCACTTGAACACTTGGTTATCATTTCCTCAAAGGACTATAAACAGACACTTATTCACACTGGGGTTGGGTAGTAGGGTTTGGAGCTATACACTTGTAATTGGTCTCCTCCTTCACTAACTGGCTGTAGCTTTAGCAGTTTAGCAGTGTCTGGACCATATTGTTTTGGAGAAAGCTATACACTTTGTGAACACATGGGCCAGAAATTTCCCCCCGTTGGGGGGAGGGGTGGTTGTGCAGGGGTGGCCCTGATTAAGGCCTGCCCAGCGTGACGCTCGCATGGAAGCGCTGAGCGGTCCCTGTGTGGGCAGGGGGCAGGGGGGAGGGTAGTTCCCCAAGTCATGTGCGCAAAAGAACGCAGAAATCTCCCTGAGGCATAGAGGTACCTCAGGGAGATTAGTTTAAATTTAAAACTTTGAAATAAAGGCATTTAAATCTTTTAAAACATGTCCCCTCATGTGACATGAGCTGGGACATGCCATTGAATTTTTATTAAAACTTTTATTGAATTTTTAAACACTCCATGGAACCTCATCCCGACTGTGGATGAGGTTCCATGAAATGTGGGAAGGCCGCCTGGGCTCTTCGCCTGCCGCTGACTTTAGAGTTGAACGGGCAGCTCCTTCAACTGTTTCAATGACTTTTCAAGAGGCCTTAATAGGCCTTTGACAGTTCAGCGGGTTCACAGCCGACTTGGCTATGCGCCCGCTGAACTGAAAATCTAAAAGACACGCGGTAACGTCAGGACGCCCGCCCGATATCGCCGTGTGCCATTTTACATGTCGGCAAGTGGGCCCTGCACCCCCCCTCACTGAAGGGAGAATTCTGCCCAAGCAAAACTAAAGCTAGAAATTTCTACCGTTGTCACAGACTCTATATTTACCACTTCCTCCCCTCAGTTCGGCATTATTGATATCAATATATCTGCTTTGACATCAGATTGAACTTTTGCTCCATTGCTGACATGGTTTCCAAGAAATTAGAGTCCCTTCCTTTGGGCCAAACAGTTCTCCTACGCTACATCAATTCTTGCATCCTAAGCCTAGACGGAATACTGTTCCCATATATGTGGATGTTTACCAAGCACTTCAGGGCAGGAGACAAGCTGCTTATCACTTGACAAATTATCCTATTCTCTCCTGCAGTCTCTAGCCCACTTCTTTTGTAATTTTTCTTGACTTTGTTTACTTTATTGATACCACATTGATCAGTGAATTGATAAACTGTCTTCTCTATGCTCCATTTCACGTGCTCTTCCTTCTCCTCAGTATATCCTCACTTTGTTGAAAAAAGACTGATTGCTCATTCTCCTGTTCTTTTCCAGGACTTCTAAACTGTGGAATTCTTTCCCTCCCCTTCTGTCTACAATGCTGAGTTTTAAAACCCAGGTTTGATGATGTCCAATTATTACATTTGATTTGCCTTACCTTCACAATTACTTTTTTTAACCTTAGTAGCTTCCTATAAGAACACAAGAAATATAAGCAGCAGTTGGCCATTTGGCCCATCGAGCTTCCTCTACCATTCAATAAGATCATGGCTGATCTGATACCGGCTTCAAGACCATTTTTCCGCCTGCTTCCCCATAACTCTTGACTCCAGTGTAGATCATGAATCTATGTAAATCAGCCTTGAATATATTCAATGACCCAGCCTCCACTGCTCTCTGGGGTTGAGAATTCCAAAGATTAACAACCCTTTGAGAGAACAAATTCCTTCTTAACTCCATCTTGAATGGGAAACCCCTTCTTTTTAAACTGTGCCCCCTAGTTTTAGATTACCCCATGAGGAGAAACATGAAATGCTCTCTCAGCATGTACCCTGTCAAACCCCCTCAGAATTTTATTTTTCAATATGATCACCTCTCATTCTTCTAAACATCAGTGAGTATGGACTCAGCTTGCTCAACCTTTCCTTGTAAGTCAACCCCTTCATCCCAGGAATCAATCCAGTGAACCTTCTCTGAACTGCCTCCAACGAGAGTATATCTTCCCTTAAGTAAGGAGACCAAAACTGTACACAGCATTCCAGGTGCGATCTCAGCAATAGCCTGTACAGTTGTAGCAAAAATTCCCAACTTTTATATTCCAACCACCTTGCGATAAAAGCTGACATTCCATTTGCCTTCTTAATTACTTGTACCTGCATGCTAACCTTTTGTGCAATAGCCCTTTGTGGAATGTTCCCTGGTTGGGTTTGTGGTTCTTTATTCAGCACCAACCTGTTTCCCAAGTGCTTGGAGATGTCTGTGTAAAGTAACCCAGGCTGGCTTTCTTTCCTTTGATACTTGACCTGCCACCTGACAGTTTGGCTGTGATCAAAGACTCATTTTGTAGGCTCATGTGTCTTCAGACCAACATCCTACAAGGATGTAGCGTATAGTGTGTTATAACATTCAGGTTGCTGATTGTCATACAACGGACTCTATTTGGGAGAATGGGCAAATGGCAATGTGACGTTCTCCACAGTTTTATTGCTTGTGGTGCTCCGCAGAACCAATTTAAGGATCGTTCTTTAAATGTACATGAACTGGAGTAGAAATATATCTGAAAAGAAACATATGGATTTAATTTTGATTGTAATTTTGCGGAGGGAGACCAATACATGATACAAAATAGTTTCATGAAGAAAAAATATCACTTTCGTCTGTAAGTTAAAATTTTAGTTACCGTATTGATGGTAAATCTGTATGTGGTTTTTGAAGATTGCACAATGTGAAAAATGTTGGTAATGCTGGACGTCACTGCAGTCACTGTCAGACGGTTATCTTAACCTTGACCTCAAACAATCCCCCTTTTCCAATTTCAGATTTCATCTCTTTTGCATTCATTGACTTTTACTGGAGTACAGCTCCTTGAATGCCATAGCACTTGAGTAACTCGCCAATGAACCTAGCAGTGAATATTGGCAAGCTACAAGGACATAAGTTTGCGCTGGCTTATGGTATCTGCTGCAGACTCAGGCCCTTTACAGCTCCCAGAGAAGAAATCTTTATCATACTGGACTGGATTTGAACCCAGGTCTGTAAGAGGTGAAATCACAGTGTCATTTTATTACACATCCCTACCTCAGCGTACCCGCATAATGAAAGCAAAATACTGCAGATGCTGGAAATCTGAAATAAAAACAGAAAATGCTGGAAATACTCAGCAAGTCAGGCAGCATCTGTGGAGAGAGAAACAGAGTTAACGTTTTGAGTCTGTGTGACTCTTCTTCAGCGCTACTTTGTTCTACTTCTCTTTAGCTCTGAAGAAGCGTCATATGGACTCAACATTAACTCTGTTTCTCTTGCCACGGATGCTGCCAGATCTGCTGAGTTTTTTCAGCATTTTCTGTTTTTATTTCAGCATATCAGTGATTTTGATTCAGTCCAGCTCTGAAAATAAGTGAATATTTTGGATTTTATTTGATCAACTTGATTCCTATCTTGAGGCTGCTGTTGGTAATAATACTGCAAGGCTTTGTATCCTCAAAGTACCTCACCGTGGTCTCAAAATTCTCAAAAATATTCCCAGCCAATGAACTACTTTACAAGTTCATTTAATATTTGCTTAGCAAGGCCCCACAAATAATAAATGACTAACTGGCTAGATAACCTGTTTCTCGTGGTTTTTAGTTGAAGAGGGAATGCTGGATAGAACCTTAGGACAACTTCCTTCCCTCCTTCATGCATCATGGGATCTTTTATGTGCACTGAAAGGCATGAATGTGCATCATCCAAAAGGCAGCAGCTCCAGTAATGCAGGACTCCCTTAATACTAGTGAGATGTCAGCCTAGATTATGTGCCTGAGCCCTGGAATGGCACTTGAACCCATGACCTTCTGAATGGGGTGAAAGTGCTACACCTGAGCGAAACTGATACAAAGGGTAAGGTCAATGAGGAAGTGCATGCTTTTGGAATAGCTTAAACTCACCCTTAGAGGGGATTCTGTGGTGCCCCAGGAGACAACCATACCGTAGGAGAAATATAAATGCTGACTTTAGCAATGCAGGTCTTCACCTTTTCTAACCAGCTGAGCACTGGTCTAGTTTATAGGGACCAGTGATATAATTTCTCCAGTTGTTCACATCGTGGAGCAGAAAGGAGTCTCTTTGACCCATCATGTCTGTGCTGGCCCATTGAAAGAGCTATCAAATTAGACACTCTCCCCTGCTCTTTCCCTAAAGCTCTGCAAAAAGCTTCGAGGGGAGGTGAGCAGAAATTAGCCATAAATAATAACTTTCAAACAATCACAGAATCAGAATCACAGAATCACAGTGCAGAAGAGGCCCCTCGGCCCATCGAGTCTGCACCGACACGTGAGAAACACCTCACCTACCTACCTAATCCCATTAACCAGCACTTGGCCCATAGCCTTGAATGTTGTGATGTGCCAAGTGCTCATCCAGGTACTTTTTAAAGGATGTGAGGCAACCCGCCTCCACCACCCTCCCAGGCAGCACATTCCAGACCGTCACCACCCTCTGGGTAAAAAAGTTTATCCTCACATCCACCCTAAACCTCTTGCCCCTCACCCTGAACCTATGCCCCCTTGTGACTGGTCCTTCAACTAAGGGGAACAGCTACTCCCTATCCACCCTGTCCATGCCCCTCATAATCTTGTACACCTCGATCAGGTCGCCCCTCAGTCTTCTCTGCTCCAACAAAAACAACCCAAGTCGATCCAACCTCTCTTCATAACTTAAATGTTTCATCCCAGGCAACATCCTGGTGAATCTCCTCTGCATCCCCTCCAGCAATCACATCCTTCCTATAATGTGGCGACCAGAACTGCACACAGTATTCCAGTTGTGGCCTCACTAAGGTTCTATACAACTCCAACATGACCTCCCTACTTTTGCAATCTATGCCTTGATTGATAAAGGCAATTGTCCCATATGCCTTTTTCACCACCCCACTAACATACCCCTCTGCCTTCAGAGATCTATGGACATACACGCCAAGGTCCCTTTGTTCCTCAGAACTTCCTAGTGTCATGCCGTTCATTGAATACTTCCTTGTCAAATTACTCCTTCCAAAGTGTATCACCTCACACTTTTCAGGGTTAAATTCCATCTGCCACTTATCTGCCCATTTGACCATCCCGTCTATATCTTCCTGTAGCCCAAGACACTCAACCTCACTGTTAACCACCCGGCCAATCTTTGTGTCTTCTGCAAACTTACTAATCCTACCCCCCACATAGTCATCTATGTCGTTTATATAAATGACAAATAATAGAGGACCCAGCACAGATCCCTGTGGTACGCCACTGGACATTGGCTTCCAGTCACTAAAGCATCCTTCTGTCATCACCCTCTGCCTCCTACAACTAAGCCAATTTTGAATCCACCTTATCAAATTACCCTGTAATCCATGTGCATTTGCCTTCTTTATAAGTCTCCCATGTGGGACCTTGTCAAAGACTTTGCTGAAATCCATATAAACTACATCAACTGCACTACCCTCATCTACACACCTGGTCACATCCTCAAAAAATTCAATCAAATTTGTTAGGCCTGACCTCCCTCTGATAAAGCCATGCTGACTATCCCTGATCAAACCTTGCCTCTCCAAGTGGAGATGGATACTCTCCTTCAGAAATTTCTCCAATAGTTTCCGTACCACTGACGTGAGACTCACTGGCCTGTAGTTCCCTGGCTTATTTTTATAACCCTTCTTAACCAGTGGAACTACATTAGCTGTTCTCCGGTCCTCTGGCACCTTCCCCGTGGCCAGAGAGGAATTAAAAATTTGGGTCAGTGCCCCTCCGATCTCCTCCCTTGCCTCCCTCAGCAGTCTGGGACACAAATCATCTGGACCTGGAGACTTGTCCACTTTTAAGCCTGGCAACATCCCCAATACCTTGTCACTCCCTATATCAATTTGCTTAAGAACCTCGCAGTCTCTCTCCCTGAGTTCGATACCTTCATCCTTATTCTCTTGGGTGAAGACGGACGTGAAGTATTCATTCAACACTCTACCAATGTCCTCTAGCTCCACCCATAGATTGCCCCCTTGGTCCCTTATGAGCCCTACTCTTTCCCTGGTTATCCTTTTCCCATTGATATACTTATAGAATATCTTGGGATTTTCCCTTTTACCAGCCAGAGCTTTCTCATATCCCCTCTTTGCTCTCCTAATTGCTTTCTTAAGCTCCACCCTGCACTTTCTGTACTCCACTAATGCCTCCGCTGATTTGCTTCCTTTGTACCTGCTAAAAGCCTCTCTTTTCCTTCTCATCGTAACCTGAATATCTCTGGTCATCCATGGTTCTCTGGGCTTGTTACTCCTTCCTATCACCCTAGAGGGAACATGTTGAGTCTGTACCCTCCCCATTTCCTTTTTGAACACCCCCCACTGTTCCTCTGTAGATTTCCCCACAAGTAGCTGTTCCCAGTCTACCTTGGCCAGATCCTGCCTTATTTTACTAAAATCCACTCTCCCCCAATTCAAAACACTTTTTTGCAACTCGTTGATTTCTTTGTGCATAACAAACTTAAACTGTACCATGTTGTGGTCGCTATCGCTAAAATGCTCGCCCACCACCATCTCAGCCACCTGTCCGGCTTCATTCCTCAGAATTAGGTCCAGCACTGCGCCATCCCTTATTGAACCCTCTACATATTGACCTAAAAAGTTCTCCTGTACACATTCCAAGAAATCCACTCTCCCTTAACACTATGTCTATCCCAATTAATGTTGGGAAAGTTGAAATCACCTAATATAATTACCCTATTGTTATTGTTTTTACACACCTCCACAAACTATGCACATATTTGCTCCTCAATTTCCCGCTGACTATCTGGGGGTTTATAATAAACACCTAACAATGTGGTTGCCCCTTTTTTATTCCTAAGCTCTACCCACAAAGTTTCATTTGATGCCCCCTCCAAGATATCATCTCTCCTTACTGCAGTAACTGACTCCTTAACTAATAATGCAACGTCTCCTCCTCTTTTACCCCCTCCCCTGTCTCGCCTGAAGATTCTATATCCTGGAATGTTGAGCTGCCAATCCTGCCCTTCCATCAACCACGTCTCAGTGATGGCTACTATATCACAATTCCACATGTCAATCCTCACCCTTAACTCATCCGTTTTACCTGTAATACTCCTGGCATTAAAGTAGAGGCCATCCAGCCTTGCCTTACTCCCTTGAAGCTTAATGCAGCTGTACTCCCTCTGACTTGATTTTTTTACTGTATTATGATGTGTCCCTATTCTGTGTCCCCTCCCCCTGCCGAATAAGTTTAAACTCCTCCCAACAGCACCTAGCAAACCCTCCCGCAAGGATGTTAGTCCCGCTCTGGTTCAGATGTAGACCGTCCCGCTTGTACAGGTCCCACCTTCCCCAGAAACGGTCCCAGTGATCCAGGAATCTAAAACCCTTCCTCCTGCACCAACTCTTAAGCCACGTATTCATCTACGCTATTCTCCTATTTCTGAGCTCGCTAGCACGTGGCACTAGGAGTAATCCAGAGATTACAACCCGAGAGGTCTTGCTTTTTAGTCTACTGCCTAACTCCCTGAAATCTTGATGCAAGACCTCATCCCTCTTTCTACCTATGTCATTGGTACCAACACGTACCATGACCTCTGCCTTGTCACCCTCCCCCTTCAGGATGCTCTGCAGCCATTCAGTGACATCCCGGACCCTGGCACCAGGGAGGCAACATACCATCCTGGAGTCACGTTGACGGCCACAGTAGCGCCTATCTGTTCCCCTGACTATAGAATCCCCTATTACTATTGCTCTTCCTCCCCTCCTGTACAGACAGGCTGCTTGTGGTGCCAGAAGCTTGGCTCTGTCCCCACTCCCTGGAGGAACCAGCGCCCTCATCAGCCTCCAAAATGGAATACTGATTTGCGAGCGGGACCCCAGGGGACTCCTGAACTACCTGCCTGTTTCTCTTGGGCTGCCTGGTGGTCACCCATTCCCTTCCTTCCTCAAGTCCCTTCATCTGTGGTGTGACCACCTCTCTAAACGTGCTATCCACGATGCTCTCAGACTCACAGATGCTCCACAGTGTCCCCAGCCGCCGTTCCAGCTCTGAAACCTGAGCTTTCAGGAGCTGCAGCTGGACACACTTCCTGCACACATGCTGGTCCTGGGCACCGGAAATGTCCCCGGCTTCCCACATGGAGCACGAGGAGCACACCATGGCCTTGAGCGCTCCTGCCATGACTTATCTCTTTAAATTAAACCTTTTAAGTCAATTACTCTAGGGCCCTTTTTCCCTGATCCTCATTACTGTAGAACATACAAACTGTAAACCACAAAAAGACCTTGAACTATAAGCGATTAAAGTAGTAAATACCTTACCCACTACTTACCAGTGATTCCTTTCCTCTGTAGCCTCTACCACTGCAGCACACTCTGAAGATTTAAGAAGTTGGATAGCAAGGAAACAATGATATATACGGACAACCGTTTGTTATTTTGGTGCTGCGGTTTCAATCTTGTCATGTAAACGTGCCAGATTCTACAGCACTGGGCTATCACACAACTACTCCTATAGTAAACAGCTTTTTGTTATCAATAGGGCTTACATTGGACATTCTCCAAAAAGTAACCACAAATGGTTTTTTAACAGATGAAGTTAACTATTCATTATTTCTCTTAATGTTCTTAATAAAAAGGAACTAAACATTTTCTCCACTGGTTCAGCATCTGGTGGCTAGTTGTGAGAAATAGACCCTGAACTTCCCAGGTTCAGTCCCTACATTATGCTGAGCAAGCCAAGTGGGCAGTAGAGTGTCACACTCTGCCTCAGTGCCTCTGTTTTAGGAAGTAGAGAATTGGACAAGGTTCCTGCTCTTGGTCATTATTTGGCAACCTGGCAAGCATTGAGTTGTCTGAGATACCCTCTAATTTCAAGCTAGCAATCACTGGCAAGCCCCGGACATGAAGCTTGGACAAGATACCATGGTGACCAGGAGGCAAATAGAGAAAATGTGTGAAAATTTGACAAAATTGAACAAACTATATAGCTTATAAATATGGAACACAACAAAACTAGACCATCTTCATTAATCCAGAAACCAAATGTTAATGTTTAATGAACAACTTATTGTAGCGCTATTGCAGCATATCAAAATGTCTCAAAGCTGAAGCCTCTTGGCTCACTTCCACTGAACGTTGAACAAATATACAGCCCTTAGTTTTTTTTCTCCCTAAAGCATGTTAATATTTGAATAGCTCATAACAAAATTTATGTTTCACATTGATCTTAAATCATAAAAGTGCTTTTAAGGATAACTTCATTCTGCTGTCCTACTTTGTCCAAGGGTGAAAAGAGAAGAAGCAAAATGGGAGGGGTAGCCAGATGATAAACTTCACTTTTCAAAACCTGCAGATTATAGGAGGAAGTCAATTCGATTTATTTGCATCTCGTAACTTGACCGGTGCTCACTGCACTTGATTCTTTAAGACTGAGTGTGGACTCAGAACCAACGTAAAACACATCAGATAAAGACCTACAGCAGAATTTTACCCCCTTTTGTGGTGGGGGGGGGTTGAAGAGCAGGCGCGTGGAGGTGCACCTCCGATTGGTGCCCCTGATTGGGGGCGTGCCGCCATTTTATGTGGGCAGGCCAATTAAGGCCCGCCCAGCATGACATCCGCACAGAAGTGCTATGTGCTCACTATGCGGGCAGGGGTGGGGGTATTCCCTAAGCTGAGAGTGTGCTCTTTAACGCATGCACAGGAAAGAACGCACTCCTCTCCATGAGGCAAAGTGCTGCCTCAGGGAGATCAGCTGTACATTTAAAAATATTAAAAATAGAAAAAAAAATTCCCTGGCATGTTCCCTCATGTGACACATGAGATGGGACATGTCCATAACTTTTAAAAACACTTTAATTAAATTTTTTAAAACCTACATCAAACCTCATCCCACCCGTGGATGAGGTTTGTTGCTTTTTCTAATTCCCGCCAGGGCTCCCGGCCTGTCCACCAACCTTAAGGTTGGACGGGCAGGTCCATTAATCACTTTAATGACTCTGTCAATGGCCTCAATTGGTCATTGACAGGTCAGCGGACACACAGCTGATTCTGCTGAGCCCCCGCCTGCCTGAAAATTTAAATGATGTGCGGTGACGTCGGGAGTTCCGTCTGACGTCATCCCGCGTCATTTTACTCGTCGGCGAGTGTGCCCCGCCCCCCACTCGCCGACCAGGAAATCCTGGCCCTAGAAGCTGAGCTGTAAGCATGAGTACAGCCATTTGGAGATCGCAGAGATATTTTAAAACACTGTATACCTGTTGCACATGCATTGTTCTGAGATTTATAAAATGTACAACAAACTGGAAAATTAGGGATGGGCAATAAATGGGCAAAAACACCCACATCACATGAACAAATAATATATAACAAAAAAATCTCCGCCAACAAAGAGCTGTTGTGCTTTGTTTGATGCACTTCATTAGTTCACAAGTGTCCATTTCCTAATGCAGCCCACACATTGAAAACTGAGAGTCTGGGATTAACCTGATGGCATCCATGAGGCGAGTGCGATTATCCTGTAATGCCTATTACAGTCTATTAATGGAGCATTTTGTGTTTGTGTATGTGAGACAGAGAGATTTCCTCAGAGGTGCTCTCACTCCACTGTAGTAGCTTCACCCTCCCTGTGAAGTTACAAAAATAAAGGAGCAGATCTGAGAATTTCAAACCTTTGGATCTCTTTGAAAATATCTATCTTCCTTGTACAACTCGTTCTTTTTTTCCTTTGTCTGCACCTGTAGCTCTCTCAATTCATTTTGCTCTTTGTGTGACTCTTACTATCTGTCTTTGTTTCTAACTTTTGAATCTTTCCATCTCTCTTCCTGCATGATTATTTCTTCTGGTATTTCTTTTGTAGATTCATAGCTTTTCCTATTGCTTGTGCTCGAATCACTTTTTCCTGTATAATTACGGGAATTCCTGTAGATTTGGGAATATAAGTTGTTAATCATCCTTAAAAAAAATATTAGATTTATTAGATCGAGTAATAATTCAGTGCTAAAAGTGAAGATATTCCTTTAAAGATCCCCTTCCCAGATTGGATTTTCGCAGAGTCATTATTTATCTCTACAATGGAGGAGATTTGATTTGTAGGTGAATGTTTACTTCAGGAATTAATTGGGGGTTATTTAATTCTAATGTAGTTTACTTCACCTGAAATCTATCAAAAGTACCATTTTATTTATTAGTTTGATCAGGAAGTAACTGGAGATCTGTTTAAATCTGCAGATTTCATGGAGTTATCCGTCACTTATACTAAACAGATAACAATCCGTCTTTTTTCTTCTTCCATTACTGCTTAACAGACAGGCTGCAAAACCTGCTGCGATTTATTTTGTCATTACAGCTTCTGCGAGAGAAAAAGCCTATTGAGATTTGCAGGGTTTAATGGTGTGACCTTCAATGCGTCGTTTCTGAAAGTGATAGAACTGTGGCTGTCTTTACTGAGATGGATGACGGCAACTGACTGCCAGAATTACTTGCCTTTCCTGAGAGAGGTTCTGATGGCAGCAGTTGAATAAATTTGGGAAATGGAACCAGAAGATGCTTTTCTGTTCTCATTTTTCCACCAGGAGGTTATTGCTTCCTGACATCCCAAATAGTCCACATAGACCAAAGGAGGGCAATATGTTTATTATTGGACGGACCCCTCTCAACAATCAATGCTAATTTAAAGAGAGAAATAACAAACTTGCATTTATCTATACCTTTCATGACCACAGTATGCCTCAAAGCCAATTAACTTTATATAGTTAGATAGTTTTATATATAGTTGAATAACTACCAATACTTACTGTCTAGGTTCAAACTAGTTGGTTAAGGTAATGGAAGGAAAACACCATTAATGAAATTATATGAATCATTGCCTTGAGAAGAGGAGAAAGAACAAAGTCAATTTAAAACTGCACTTTTGAAGTGCAGTTGCTCTAATAATGTAGGCAATATGACAGTCAATATTTGCACAAAGCTCCCTTGAAAGCAGCATTGATATTAGATAAATTGTATTGATACAGATTCTGATTCAATGCACAGCCTGTCTGTATCCTTGTTTACCTAGTAAAAATGCTTTTATCATCCCAGTTCCTTTACAGGAAGCCTCTGCCAAAGTGCTTCCCTTCTGGCACATCAGTCAAGATTGTTGAATATAAATCATCAGTATGGTTGGAATTTCAGATTAATATATTAATTTTTTTAGATTATTATCAATAGTGCTTCCCCAGTGGGTAAGGTAAATGGAATGTGGCACTGGGTCATTAAAGGCCAGGAAAGTCCCACACTGGACCTTTGGTCTGTGCAGTTAATTGATCTTGCCCACATCTGCAGTGCGAATGTTAACATTGGTTTTGGTGTCACTTGTCAAGAAAAGGGAAAAATAATTTTTGGGTTCCTGCTTCTAATCGTGATTCAGTGACCCCTGCTGGAAAGTGTGAGTAGTGACATTGAAAGGCAACAGGGTCACATGTGGTTCTCCTTTTCATATAATTGAATAACCTTCTAATGCTTCCGTTCAAATTAGTTGGTTGAGGAACTGGAAGGAAAAAAGATTATTTATGAAATTATATCAATTTCTACCTTGAGAAGGGGAGAAAGAACAAAGTCAATTTAAAACTGTTCTGATATCAGGAAAATCAAATGATACTTTTGTTACACATTAACATTGTTTTATTGCTTTCTAATGTTATCAGTGCTGTGGTCATTCAAAGAGGTTTATATCATTTATATAAATGATTTAGATCATGGACGTCATATATTGGAAAATAAAAATGGAATAGAGGAACACAGGGATTTTTTTGGGAATGATGCTGTGTTACAGTCTACTCAAGGATTCCGAATTGCTGTGGCAACATGCACTTTTTACATGCGTGTTGTAGTCTAGAGCTATGGATAGTGATCGTAGAGGCTGCAACTTTCTTTCCATCACGTGGCTGAGCAGGAATCTCTCCTGCTCTCACTGCCTGCCATTGGCAGGGTTTGTGTCTTTAAAGTGAACCTGTTTGGCTGTGTTATGAACATACCTTGCTTGGCCATTAAGTCCTGATGTGGGACTCAACCCAGGAGCTTCTGGCGCAGAAGCAGGGACACTGCCCACTACACCACAAGACCTCCTCAATTTGGGGCAAGTACACAAATCAAAGAACGTTGCAATGCAAGCCTTAAAAATGCAGGCCTTAAAAAAGAGATCCAAGCACTAGGAGTTATGACTAGGATTTGTATTTGGGGAGATGGAATTAAGAAGTAAAGAAGTTATGCTAAACTTGTAATGAGCCTTGGAGCACACTTGGAATACTGTGTACAATTCTTGCTGCCATATTATAAAAAGGTATATATAAGAACTGGAGAGGATGCAAAAAAAAGTTACAAGTTTGATACCAGATATGTTAGATTGGTAAAGGATTAATGGGCTGACTCTCTTTTCTCTTGAAAAGAAAAGGCAGGGGGGGGTGATCTGATAAAAGTCTTAAAACCTTGAAAGACTTTTGATGGAGTAGGCACAAGGAGAGTGCAAAACAAGAGGCCACCACAGCAAAACATAGAGGCCATCAGTAAACAATAGTCACCAAGAAATTAAATTGGGAATTCAGAAGAAACTTCTTTCCCCAGTGAGAATGTGGAGTTTGCTAACACAAGAAGTTGTTGTGAATCATATAGATGCATTTAAGGGGAGCTATATTTTCTAATTCAAAACAAATTTCACCCCCCTCTGTCCCTTTCACTTCTTTGTCCCTGTGAGCACTTGCACCAAGTTAGTGACCATTTGAAAGAATTCAACAGCAGTTTTGTATTCAAATCCTGGTTCAACTATTTGTCTTTACAGACAGGAGACTTCTATTTCTCAGACCAGTGCTTAGGCACTGATTCGAGAAGGAGAAGGATGTTAACAGTAACCCGCTGACCCACTTGACTTTGCAGCTTTACACTTTTCCTTTAGCGGTCGGATTCAAAATTTAAAATGTAGGTGTCAAATGTTGTTGGATGACACTCCTGTGGAGTGCTATGGGTTGTCATATCATATTAAAAACATTCTATAAATTCAAGTTGTTCATGTTGACTCATTTCACAGGCAGGGAATTTGACCTCTGAGCCTTAAAATTCCAATAATGGTTGTTCCAGGATTTCTTTCCAAAAAGTATATTTTCCGACTCTGGTTCTGATTTATGAATATTCATGTAATACATGCTGATTAATAGTGGGAGTCGAACACCAGTAATAATGGAATCCTGGCTTCTTTCCTCTTGGCCTTGATGTTCATGTCACGCCGCTTCCTGTTGACTTGTGTCTCGTTCTTGCTGCACAGGATGTTCTATTGTTATGGTGCCAGATGACATTGTGCAGTTAGGAATGAGTGCTGCAGTATGGATGAAGCAGAGCCATCACTCCTAGCTGCAGAAAGGGAGATATTAATCTCTGAATCATTGACAAGCACTAGACAATCCTGTCTGGTTAAACTGTGGAGGCCATGTTCCTATTGTCAATCAGTATTTCCCCATGTTCCAGTATAATGAGCTGCTCGGAGGGCTGTATTGCAAAGGTCAAACATATATCATCACAATCCTTCAACTGATTTCAATATACTGTAAAGAACAGCAGAATTCAGTGGCTATTGTAGCCAGTCTTAACAGGTCTTGTTCTCTTTTCTGATACGCACAAATTACCTTTTGGACAGAACAACATGGACCAATCTGCACATGTTAAAAAATTGAAACAAAGTGCTGGAAATCATTAGGTCCACTGGCATCTGGAAAAAAAGCATCAAATTATTTCAAGTATCAAACTTTTATCAGATCCTAATGGACACTGTATGTTTCCACCATTTTGTTTTTATTTTAATATGGTGGATCTGTGATACATCACATATATTAATAATGTTATGTGTGCACCTGAGACTCAATAGATTGTTCCAACAGGGTGAACTTGGGTGTAAAATTCAGTTGTAGGAAATTAAATGCCATGATACATCCATGTTACCATTATCAACATTGCTGTCCTATAACACAGTAGGGGACCTCAGAAGTATAGATGAATGCTCAGTGCAACCCAATTCATGCACCATTGCTGTAATTTGCAGCAAAAGCATTGTTAGACAATTATTTCTCATACTTATTCTGATCTTATTCTGTAGATCCAACTGAGGTTCTTGGAATGTGTCCGTGTGATTGCTTAAATTATGAGATGATGGTTAGGAATATCTGTTGTTTAGATTGTAAGGTTGTGATATTTTATTTATGGGAGAGTGTTTCTTTATCCCTCCTTTGATGTAGACTCTTCAGCTGTCTAGGCCCTAAACCCTGGAATTCTCCTTCAACTACATTACATCTCCACCTTTTGTGCCCCTCCTTAAAACCAACCTTTTTGACCGAACTTTAGGTCACCTGCCCTAATATATTTATACAGCTCAGCATCAAATTGTATCTGTTTGTGCTCCTGTGAAGCATCTTGGATGCTTTACTGCGTTAAAGGTGCTATATAAAGGCACGTTGTCAGTGAGTCGCTCCCTGTTTGCTTCAGCAATAGTGGCCTGACAGGGGAACTCCTTCCAGAAAATATGCAGTAATAATCCAGTAATTCAAATAGATACAGATAGATCTTGGAGACCTTTTGGAATCCTGGCATGGAGAATCCAGAGTTTGAAGATCCAAGTTTCAAAACCCATGTCCTAAGTCACCTCTCTTTTTACTGTTATGCGTGAGTGTCCTTCCAGTGAGATGTCCTGCCACTCAACCAGTGCTGAATTTCTTGAAGTGGAACATTGGCAATATGTTCCTTTTTCACTTGATTTCTATTGGGATCTATTCTTCCAACATTTTGTAATTAAATTTCCTCCCTTTGAAAAGAGATCAATTATCCAGCAGAATATTTTGTTGCATTTGGTACCTTGTAAATTTCACTTTTTTTCAACAATCTGCGTAAAGATATTTTATTGAAATTATGCTGCAAGATTACAGAGCACCTCACCCTAAATGCTACTGAGTGATTATCATTTAATTCATATATCTTGGGTCATAATGTACTCTGTGTGTGAAGTTGAAGAACATTCCTTTGACTAAACTGTACAAAAATCTCTTGCTTCAGGGGAAAAAAAATCTTCAACTTCATCTGCAGAACCTTCTCGATGTATTGAAGAAGATAAAACATCACTATTTGTTGCTAATCTATAAATCGGGGATTGAATAAAGCTCTTTGTCCCCATTACCCAGTGCTTTAAAATGCTTTCAGATGTTTCACTATGATTTGTAATGTTGCTATATAATATAATGGCCCAGATTTTGCTGTATTAATGCTGACAAGCACTCACCTTTATTACTAGGCAAAACTAACTTGCAGTTAAACATGGAAATCCAGAAGTTTCTTTCTGTGATGATCTGTTCCTCTGTAGGCTGTGTTTTGCCGTCTTTGCCAACACAGTCTGCACAGAAATCACTGTCATGGAGTGAACATGAGCTATTCTCATTTTTAAAATGGCTGAAAAACTTAGGACTTATGCAATCAGGAGTAACTGCGCTTTTAAAAGCATAATGAGTGATAATTAGTGCTGAACAGCCCCTGTGGCTCCCCAAAAAACAATTTGACAAGTGTGGAGCGTCATTCCCTCAGAAGAAAATTAATGTTGCATTATTTAAGTGAATAGATTTCTTGTTTTTGCAAATTTCCCTTAATCCCACATGTGTGTCACAATCTTTATTTCACTTTCTGTATAATAATTTAAATAGTTGCTTGGTAGCACAAAACTTGAATATTGCTGAGAGGAGAGATTTGTTGCCAAAGCTTTTCATCTTGTACTTATCAGGACAAATGCAAGAATGCAAAATTTCAAATGAGCACAACAATTTTTACTATAGGAGAAAGGGGGTTCTGATTAGTTGGCAAGTCAACTCTGGCCGAGGCAACGTTTGCAGTTTAGCGTTCTTATGGTTGTCCACATGAGCACAAGATAAAAAGCTTCATCAGCATGTCTCTCTTTACAACAACATTCAATGTTTTAAATGAAACTCATATTTCCTATTCTTTTTAACTTCCTGTTTTTCTGTCTGTGTCTATGTGTGTCAGTAAGGATCTGATAAGTTTCCTGTCTGCTCTCACATGTCACCGATCCCCTGTGGAGAGGGCTGAATTCAAACTCATGCCAGAAGAGAGGAAACCTGACAAGCCATTAAAAGTCTCTGGGCAACGAGGTGAACAGAAAGAGCTGTTTATTTATCGCTCACAGCAAAATACGTCCCATTACACTCCTCTCCAATGCATCCTCTAGTTTTCTTTGTGCTGATCTTGCTTACCACCACAAGCTGCCTTCCATCAGGGAAACATGCAAGATTGTTTGGTTCACCCAATGGTTGCTCCACAATCAGTTGATGGGAGAATTGAATCTGTTTGATTCCTTCTTTCTGTAGGTCACTCCATTTTGTTGACTGGACCTAACTATTCTGCATGAAGCAATTCCCCAAATTCCCCAAATAAACCAGTGTTGCACAACAGCCTCCTAATAGTCTTTTATTAAAAGGTGAGAAGAATCTGTTCTATTTCAAAAGCACAGAGGTTGAAACTAGGATTTCCCCAGCAAAGGAACTAAGTTTGAAATATATGTATCATAGATTGTGGCTTGTTACTTCTCAATTCATTGCTCTGTGCTTGAGGCTTGCTTTAAATGCAATGTTGCACTTGTTATTTTTTTTCACTGTGTTGAGGGTAATTCACTACAGCAGGGACAACTAACAGTGTCTGCATTAGTTAGAGTTTACATTGCATGCTTGGGTTTTAAAATTTTCGTGTGGAAAGTTGCTGAAAGTGCGAGCTGAAATAGCAGTGGCAAGGAAAACCAGATATCTGGGAGCTGAATGAACAGGGCAAAAAACTGTGTATCATCTTAACAATCAGATCATTGAATTCACATTTTGTGAGGAGTGAGACAGAAGTGTAAAATAAAGTGGGTGAATTCAATGCCAAATCAGGTAATGAGGGTAAGAAAGATTGCATTCAGAGAGAGAGAGACAAAAAATGCCAGGAAAAAGGGTTAATAATTTTATATTGACATTTACAATATCCAACAACAATTGAAACCTGACTGAATGAGACTCCATACTTGCAACAGTCAATTTTCATTGCCAATGAGATTTGCTGTAATTAACGTTTATCTTTTCCTTTTTAAAAAATGTACTTGAATGGAAATGGACAAAATTTAACTTTACAGGGTGAGTTTAGTTTGTATCTGCTGTACAAACACAGAACTTCCCTCCATTCAATGCAAAAAGCAAACAGTGGAGCATCTTAACTGGGACCACAGCTTTTGAGATTTCGGTTTAACAACATACCAGTCTCTTGCCTGAATTTGCTGTAGCTTTTGTGCATAATTTAAAAAAAAGATGTAGGGCAGAATTTTCTCCCCATTGGGGGTGGCAGCTCGGGAGCGGGCGCAGGCAGGCGTGCAGCCAATCGCCACCCACGATTGTCTGCTCGCCGCCATTTTACGTGGGTGGGCCAATTAAGGCCCGCCCAGTGTGATGCGCACCCGGACAGTGTCACATGAGCTGGGACATGTCTATGAATTTTATTAAAAATTTTAATTCATGTTTAAAAACCTTCATGAAACCTCATCCCGCCCGTGGATGAGGTTCCATGAAAAATGCGAAGGCCGCCTGGGCTGTTTGCCTGCCCGACAACCTTAAGATTGGACAGGCAGCTCTGTTGATTGTTTAAATTGCTATTTAAATAGCCTTAATAGGCCTTTGACAGTTTGGCGGGCGCGCAGCCGACTCTAATGAGCGCCTGCCGAACCGAAGTTCTGAATGACGCGCGTCATTTTACGTGTCGGGGAGCAGGGCCCACTCCTGCTCGCCAAACAGAAAATTCAGGTCATAGCTTCTTTCCTGGAAGACCCAAAGTGCTCTCCAGCTAATCAAATGCTATTGAAGTGCAGTCACTAATGTAGGAAACATGGCACGTAATTTGCTCACAGCTAGCTCCTACAAACAGCAAAAGCCTCACTGTTACTTTGACAGCAAATTATGGCCTATTACGCACTCATGTTTCTTTAAAATCTTTCTGTTATTGGAATGGGATGCACTTCCATGTTGTGAACACAATTTCCTTCTATTATACATCCACACTGCCTTATTCCCCCATGTTTCCTTATGCTTCAGATCCGTACCCCACGTGTATTATATAAAAAAACCAAACGGGCACCCAAAACGGGTCAGTGAGTAAATGCACTGAACAGTTTGGCATTGGAGTCCATCCAGACCAAGACAGTCTCCAATTCAACTAGTCATAGGAGTGTTACAGTAAGCTGCAGTGTTCCTGAACTAAGGAGGGGGCATGTTAGTGAGAAAACGTCCTCCTGATCCCTATTGAGCAGCCTGTACATCTCACCTGGTTCTGATGATTCCTGCTATTGACCATAAGACCATAAGACATAGGAGCAGAAATTAGGCCATTCGGCTCATCGAGTCTGCTCCACCATTCAATCATGGCTGATAAGTTTCTCAACCCCATTCTCCCGCCTTCTCCCCGTAACCTTTGATCCCCTTACCAATCAAGAACCTATCTATCTCGGTCTTAAATGCACTCAATGACCTGGCCTCTACAGCCTTCTGTGGCAATGAATTCCATAGATTCACCACTCTCTGGCTAAAGAAGTTTCTCCTCATCTCTGTTCCAAAAGGTCTTCCCTTTACTCTGAGGCTGTGCGCTCGGGTCCTAGTCTCTCCTACTAATGGAAACATCTTCCCCACGTCCACTCTATCCAGGCCTTTCAGTATTCTGTAAGTTTCAATCAGACCCCACCTCATCCTTCTAAACTCCATCGAGTATAGACCCAG
This sequence comes from Cetorhinus maximus, assembly GCF_964194155.1. NCBI lineage: Eukaryota > Metazoa > Chordata > Chondrichthyes > Lamniformes > Cetorhinidae > Cetorhinus > Cetorhinus maximus. The sequence goes on from NC_135903.1 coordinate 1,192,832, forward strand.
AGTCCTCAAACGTTCCTCATATGTTAAGCCTTTCATTCCTGGGATCGTTCTCGTGAACCTCCTCTGGACCCTCTCCAGGGCCAGCACATCCTTCCTGAGATACGGGTCCCAAAATTGCTCACAATATTCTAAATGTGGTCTGACCAGAGCCTTATAAAGCCTCAGCAGCACATCCCTGCTTTTATATTCTAATAGCCTGTCAACACTGTCAATTGTGCAGAAGAGCTGTTTTGGTGAAGTTTTGGACTGACATTTGCATTCTGTGATATCAGAAGGTAATGTTGCTTTCCTTTTTGTTTAATGTCTTGATCCAAATTGAAGCTCTCATTTTATGACTGAGTTTTATTCATCTGAATACACAGGGTTGGATTTCCATGAAGATTTGCATGGAATTGGATCAAAAGAAGGCTTGAAAGGACGTAAACTTCAAAAAGCATTTGAGAGCTTTGCATGGAATATCACTGTACTAAAAGTAAGTAATTTCCATTGTCTGGTCCTCCACAGGGCTCCCATAATCTTCTGATAGAGCGTGCACTAACAGCCATTGTGTCTGACCTGCTTTACCTCCCTATACTGGCATGTATGATCCAGAAAGCCAGTTATTGAAGGATAGAACTGGAGCCAATCTTTACACACTATATTTATTCACAGAATTATACATTACAAGCATAAACTTCCTAATCCAACCACCGTTTTAGTCTGTCTCTGTTTACAGGGACGCAAGTAAATCCCTAGTTAATGCCCACCACCTGCATACATACAATCAAACACCATTAATACAATTAATGTATTGTACTAGACATTTCAGCCCCAATCAGTTAAGTATGAATCAACCCGTTGTATCCACTATAGGTCATCCTTCCCTGAAGGTTATTGCTTTAATTTTCTTGAATAATAATGTTTGACTACCATTATTTTTTTGCAGAAGAATCTGGGTAATTTGTTGATACCACCATAGAACAGAGCAACTCCTGAAAAAGGAAATTTCTGGGCAGGATTTTCCCATTGGCGAGTGGGGGGTGGGGCCTGCTTGCTGACGCGTAAAATGACACACGGTGAATATAAAACCTGTTACACACAGACACACAAGCTGGTGTGTCATCTCTGCATAGATCAAAATATAAAATATACAACAGAGCTCATTGCACCTCTGAAGGGAAAATTGAACCAATATTTGAAGCAGCGAAAGATGCATATTCTCTTCACAAGGAGCTGGCACAGGCATAATGGGCAGAATGGTCTCCTGCAAACATTTGCTTTTTCTTTTGGCTCCTTGTGCTAAAGAGTTCCAGACTCTTGTGGAGTAAGCTAAGTTTAGTTAATACTTGAACTTCTCAGCCCACACTGTTTTAATACAATTAATGGTTGTGTGTGTGTGTTTTTTTAATGTTGTCAACATGTGCCCATCTTTGAGGCTTCTACTGATGTTACTTATCAAGCAATTGCTGAAGTCTATGCAAGAAGGGGCCAGAGTTGCTGTTCATCCTCCCTTTAATGGGGGGGGAGGGGGCACTAAGAGCACAGCTATAATCAGGGCCCTGCCAATGTGGAATCCCTGAAACTCAAGACTGATTAACCTATAATGGAAAACATTCACAGACTACATAGATTGATGCAGATTTCAAAACTTATATTACTTTTTTAAAAAAAAGTAAAGAGGGTTATTGTTCCAGAGTAGAACTTATTAAAACTTATAATTTTGGTGAATGTTTTTATGCTTGCTGAGATGAGGAATTTTGGTGAAGAGCACTTCTGACATAGTATCAAGCATCCTCAGGTCGGGTGTAGTGCCCATGGAATTCAGCATAAAGCTCTTGCCACTCTCTCCCAGCGTTAGAAGAGCTTCTGTTGAACCTTTCTCATGTTTTATTAGTCTCTTTGCAGCAGTCTGGGTGGGTTCACCAATTTAGGAGCAGTTCTGCTGTATAGCCTTGCATTACCTCAAAATGGGTCATGAATTGTCAAATCATTTCATATAGGAACATTGCATTTGTCAGAGAGAGAAAAAAGATTTGTATCCAACTATTTGGATTGCATGAGAACTAAGTCCTGGATTTAAAAGCCCTGGAGCTAACCCACTGTGCGTCCCATCCCTGCATTATTTCACATTTCAGTTGCCTGCTTAAAAGCCAAATACTGGAGTGCAATTGGACAACCCCAGATATAATAGAGCAAGCAATCAGCCGGAGATTACCCGGAGTTTCTCTACAAAGGAAAATGACAACTTTGAGGTGTCTTCTTTGTCTCTGTGACAATATCGGCCCCTGTTGAAAACAGACCTGGATGGATCATTTGCTGCAGAGAATTAAGCTTTTTGTCTAAACAAACTGCTGCTAATGGTGCAGAATAAAAATCTGCTGATAGGGTTTTGGAGCGTGATCAAATTGGAAAATGTGTGAAGACCTTGGATTTGCTACAAGAGCTTTTTTTTTGCCTTTGAAACAATGGTTCCCTTCAGCGGCTTAAAGAGTGAACAAGTTGATCTAATAGAGTGTAGTGGGAATAAGCTGTGGAGACCTAGATAATTAAAGAAAGAGTTTCAACATCAATAGACCCAAGTACAAAATCAATTATTAGAAAGAACAATGATTAACATCCTTTTAGCTGCTTAATTGATTCTGATACTTCAATTTATTACTGAAATAATGAGCACTGAGGAACTTACTTGCCCATTCACAACCCAGCTTGTAGCGATGTGGGCCTTTTCTGTGAATCTCTCTAAATTAGTAAACTCATGCAGACAGATGGACTCCTTCTGTTCATGACCTTCAGTTATTTGGTGAACTGTCTCAAATGAAAACAGAAACAGCGAATGCATAAAACGCTCAACAGGTCAGTGAGAATCTGTGGAGAGAACAGATCTACGTTTACGCTTCAGGTAGAGACACTTCCAAAAGGTAAGCTGGTCCCATTCCCTCAGCAGATGCTGACTGACCTGCTGAGTTTTCCAACATTTCTGTTTCTGTCTCCAGCTTCTGCAGCGTTTTGATTTTCAATCATCTTGGGAGATGAGTAACAGCAACTGTGGGTGTACCTGCACCGCATGGAGGCCACTCACCACCACCCACCTCGAGGGCAATTAGGGATGGCCTAGCCAGAGATGCCCACATCCCATGAAAGAATAAATAACACATTGCCATGCCCAAGTTAATGTCAGGTGACTAAATGGGGGTCTTGCAGTGATTGTGATGGTTCTCATAAATTCCTGACCAACGTCAATGAGAATTCAGGACTGCTCCACCATCACCTTCATGGGGCAACTAAGGACCGGCTAAACATGTAGCCTTGCCAGTGTCATTTGAGAAAAAGCATGGTTGTCAGCACTTAATTTTAAAACCACAGGATAAAGTTTCCTTTTCACCATCTGTGTGGTGATCAGGCAGAGCAGATTGACACCCATTATAGAAACCACCCAATGTGCACCTGATTTAAATCAGATAGTGGAAATGATAATGCAGGTGAGAAGAAGATATCACAGCATTGATAATTCCGCAAAGAATATAGATGACATTCTTTCTCTTATCAAGAGATTATGCTGTGTATATTTGGGGATAATATGCATGTGATTTGTCTAATTGCATCCTCTAATGGCAGTGTTTGTGGTCTCTGTTTATCTGCACTGTATTATCTCTATATCTCTGTCTAACCTATGAATGTCTGTGTATCTATATGTATCACTTGCTTTATCTTTGTATCTGCGCCTCAGCCTATCCGTTCACTTGATACACTTAATTCTCTGAGAATGTACGATGAAGGGGGTGATGGGCAGGATGAGGAGTAGAGTTCAGGTTTAGCATTTGCAAGAGTGTTTGTGAACATGGGGGTTCCAGGTCACACAGCTTATTTCCAGGAGGCAAGAGAAATAAAGAAAAATGTGGAATGTAACACGCAAATGGGAGACTATCCAACCCGTGGAGAGCAACTCGCACAACTTCACGGAAACCCGCTGCATTCACCAGAGAAGCTGCGCTGCCACACAGTAAATTAAATGTAATCCCCGCCCCCAGTATTTTCCTCAGTTAGAAATATGTTTGTTAAGCTGGAGCTCGTGCTGCTGCTCTGCTTTTGTCAGGTTAAAATCTCTGCTTCCACAAAGGTCAAGGGAAACAATTTAAGTCCGGGGCCTGGATTTTCGTGAGGGCTCGGGAAAACCTGAGCCGTGCATTTTTAAGCCTTCTGAAATGTACACCTGACCCATGTGTGACTTTGCCCACGATTTTTGTCTTTTCACGTGGTTTGGGTTCGCATTGCGTTTTGTGAGCCACGATGCAGTGTTGGTGTGGAGACAGGCTGACTAGAAGGCCCAGATAAAAGCAAAATACTGCGGATGCTGGAAACCTAGAACAAAAACAAAAATACCTGGAAAATCTCAACAGGTCTGACAGCATCTGCGGAGAGGGATACAGTTAACGTTTCGAGTCCGAATGACTCTTCATCAGACTCTTCATTAGAAGACCCACCTTGGTTCTGGAAACACAGCAGCTCTGCTCCCAACATTGTTTAAAGGCTCCTTAAATCTCACCCATCATCCCCCTCACCACCTACGCCATCCCATAGCCCCTCAGATTACCCATGGCACCCATGCCACGTCTATTCCCCCAATGTTCCTCCATAGCCACTCACCCAGTATCCACTATGTACAGTCCTCAGGAGCCAAGCAATAGTTATGGCAATTATTTTGTGGGAATTATTTTAAAATAATTAGAAAAACTAAAACTCTTAACAATCTAATGAAACCCTGAATTCAAACACCCTATTATTCACACTGGAAAGAAATAAATCTACTCCAATGTAAAAACAAATTGTAATCCTTTATGCACCTATTAGGTTTGTAGACAAACCAGAAAACACATCAAAGGTATATCTGTTATTACAGCCTCTTTCAGCTGTCAATCATTCTTGGATCAATGGATCACCTACTGAGCTGTAGCCATTAACATCTTATGAAACCCAGCCAAGTAATAATAATGGCTATAATAATGTCATAACAAAGGCTTCCAGCTATGTAATCCTTTTATTCATTTATGGGATATAGGTGTCACTGGCCAGGTCAGCATTTATTGCCCATCCCTAATTGCCTTTGAGAAGGTGGTGGTGAACTGCTTTTGAACAGCTGCAGACCATGTGGTGTAGGTACACCCACAGTGCTGTTAGGGAGAGAGTTCCAGGATTTTGACCCAGTGACAGTGAAGGAACAGCGATATAGCTCCAAGTCAGGATGGCGTGTGGCTTGGTGGGGAACTTCCAGGTGGTGGTGTTCCCATGCATCTGCTGCCCTTGTCATTCTAGCTGCTAGAGTTCATGGGTTTAGAAGATGCTATTGAAGGAGCTTTGGTAAGTTGTCGCAATACATCTTGTACACACTGCTGCCATTATGCATTGGTGGTAGAGAGTGAATGTTTAAGGTGGTGGATGGGGTACCAATCAAGTGGGCTGCTTTGTCCTGGATGGTATCGAGCTTCTTGAGTGTTGTGGGAGTTGCACTCATCCAGGCAAGTGGGGAGTATTCCATCACACTCCTGACTTGTGCCTTGTAGATGGTGGACAGGCTTTGCGAAGTTAGGAGGTGATTACTCTCCACAAATTTCCCAGCCTCTGACCTGCTCTTGTAGCCACAGTATTTATATGGCTGGTCCAGTTCGGCTCCTGGTCAATGGTAACCCCCAGGATGTTGACATTGGGCGATTCAGCGATGGTAATGCCATTGAATGTCAAGGGAGATGCTTAGATTCTCTTTTGTTGGAAATGGTTATTGCCTGGCACTTGTTTGATGTGAAGGTTACTTGCCACTTAGCAGCCCAAGTCTGAATATTGTCCAGGTCTTGCTGCATATGGACATGTATTGCTTTAGTAACTGAGGAGACGCGAATGGTACTGAACATTGTGCATTCATCAGCGAACATCCCATTTCTCACCTTATAATGAAGGGAAGGTCATTAATGAAGTAGCTGAAGATGTTTGGGCCTAGGACACTACCCTGAGGAACTCCTGCAGTGATGCACCAGGACTGAGATAATTGACATTGAACAATCACAACCATCTTCCTTCATGCTGGGTATGACTCCAACCAGTGGAGAGTTTCCCCCTGATTCCCATTGACTCTGGTTTTGCTTGGGCTCCTTGATGCCACATTTGGCCAAATGCTGCCTTGATGTCAGGGGCAGTCACTCTCACCTCACCTCTGGCAGCTCTTATGTTTAGACTAAGGCTGTAATAAAGTCAAGAGCAGAGTGGCACTACTGGAACCCAAACTGAGTGTCAGTGAGCAGGTTATTACTGAGTAAGTACCTCTTGATAGCACTGTCGACAAAAGCTTCCATCACTTTTCTGATAATTGAGGGTAGACTGATGGGGCGGTAATTGGCCAGGTTGGATTTGTCTTGCTTTTTGTGTATATACCTGGGCAATTTTCCACATAGCCGGGTAGATGCCAGTGTTGTAGCTGTACTGGAACAGCTTGGCTAGGGGCGCGGCAAGCTCTGGAGCACAAGTCTTCAGTACTATTCCCGGAATATTGTCATGGCCCATAGCCTTTGCAGTATCCACTGCCTTCAGCCGTGATATCACATGAGGTGATTGGCTGAAGACTGGCATCTGTGACCTCCGGGGAAGAGCAAGATGGAGCTACCCAGCACTTCTGGTTGAAGGTGGCTACAAATGCTTCAGCCTTGTCTTTTGGACTTATGTGCGGGACTCCCTCGTCATTGAGGTTGGGTCATTTGTGGAGCCTCCTCCTCCAGTTAGTTGTTTAATTGTCCCCCACCATTCACAACTGGATTTTCCAGGACTGCAGAGCTTAGATCAGATCCATTGGTTGTGGAATCACTTAGCTCTGTCTATTGCTGCTGCTTCTGCTGTTTGGCACACACATAGTCCTGTGTTGTAGCTTCACCGGGTTGACACCTCATTTTTAGGTATGCCTGGTGCTGCTCCTGGCATGCCCTCCTGCACTCTTCATTGCACCAGGGTTGATCCCCTGGCTTGGTGGTAATGGTAGAGTGGAGCATAGATGGGCCATGAGGTTACAGATTGTGGTTGAATATCATCCTGCTGCTGCTGATGGCCCACAGTGCCTCATGGATGCCCAGTTTTGGGTTGCCAGATCTGTTTGAAATCTATCTCATTTAACACCATGGAGGGTATCCTCAATGTGAACACGAGACTTTGTCTCCTGAAGGACTGTGCAGTGGTCACTCCAACCAGTACTGCCATGGACAGATGCATCTGCGACAGGTAGATTGGTGAGGATGAGTTGATTTTCCTCTTGTGAAGGTGAAGTCTGTGACAGAATAATTTATACATGCACTGGTTGGGACTGACATGGACAAAATGCTATTTTTCCCTCAGTACTTCACAAGGTCTATTCTCTGACTCTATAGGATAGAAAATCACGCTGTAGTGTCCAGCCCAGTTTCCAATCTGCTATCCCTCCCTGTTTACCGTGTGACATTGGGGAATTTACTCACACCTTCTCATTTGGGTGGAACTCACAGAAGTTGTCCCTTTGATCCGCACTCAAATTAGCGCAGAATCTGATAATGGGAAAAGTGGTGGCAATGCTTGAACACGGCCATTGGAGAGCGGTCTGGAAAAAAAAACTACCCATGAATTTGGGAAAGTGTCTAAAAATAATAGCACAATATACAAAGCAGCAATTCCTTCACACCAGAGCAGAACCAAGTCAACACGGAGTTCAGTGCCCTGAGGGATGGGAGTTGACTGTTTGCTTCTAGCTTTCAAATAGCAAAAAAACACAGGCAGCAGTATTGACAATGAATAAATATTTAACCCAGTGAACAACATTTTACACCTGGGGTTAGCAGGCTTCCAATATAAGCTCACTATTAATATTAAAAACAGCAGCTTTCACATTGCATTTTTGACATTGTCCCCAAGGTGCTAGACGGGTTTTTCCCCCACTATTTTTCTGTAATTCTGGCTTACACTGAGGGAAAATCATGGAATGAATGTCTTGCATGGATCCATGTGAATGGTGGACGATAGTTAATGCTGTAGCAGCCTCTACTGTTGAGTGAGAAACCTGAATGTCAGGAACGCTTCTTTTTTGAAAAAAAAGTCATTTTAACTGGTATGTACAAGAGTGGGGTACAGTATACAGTATACTCTTATTATTGCTGCTCCAAGGCCCAATTTCCAGCTGGAACATAGAGTACTGAAAAAAAAACCTAGAACTTTTAAATAATACACACAATTTTCAAATGGAAGATGGATGTGCAGGCCTGAGTGTTTAGAGTGTATGTGGTGCCTCTCTGTGGTGTGTTTAAAGTATTACAAACCATATCTAATGTGCCATCCTTCCCGACTATAACATAGTTTGATGCCGCATGGCTCCAAAAGGCCCTGAACTAACATTAGTACAGACGGCCATTGTTAGTTGTTAAAGCAAAGTTGAGGGATCAGAGCAAAATGCTGGACAACTAGGCTGCAAGGCAAGGCAGTGCCCCAGATGTGGGCCTATATATTTGCTTGGTGGGAATTTTCTTCCCCCTCAGAGCTTTTCTTACTGGCAGATAGTCCCACACCAGGCTGCTCACTTATTTTGTGCTGGAGTCATTTCCTCCAAAACCCCCTGAGGCGATCCCATCCCAAATTGCCCTTGAGAAGCAGGTGGTGAGCTGCCACCATGAATACAACTTGCTGGGCCATTGCTGAGGGTCTGGAGTCACATGTAGGCCAGCCTGGGTATGGACGGCAGATTTCCTCCCCTAAAGGATGTCAGTGAACCAGATGGGTTTTTACAACAATCTGCTAGTTTCATGATTACCATTACCAATGCTAGCTTTTTATTCCAGAGTTATTTAACTAACTGAATTTAAATTCCCCAGCTGCCATGATGGGATTTAAACTCTTTTTTGCTCTGGATCATTCATACATGTCTTTGGATTACTCATACTTATACTCTCTTCCCACCTCTAGAGATGGTTGAGGCAGGCAATACATGTGTTTATATCTGTTTTCCATAGCTTATTTTTCCTGGAACAGGTTGCTTGCCTGAAGCCAGAGCCTATAGTTTGAGGAGCATCACCTCACATCAAGCATGGCTGACCAGGAGAGACTCCCGCTCTTACTGCCAGTCATTAGCACATTGGAGGGGTTTACAGGTTGATACTCAACCTGTTTGACCACATTATGAATGCACCTTCCATGACCATTAAGTCCTGGAGTGGGAATCAAACCTGGAGCTTCTGGTTCAGAGGTGGGGATGTTACCCACTGTGTCACAAGACCACCGTCTGGATTAATAGTCCAGTAACATGCCACTGCAGCCCTGTAATCAGCTCACTCTGGTTGGCTAATAGGCATTCTATCACAGTGCTGTAGGCTGGGAATGTGCATCTATCTTCTCTTCCCCAACCCTGCACTCCCTGTTCTTCAGTCACTGCCTCTCCACTGGGATTTCAGGGACTGGGGCAGGTTATCAGAGGGTGGGGTGGGGGACGCGGGTAATGATGGCGTGGAGGGAGACTGTAAGAGGACAGAATAAGAAAATCTGAGATGGAGATCAATTGATGCATTACCCTGATATACATGGAGATTTTATGATGAGCGGTGGAGATTACAGTTCCTGTCTGTGTAAATCTGTGGAGAAATGCTAAGAATCAAATAGATGAAGGTACAAAACTATGACAAAACCCCAGCTATTCCATGTCACCTTGTTAAATTAGTGCAAATGGAAATGAAATCTGTCTAGACATACAGGCAGATATTAATTCATAAGAGAGGGTCAAGTTTCAAAGTCGATCCTTTACAGGGAGTGCTGGTTGTGCAGTTGTGACCTGTTGGAGATATTTTCCTTTGCAGTGCTGTGCACAATTGCAGAATTACCTTGCTGATTAAAGAGGTGATTCCACATGGGCTGACATCAAGGTGAAGGCTCTCACAGAGGGTTGGGGGATGATAATGGACCTGATTTGCAGGTGCTGCCAGCATTCCTATACCCATTCTTTACTTGAGAGTTGGTGGGCTGTTTTACCACAGAGGCATCAAAATCATACCTGATCTTGCCCATGCTTGGTGATCATCCAACAGCAGGTGCCACTATAGGTCATTGGACGGTGATGACAATCAGGAACCTTGGATATATTCCTTTGTTTGTTAGCCCAGGGGGCAATTGAGGCCAGGGGTAATGCTACATAATGTTGCCCTGACAAGATCGTCTGCGACTGCACAGACCAGGGCATCAAACCCAGGAACTTCCTGGTCTGTGTCGCTCAGTTGAAACACGGTTGATTTTTTTTTCCTTTAATGTGTTCATAAGCTGATGTAGAGTGAGTTAATGCCAAGAGCAGGTGTGACATGAATCCCTGGCACTCACAGTACATAGCAGGTGTGAGACCAGTGTCCTTTCAAGGATGAGATTTGTTGCATGTTGTAATTGTCATAACCCAATGAAAACAGTCAGACACTGAAAAATGCATTAACACTCCTGAGTTTGTAACTTTGAAATAAAGAGGTGATGTGGCTTTTTTTCTTATTCTTTCATGGGTTGTGGGCGTTGCTGGCTAGGCCAGCATTTATTGCCCATCCCTAATTGCCTTTGAGAAGGTGGTGGTGAGCTGCCTTCTTGAACAGCTGCAGTCCATGTGGTGTAGGTACTCCCACAGTGCTGGTAGGAAGAGTGTTCCAGGGTTTTGACCCAGTAACAGTGAAGGAACGGCAATATAGTTCCAAGTCAGAATGGTGTGTGGCTTGGAGGGTTTTATGTCTTGAGTAAATGAGTTTGCTGATCAAACAAACTCTAACTGCATTATGTTCTACTCATTTGCTACTTGCAATCAATAACGTGGAGAGACTGATGTAAGAATAAACAGTGATGGTTTATTGAGACATAGGGCAGAGCACCACATCATACATGCTCACTTAGAAACCTCCAGAACTAGACTTAACAGTTCCCAGTCGTCCGTGCTGTACAGTGATTTGTCAATGTTGTCACATGATCAATACAGTTGTGTTCTCTTAAAGGGGAGGGTACCTCACTTTACCACAGAGGGGAAATTGCAGGTGGTGGTGTTCCGATGCACCTGCTGCCCTTGTCTTTCTAGGCAGTAGAGGTTGCAAGATGGCAAAAAGATGCTGTCGAAGGAACCGTGATGAGTTGCTGCAGTCCATCTTGTAGATGATACAGGATATACCTGGGTAATTTTCCACATAGCCGGGTAGATGCCAGCGTTGTAGCTCTACTGGACCAGCTTGGCTAGGGGTGTGGCAAGTTCTGGAGCACAAGTCTTCAGTACTATTGCCAGATTATTGTCAAGGCCCATAGCCTTTGCAGTATCCAGTGTCTTCAGCTGTTTCTTGGTATCATGTGGAGTAAATCGAATTGGCTGAAGACTGGCATCTGTGATGCTGGGGACCTCAGGAATAGGCCGAGGTGGATCATCCACGGGCACTTCTGGCTGAAGATTGTTGCAAATACTTCAGCCTTGTCTTTTGCACTGATGTGCTGGGCTCCCCATCACTGAGGATGGGGATACTAGTGGAGCCTTCTCCTCCTCCTCCAGTTAGCTGCTTAATTGTCCACCACCATTCACTACTGGATGTGGCAGGACTGCAGAGCTTAGATCTGATCCATTGGTTGTGGGATCACTTAGCTCTGTCTATCGCATGCTGCTTCCACTGTTTGCCATGCAAGTAGCCTCATGTTGTCGCTTTGCCCAGTTGACACCTCACTTTCAGGTATGCCTGGCACTGCTCTTGGCTTGTCCTCCTGCACTCTTCATTGAACTAGAGTTGATCTCCTGGCTTGGTTGTAATGGTAGAGTGGGGATATGTCAGGCCATGAGGTTACAGATTGTGATTCTATACAGTTCTGCTGCTGCTGATGACCCACTGGGCCCTCAATGAATGCCCAGTTTTGGATTGTTAGACCTGTTCGAATCTATCCCATTTAGCACCGCACAACACGGTGAGGGTATCTTTGACATGCTTGTAAAAGGATAGTCACAATATAGACTCTACCTGCTTCCTTCACAAGTGAAATTCAGAATCTGGGTGACCAACAGTCCTAAGAATTGAAGGACACAGCTGGAGAAGAGGAGGTTTGTAGCCAGGGTGACTGACACACACACAGCTCCGATTCTGACATCTTGCCCATCAAAATTAGTGAGGTTACGAGAAGCAGGGTTTCTTTTCTGTTTCCTGTGTTCTAGCTGCCTGATTACAGTAGCAAAAGGAAGCCACAATGCTTAAAATAAACCAGGTTATAGTGGTTTCAAAAAAAATTGCAAACAGAGATTGATTGGAATAAACAGAATAGTACCGAGTTATTAAATGCTGAGCTGCTGCAATAAATGCAGCACAGTTCAACCTGTGGCAATGAAAGAGCATAGTGTTGACTAGATCTGTCTGGTTCTTGTTTCTATCCTGCTGCCCTGCAGTCAGGTTTAAGACATATTTATAGACTGAAGAGTCATTATGACACAGGAGGCCATTCAACCCATCGGGTCCATGCTGGCTCTCTGTCGAGCGATCCGACCAGTCTCATTCTCCCGCTGTATCCCTGCTAATTTATTTCCCTCATGCGGTCATTCAATTTCCTCTTGAAATCATTCCTCATTTCAGTTTCCACCACACTCGTAGGCAGCCAATTCCAGGTCATTACCACTCAAACAACACTTGAGTGTTAATTATTCCTGGTTAGTTGACTCTGCTGAGGCAAATGGGAGTGATATTAACAGAATAGGTACTTGGTGCGAGTAACACATGTGTTTCGTCTCTTTCAGGGTCAAGCAGATCTCCTGAAGCACGCAAAGAACGAGGCATTGGATAACCTGAAGCAGATCCACTATGCAGCACAGTCTTGTGGCATCAGTAAGAATGGCTCAACATCTCCAGACCTATTCAGAACACGGGGGACTCTGGACAGCATTCCTGAAAGTGAAAACACAAGTGACAATGTGTCTTGCTGACCCCAGCAGGCACAGAAATGACAGGCAATTGTAAATAATACACACACATTCACATTCTCGCTTGATCTCCCTCAGCCACTGACAGGTGATTTTGTTTGATATGAGTTGGATTTGACAGCCGATGTTCATAGCATTTCATTTTAGAAACAAGGTCATGTACTTTGCAATGGTGCTGCTTTTACTGAGTCACCATTAGTATGTCAGAGCAGTGCTACTCTCTCAGATATTTCAATGAGGGCCAATTCAAGTCAATATGTGGCTTCAGAGTTGCTCTCAGCCTAGCTGTAAAGGTGGGACCTGAATATAAGCCTGTAGTTCCTTCCACAGTGGGCTCTTAATCTTGCTTATGCCACTATGGATACTTGCCATGTGGAAGTTAGCTATTTCTCTATAAGAACAGAGAGGAAACAAAATCCCATAGAATCAATAAATATCAATGTTAAATAGTTGTATTTTAGTAAAACCCTTTTGCTTGCTGTATGGAAGCTGGAAACATCCATGAAGGGAGGCCTAGAGACAGATGGAGCAGCAAGTCTGCTGGAGGTCAAGGGCCCCATTATATTTTGGATATTTTTCAGGCATATTTCATTACCAGGTGGGCAGGAATGATTTAGAAATCTCAAAAAAAAAACTGCTGTAACATTTTCTGCCTATTGACTATGAATAGGTAGAAATCTAGCCCAAGCATTGATGCTGAAGTGTGTCTGAAAGCTTTATTGTAGGCCAAACATTTGTACAAAATTCCTCCAATATTTATGTCACTTCCAATCTGAGATTGGAACTCGAGCTACTTTTTCATCACCAGCGATGCAAAACAATCATTATTTCAGTGAAGATGAACAATGCGTGTTTTCATTGTAAAACAGTCACTGTACTGCCATTTCAACCTCACTTCAAAGGGACTTGTCAGATCCGAATCACTGTCTCAATTCCAGTTCTTGTGACTAGACAGTTACAACAAAATCTCATTACCACCCACCCAGTAAAGTGCGTCTATGTAATAAAGCCATGCAAAATAATATTTATGTTTCTCATTCTGAATTTTGACATAAATGTTTTCTGAAAACTTGTTTGCCTCTTTCTCTCCGGTTGCTGATCAGGGATGGATGAAAGTCATTTACCACCTAGAACAGGGGCCTCTTTGTTGCATTAATAGTCACGACCTTTAAAACTGATGAACTACAATACTGGTAGGAGTCTCTGGACTTGACATAGCAGTAGCGTTTGCCCACCCTCCCCATGTATAAAGAAGACGGACGGAAGAATTTTATTTTAGTATTGTTTTTGTTGAGTTTCTCAGTGATGTCATTATGCTGACAAGGCATTATAAATAAACTAACTGTTCTTCCAGCTATACAGAGTGTGATACTTGGCACAATTCAATGCTACAGAGGAACCAGTTGAAAATGAGAGATTGCCATGCATTAACTGCTCCAACCAACTGTGCTGTGATTATTTGGGGGATAAAGTTGATTTTTTTTTAATGAAATGGAAATCATAGTTTACAAAATGGAGGCAGCTGGGCCATAAGAGTCAGCGTTACAATTTCTCCATGAATGAACTTCTTTACCCAACAAGCAATAGGAATGTGGAACTCGTTATCATAGGGAGTGGTTGAAGTGAGTAGATGCGTTTAAGGGGAAATAGACAAGTAGATGAGGGAAAAGGGATTAGCTTGTTACAATGTTAGAATTAGATGAGAAAAGCTAGAAGGAGGCTCAAGTGGAGCATAAACACCGGCATGTGCTGGTTGAGCCCTTTCCTATACCGTACATCCTGTGTAATTTGTTCTTCCAATCTGTGAACTGTCTTTTGTCTAGAAAAGAATGAAAGAGCTATTATTGACCGTTATGGATTTAAAAACAGTGGCAAACCATCTACAGTGAAAACGAGGAGAATTGTTTTTCCCTCAGAGCTGCCAGGATGCAGAATGTTCAAACTGAAAGGATGGTTGAAGCTAATTCCATAATTAATTTCAAAAAGGAGTTTGACAGTTACTTAAGGTTGAGGAATTTACAAGCTTACGGACAAAAAGCAGGGATGTGGAACTATGCACGATCACTCTCCCAAACAGCCAGCACAGGCCTCCTTTTGTGCTGTAAGTTTTTATGATTCTAACCCATGAAAAGCTAAGGATTAACTGCACAAATTATATATTTTAAATACTTGAATATTTTGAATTTTGAATGCTGCCTCTTTCATTTGTGTATATCTCCTTCTGGATGCTACATATAACCTCCATAATTTCAATTTCTACGTGGCAATGTTCTACTATTAACTCTGTATGTGAGGCCTTGGATCCTGCTTTTCGTTTGTGCTTATTGGTTATTCAACCTGCAGAATGTTCTAGTTTGAACCCTGGGCAATGGAAGCTTCTGGACAGTGAACCTTCTGTGAATTATAGCTTGTTCACTTAGCTAATGATTCCTTAAGGGCCCTGTCATTCGTCACTCCTGTTTGTAGTCGTATGGTAGAACCATGTATCCGTGTTGATTCTCCCAAACACCGACGCTCTAGAAATCTCAAGCTAAGTTTCAATTTCAGCTTCTATTTTCCACCTTCGAGAATTCACTTTGGGATTTGAAGTCTATAAAAGATTGACACTGTTGTGTCTTTATTGCCCTATGTACCTTTAAAGCGCTTTTTAAAAATATGCAGCAAGAATTTCCTTCACAGGTTTTCTCAATCATCAGCCATAACTGCTGTGGAAGTTTAAGGAAACTACGCATGAACTGCGGAGAAACCACATAAACAATGGCCAGGATCTTCCAGTCCTGTGGCGAAATTCCTGCCTGAAGTCAACGGACCTTTTCCTGGTCTGTCAAATTTTCTGTCCCGGCCAGAATTCCTACCGTGGGTTGGACCGGAAAACCCCGGCCAGTGCTTCTGCCAACCTTCTCTCAAAGTTATGGCGCCAAACCGGGAGTATCCTCTAGGAAATCCCAGGTCATCATTTTTTCATTATTCATTCATGGGATGTGGGTGCCGCTGGCAGTGAGCCTTTGGATCCTTCCTACAGTGGCTAATTGGAACATGTGCCACCCAATGGATGGTTGGATAAATATGGCTCAGCACAACATTATTCCCAAAGAGTCTTAGTGCAGGTTGGTCTTGATCTCTCCATTTTAATAAATTGAGTTTTTGTTAACAGGAGCAGAGCCGTGTTGGTTCCTTTTTGGTTGACCAGAATTTGAAAGAAACTCTGAAGGGAAGCGGTAATCATGGATTGATTCCTGATTTTGCGCAGAATCTGAGCTTGCAAGGCTTAAAGTGAATTCTGAGATATTGAAATTTACCCGAATGTATCTGATCCACCTGAATATGATTTAGTTCTGATTTGAATTCGGTTCAGAGGTCATAGACCACCTCCATTTTTTTTTACCACATCTTGCTCAGTTTTGGACATTCCCATAGGCTTATTAAGGATAAAAACTGTTCTTCAGTGGGAGCAGAAAACTGGCAATTGAATAAATACAAAAAGCCAGACAGAATGTCCCTGACTACAATGAGTGAAAAGTTTAAAAAGTTGGGGGATATCCAATTATTAGAGGCACAACCAGGAATAAGTTTTTTCTTAATTTTCTCTGGCATCTCCCACGCTGCTCTGATCATGATGTCAAGTTTCTTCTGGGAGTCAGTATTATGGGATGCCCTTGTTCTTTGGTACCTTACCCAAGTGGCCATTATTTAAATATGGGGTTTGAAGATGAATGTTCTTCGTACGTGAGAACATCACTACCAAGCCTGATCCTGTCAGCATCTAATGTCCACTTGTGAATGTTCAGCAGAGGTTGTTTAATTATCATCAGGAGCAGGAAGCCTGGCTAATTTTCTTTTCCTCTCATTAACTCTTCCTGAGGTCAATAGCAACCTTGCCATTGTAACAGCTGAGATGACCTCAGATAGGTATTGAAGCTGAGAGCATTCTCGTCCCTGTCTCAGCTATTCCCTATCTTTAAATCTTACAGCACAGAAGGAGGCCATTTGGCCCATCATGCCTGTGCTGGGCCTTTGAAAGAGCTGTCCAATTAGCCCCGCTCTTTCCCCATAGCTCTGCAACCGTTCTTTTATAAGTTCATATCCAATTTTCTTGCTGGACAAACTCACGCTATTTCAGAAGCCTGCATGATATTTCAAACTGGAATTAATTTTGTAACATGAATATAAACTACAGACTGTTTTGTTTCTATGTATATAACTATATATGTATAAATACATCTTTTAAAAATACTCAGATCTATAACATGCTGTTAACTTGCTGCTGTACATATATCACATGTAACATGGCAGTGGAACACACGAGATTTAGAAAGACAATAGTCCTGAGCTTCCATGGCAGAAATGGCCATTTTCAGCCATTTTCTACTAGTCTTTAGCCAGCGGAGATCAGTGGAACTGCTGCAGAATTTCAAGGCCACTACAGCACTTGCATCAACAAGGGACAGACTGCATCAATGGATCTCAGCTGGACGGAGATCTACACGCTGTGGATAGGCTGAAGTTTGGCTTCTTCATATGGGAATCCAGACTTAACGACCAAAAACTGGTCACAGGGGCGTCATCTTGTAGGTCGCTTTTTGTTGTTAATGCACCTCCTGCAGGATGACATGTGAAGGTCTATCTAAGATGAATTTGAGCTTCCAAAAAGTTAATTTAAAGGTATCAGTTAACAGGATTCATTTTGATGATCGCATGCAAAGCATGATTTCCAGGGCTGATTTCAAACCCCTGCCTCACATTTGCCAGGAACAGCGTGTGCCAGGGGATAAATAAGTGACCTACTCACCCAATCTTCACATTATGTGGCTTGCACCATTTTAATAGACACATCCTGGCAAAGGCCTCACTGAAATTCAACTGTTGGTATCCAGTGATGTAATTCGAACCCCAACTATATTTTAACTCTGGCTAACTGCGCTCAGTGCTTGGTCCCAGGCTCACCAGAAGCACCAGGTGTGAAGGTGCTGCAGGGTCTAAAGAGGGCCAGGAAGGTAAGCAACTTTTTTTTTTAAAAGTTTCTTTGTGGGGCCTGCCTCCCTCCCACAACTGCAATTACTACCTCCTCAACCACTTACCTGATTGTCCTAGACCGTCCCTGGCTTTGAGCTACTGCCACACTCCTCGACTCTGGCCTGACACTCTCATGATTGGTAGGGTTGCCAACCCTCCAGGCTTGTCCTGAAGGCTCCAGGAATTGAAGATTAATTTCCAAGACATTGCTGGCAGTAGAAACCCAGGAGGAGAGTCACTAGGATATTAAAAGAATTAGTGTTTTTATTTCCATTTTCTTTGGACACTTTTGGTTATTAGTTATTAGAGATGGGGTAAAGGCTGTTTGGATGATTCTTGACTGTCAGTCAATCAGGTAAAGAAAAGTCTGTTCGCTTTCCAATTGGCTGTAGGGCCTGTGAGGGTGGGCATGTCAGAGGACCAATGGCAGAAGCATGGGGGCAGAACACTTAGAGGCAGGAGATCTGATGATGAAGCCTCCAGGAATACATCCAAGTAAAGTTGGTAACTCCAGTTGTTGGTCTCCCATATTCTACCTTCCTTAAACTTGAGGTCATCCAAAACTTTACAGTCCATATCTTAACTCACACCAAGTCTGATTCACCTGTCACCCATGTGTTCATTAATTGGTTCCCAGGGAAGCAATGTTTTGTTTTTAAAATTCTCAACCTTGTATTCAAATCCCTTCCTGGCCTTGCCTGTCCCTATCTTTGTAATCTTCTCCATCCAAAAGCCCTCTGAGATATCTGCGCTCACCTATTTTTGGCCTCCTTCAGCTCTATTTCACCATCGGTGGCCATGTCTTCAATTTTCTAGCCGATAAACTCTAGAAAACCCTCCCTAAACTTCTCCACCTCTCTACCTCGCTTTCCTTTAAAACACTCCTTTAAGCCTACCTTTTTAAATAAGTTTTTGATCATCTGACCTAATATCTCCTTCTGGAGCTTGGTGTCATAATTTGTTTTATAATGGCCCTGTGAAGCTCCTTGGAAAGTTTTATTGTATTAAAGGTACCATATAAACAAAAGTTGTTGCTGACATCTTGGATTTACATTTTGTCTACTGTCAATGAATGTAATGCAAGTTAGATTTGGTTTCAAATTTGGTATATTTGCAGGAACTCCAGGAGTTTTTTTTTAATTCATTCAAGGGATGTGGGCTTTATTGGCCAAGCCAGCATTTATTGCCCATCCCTAGTTGCCCTTGAGAAGGTGGTGGTGAGCTGCCTTCTTGAACTGCTGCAGTCCATGTGGTGTAGGTACACCCACAGGGTGTTAGGTCAAATGAAAAGATGCCATGTGCTGTTAGGGAGGGAGTTCCAGGATTTTGACCCAGCGACAGTGAAGGAATGGCGATATATTTCCATGTCAGAATGGCGAGTGACTTGGAGGGGAATTTCCAGGTGGTGGTGTTCCCATCTATCTGCTGCCCTTGTCCTTGTCGTGGTCATGGTCGTGGGTTTGGAAAGTGCTGTCGAAGGAGGTTTGGTGAATTCCTGCAGTGCATCTTGTAGATGGTACACACTGCTGCTACTGTGTGTCGGTGGTGGAGGGAGTGAATGTTTGTGCATGTGGTGCCAATAAAGTGGGCTGCTTTGTCTTGGATGGTGTCAAGCTTCTTGAGCGTTGTGGGAGCTACACTCATCCAGGCAAGTGGGGAGTATTCCTTCACATTCCTGACTTATGTCTTGTAGATGGTGGACAGGCTTTGGGGAGTCAGGAGGTGAGTTACTCTCCGCAGGATTCCCAGCCTCTGACCTGCTCTTGTAGCCACAGTATTTATATGGCTAGCCCAGTTCAGTTTCTGGTCAATGATAACCCCCAGGATGTTGATAGTGGGGGATTCAGTGAAGGTAATGCCATTGAACATCAAGGGGTGATGATTGGATTGTCTCTTGTTGGAGATGGTCATTGCCTGACACTTGTGTGGCGCAAATGTTACTTGCCACTTGTCAGCCCAAGCCTGGATATTGTCCAGGTCTTGCTGCATTTGGATATGGACTGCTTCAGTATCTGAGGAGTCGCGAATGGTGCTGAACATTGTGCAATCATCAGCAAACATCCCCACTTCTGACCTTATGATGGAAGGAAGGTCATTGATGAAGCAGCTGAAGATGGTTGGGCCTAGGACACTACCCTGAGGAACTCCTGCAGTGATGTCCTGGAGCTGAGATGATTGACCTCAACAACGACAACCATTTTTCTTTGTGCTAGGTATGACTCCATCCAGTGGAGAGTTTTCCCCCCGATTCCCATTGACTCCAGTTTTGCTAGGGCTCCTTGATGCCACACTCGGTCAAATGCTGCTTTGATGTCAAGGGCAGTCACTCTCACCTCACCTTGGGAGTTCAGCTCCTTTGTCCATGTTTGAACCAGGGCTGTAATGAGATCAAGAGCTGAGTGGCCCTGGCAGAACCCAAACTGAGTATCAGTGAGCAGGTTATTGCTAAAGTGCCACTTGATAGCACTGTTGATGACGCCTTCCATTACTTTACTGATGATTGAGAGTAGACTGATGGGGCGGTAACTGGCCGGGTTGGATTTGTCCTGTTTTTTATGTACAGGACACACCTGGGCAATTTTCCACATAGCCAGGTAGATGCCAGTGTTGTAGCTGTACAGGAACAGTCTGCCTAGGGGTGAGGCAAGTTCTGGAGCACAAGTCTTCGGTACTATTGCTTGAATATTGTCAGGGCCCATCGCTTTTGCAGTAGCCAGTTCCTTCAGCCGTTTCTTGATATCATGTAGACTGAATTGAATTGGCTGAAGACTGGCACCTGTAATGCTGGGGACCTCTGGAGGAGGCTGAGTTGGATCATCCACTCGGCGTTTCTGGCTGAAGATTGTTGCAAATGCTTCAGCCTTATCTTTTGCATTGATGTTCTGGGCTCCTCCATCATTGAGGATGGGGATATTTGTGGAGCCTCCTCCTTTAGTGAGTTGTTTAATTGTCCACCACCGATCACAACTGGATGTGGCAGGACTGCAGAGCTTAGATATGACCCGTTGGCTGTGGGATCGCTTAGCTCTGGCTGCTTATGCTGTGTTGTAGCTTCACCAGGTTGACACCTCATTTTACAGTATGCCTGGTGCTGCTCCTGGCATGCCCTCCTGCACTCTTCATTGAACCAGGGTTGATCCCCTGGCTTGATGGTAATGGTAGAGTGGGGGTTATGCCAGGCCATGAGGTTACAGATTGTGTTTGAGTACAATTCTGCTGCTGCTGATGGCCCACAGCGTCTCATGAATGCCCAATCTTGAGTTATTAGATCTGTTCGAAATCTACCCCATTTGGCACAGTGGTAGTGCCACACAACACGATGGAGGGTATAAAACAAAAACAGAATAGTTTCCAGGTAATTCTGTTTTTGTATTTCCAGTATCCGCAGTAGTTTTTTGTTTTTAACGATGCAGGGTATCCTCAGTGTGAAGGCGGGATTTCGTCTATACCAGGACTGTGCATTGGTCACTCCTACCGAAACTGTCATGAACATCTGCAGCAGGCAGGTTGGTGAGGATGGGCTCAAGTATGTTTTTCCCTCTTGTTGGTTCCCTCACCACCTGCCACAGACCTATATCGACTATATCATTTAGGACTCGGCCAGCTCGGTCAGTAGCGGTGCTACTGAGCCACTCTTGGTGATGGACATTGAAGTCCCCCACCCAGAGTACACTCTGCATCCTTGCCACCCTCAGTGCTTCCTCCAAGTGGTGTTCAACATGGAGGAGCACTGATTCATCGGCTGAGGGAGGGCGGTATATGGCAATCAGCATAAGTTTCGTTGCCCATGTTTGACCTGATGCCATGAGGCCTCATGGGTTCTAGAGTCGCTGTTGAGTACTCCCAGGGCAACTCCCTCCCGACTGTATACCACTGTGCCGCCACCTCTGCTGGGCTAAAATGGCCTGGATCTCATGTCGACATATTGGAAGGTGTTCTGAGAGATCGGATATACAATTATTTGGACAGCCAAGGGCTGATTAAGGATAGTCAGCATGGCTTTGTGTGTGGTAGATCGTGTTTAACGAACCTTGTAGAGTTTTTCGAGGAGGTTACCAAGAAAGTAAATGAAGGAAAGGCTGTGGATGTTGTCTACATGGACTTTAGTAAGGCCTTTGACAAGGTCCCACATGGGAGGTTAGTTCAGAAGGTTCAGACACTTGGTATCCATGGAGAGGTTGTAAACTGGATTCGAAATTAGCTGCGTGGGAGAAGACAGAGAGTGGTAGTGGATGATTGCTTCTCAGACTGGAGGTCTGTGACTAGTGGTGTGCCTCAGGGATCTGTGCTGGGACCATTGTTGCTTGTTGTCTATATCAATGATTTGGATGATAATGTGGTAAATTGGATCAGCGAGTTTGCTGATGACACTAAGATTGGAGGCGTTGTGGACAGTGAGGAAGGCTTTCAAAGCTTGCAGAGAGATCTGGACCAACTGGAAAAATGGGCCAGAAAATGGCAGATGGAATTTAATGCAGAAAAGTGTGAGGTGTTGCATTTTGGAAGGACAAACCAAGGTAGGACATACAAAGTAAATGGTAGGGCACTGAAGAGTGCGGAGGAACAAAGGGATCTGGGAGTTCAGATACATAATTCCCTGAAAGTGGCGTCACAGGTAGACAAGGTTGTAAAGAAAGCTTTTGGCATACTGGCCTTCATAAATCAAAGTATTGAGTATAGGAGCTGGGATGTTATGATGAGGTTGGGGTGAGAGGGAGAGTGGGTTGCGGTGAGAGGGAGAGTGGGTTGGAGTGAGAGGGAGAGTGGGTTGGGGTGAGAGGGAGATTGGGTTGGGGTGAGAGGGAGAGTGGGTTGGGGTGAGAGGGAAAGTGGGTTGGAGTGATAGGGAGAGTGGGTTGGGGTGAGAGGGAGAGTGGGTTGGGTTCACCCTGCAGGATTTCCCCAGCGCTGGATTTTTCGACGTGACGTTCAAGCGGGTGGGAGACTGCATCCAGCTCCTGAGGGTGTTCGAGGAGAAGAGAGACCTGCCGGAGATGAAGATCCTGACGGCGGAGCCGCTCTTTTCTCTGCCGTTGCAACGGGACCGGGTGGTGATGGTGCATGTGTACAACCCCTTCGTCCCTGTCACCGATGTGGTCACCTTCCTCACCAGGTACTTCGATAAGGTGGGGACCAGCACCGAGATTCGAGACGACTTGGGGATCTGGACAGGCAAACGCCAGTTTAAGGTCACGCTAAAGACCGACGGTAAGGGAGCCATTTTCCACCCTCCTTCCAGATTCGCTATCGGGGGAAACTGTGGCTACCTGGTCTACGCTGGGCAACCCAAGCATTGTCGCTCATGCGGCAAGGCTGGTCATGTGGCGGCCAACTGCAGCGCCTCCCTCTGCAAGATCTGCAAACAGGAAGGGCACCAGACAAAAGACTGCAAACAGGCTAAGTGCTGCAACCTGTGTGGCGAGGCAGGTCACCTCTACAGGACCTGCCCCAAACGCTGCCGTACTTACGCACAGGCAGCCAAAGCCAACGAAGGGGAAGCAGAAGAAATGCTTCGTGTCACTCCAACCACCAAGGCCCCCAGGGAGCTCAACGGGACAAAGGAGGACACAGAGAGAGACAAGGTGGAGGAAGAGATTGAGGCAACAGATAGCCAAACAACAGCACCACCCCCTGAACCTCCCACTCCTCAGGACAGTGAATCAATGGAGGAGGAGGCAGCAGTGGAAAAGCAGCAGGGGGAGTGGCAGACGGTGAAGAGAGCCAAAAGGAAGAAGAAGCGAAGAAGAAGCAAAGCCACTTCCCAGACAAGTGGCAAGAGGCGTCTCCCATCCAACATGGATGACAAAGGCAGCAGCTCTTCGGATGAAGAAGTGCCAGGGCGGCACCGACAGAAGAAACGGCAAAGCTCCAGGGCGTTGGAGGACGAGACACCGAGCACCAGAACATTGGAGACAACAAGGAAACCAGCGCACCCCAACTTTGCCTGCATCCTGAGGAGGCCAGTGCACCACAGCCCCTGGAATCTGGGAGCAGTGAGGCGCTCAGCGCACCCCAGCTCCGGGAAGCCGGGAACAGCAACACCCCAGAGGGGGTGAGTTTTGGAGAAGCTTCTCCAGCAAAGGTCATCTCAAAACCCGCTCTCTACACGAACCCCCAGATGCCACCTGAGCAGAACACTGCCAAGGAGAACTACCTCAGACCATCCAAAGTGAAGGAATTTGAGCTCACTACGGGTATGAAGGAGCAGACTAAAGGTCTGGGACTCTCAGAGACAACGGGTTTGGTAGGAGAATAAATGCTTTAAAATAGGTTTAAAGATTGTATCCATAAATGTGCGTAGCATTAAATCTACTACGCGATGTGTTGCGACCTTGGACTACCTTGCCAAGGTCAAAGCTGACCTGTTGTTTCTGCAGGAGTGTGCGATACTGCACCTCAGCTCCTACAGGCAATGGTCACGATGGTGGTCCCATGGCCCATCGATCTGGTCGGGCGGAAACGACTCTCGTTCCTCCGGCCTGGGTATTCTGCTGCGGGGAGGCAACTTCACCGTCTCCGAGGTTAAGGAGGTGGTGGGCGGGCGCCTCCTCGTAGCAGACGTAATGTACAAGAACGCTCCACTCCGGTTAATTAACGTGTACGGCCCGTCACAAGGAGCCGAGCGGCTGGAGGTTTTTCAGCAGCTCCCACTGCTGCTGGCGACCTCCAGGCCGGTCATTCTGGGCGGTGACTTCAACTGCATCATCGATGCTGCTGGACGATCCAGCAGGGCCGACAGCAGATTGGATGCTACGTCCAGATCCCTGATGGAAACAGTTAAGGATGCCAAGCTGCACGACGTCTTCAGCAACCCTGCAGACGGAGCGCAGCGTAGATACACCTGGTCGCGGCCAGACGGGTCCATTCGTTCCAGGATAGACTTCCTGTTTGTGTCCCGTGCATTCGCAGTCAGATCCACCGAGGTCAAGCCGGTGTTCTTCTCTGACCACTGCCTCCTACTGGCGGACTGCCACTTAGAGAAGGACCTGAGGGTGGGCAGGGGGGCATGGAAGTTAAATGTGCAACTGCTGACCCCAGAGAACATTGAGGAGCTCAAGAGGGATTACAAAGGTTGGAGAACCGTGAAACCCCTCTTTGAGTCCCTGACACACTGGTGGGAAGCGATCAAGGGAAACATCAAGAGGTTTTTCATCCTCAAAGGCACCCAGAAAGCTAGAAAGGAACAGAGGGAAATGTCTTGACTCCAGAAAAACATGCAGAATCTGCTCCGGCTGCGGTCGATGGGGGTCAATGTCAAGGAGGAACTCCAAGAGGTGAAGAGCCAGCAAGCCTCGCACTTTGCCTCGGAGGCTTCCAAGATCATCTTCCGTTCCAGAGTCCGCTCCGTGGAGCAGGATGAGGCGTGCTCACGTTTCTTCTTCCAAAAGGTACACAGAGAGAGCTCTGTGATCAGCAGCCTGAAGGAAGAAGATGGCTCAGTAAAGTCATCACGGTCCGACATTTTGAGGATCAGCAAATCCTTTTATGCCGGATTTTATGACGTGAAGCCCACGGACAGCACGGCCTCCCAGTCCCTCCTGTCCTCTATCATGGAGGTCTTAGGCGACAGTACGCGGGAGAGCCGGACAAACCGCTAACTCCTGATGAACTGACTAAGGCCCTTGAGTCCTTCGAGAAGAGTAAGACTCCCGGAAGCGATGGCTTGCTGGCGGAGTTGTATTCGGCTCTGTGGGACTGGATGGGCCCAGACCTGCTAGAAGTGTACGAGAGTTTGCTCCTGGCCGGCAGCATGTTCGAGTCCATGAGGAAAGGCATTATCACCCTCGTCTACAAGCACAAGTGAAAAAGGAAGGAAATTAGAAATTGGCGACCCATTTCATTGTTGAATGTGGACTATAAGATTCTGTCCAAGGTCATCGCCAATCGGGTCAAATCCGTTCTGGAATTGGTGATTCACCCTGACCAGACCTGCTCTGTGCCAGGCAGGAAGATCTCTGACAGCCTCGCGCTGCTCAGGGATACGATTGCCTATGTGCAGGACAGGGGTGTGGATATCTGCCTCATCAGCTTGGATCAGGAGAAGGCCTTTGACAGAATATCGCACACCTACATGGTGGATGTGCTCTCCAAAATGGGGTTAGGGGAGGGAATTCAAAATTGGATCCAACTGCTCTACACTAACATCAGTAGCGCAGTCTCAGTCAATGGGTGGGAAACAGATAGCTTTCCGATTAAATCTGGAGTCAGGCAGGGCTGTCCTCTCTCGCCTGTTCTTTTCGTGTGTTGCATAGAACCCTTTGCCGAGTCCATCAGGAAGGATCCGGGCATAAGAGGAGTGACGATCCCAGGCAGTGGAGGCACTCAGGTAAAAGCCTCCCTGTACATGGATGATGTCGCTGTCTTCTGCTCGGATCCACTGTCGGTGGGCAGACTGACCCACTTCTGCGACCAGTTTGAACTAGCCTCGGGAGCCAAGGTAAATCGTGGGAAGAGCGAGGCCATGTTCTTTGGGAACTGGGCTGACCGATCCTTTGTCCCCTTCACTGTCAGGGCTGACGGCCTGAAGGTGCTGGGGATATGATCCGCCCTCACGCCTTCTCATCCCTCCCAGAAATATGATAGGGTCCCCCTTGTCCTCACTTATCACCCCACCAGCCTCCGCATTCAAAGGATCATCCTCCACCATTTCCGCCAACTCCAGCATGATGCCACCACCAAACACATCTTCCCTTCACCCCCCCGGCGGCATTCTGCAGGGATCGTTCCCTCTGGGATCGCCCTGGTCCACTCCTCCATCACCCCCTACTCCTCAACCCCCACCTATGGCACCTCCCCATGCCCACGCAGAAGATGCAACACCTGCCCCTTCACTTCCTCTCTCCTCACCGTCCAAGGGCCCAAACACTCCTTTCAAGTGAAGCAGCATTTCACTTGCATTTCCCCTAACTTAGTCTACTGCATTCGTTGCTCCCAATGCGGTCTCCTCTACATTGGAGAGACCAAATGCAAACTGGGTGACCGCTTTGCAGAACACCTGCGGTCTGTCCGCAACAAAGACCCAAACCTCCCTGTCGCTTGCCATTTTAACACTCCACCCTGCTCTCTTGCCCACATGTCTGTCCTTGGCTTGCTGCATTGTTCCAGTGAAGCCCAACGCAAACTGGAGGAACAGCACCTCATCTTCCAACTAGGCACTTTACAGCCTTCCGGACTGAATATTGAATTCAACAACTTTAGATCTTAAACTCCCTCCCCCCATCCCCACCTCGTTTCTTCCCCCCTCCCTTTTCTTTTTTTCAATAATTTTTTAGATTTTTCTTTTCCCACCTATTTCCATTATTTTTAAATCTGTAATGCCCTGTCAGTCTTTCCACCCCACCCCCACTAGAGCTGTACCTTGAGTGTCCTGCCATCCATTCTTAATTAGCACATTTTCTTAGATAATATCACCACCTTCAACACCTCTTTGTTCCTTTTGTCTGTGACATCTTTTGATTATCTGCTCCTATCACTGCTTGCTTGTCCCTACAACCCCACCCCCCACCCCCAACTTCTCTTCCCCCCCCCCCCCCCCAACCACTTTAAACCAGATTATATTTCACCCCTCTCCTAACTTTACTCAGTTCTGCTGAAGGGTCATGAGGACTCGAAATGTCAACTCTTTTCTTCTCCGCCGATGCTGCCAGACCTGCTGAGTTTTTCCAGGTAATTCTGTTTTTGTTTTGGATTTCCAGCATCCGCAGTAGCTTTTAGCTTTTTGTTTTTATGTTATGATGAGGTTGTATAAGACATTGGTGAGGCCAACTTTAGAATATTGTGTGCAGTTCTGGTCACCTAACTACAGGAAGGATATCAGTAAGATTGAAAGAGTGCAGAGAAGATTTACTAGGATGTTGCCGGGTCTTAAGTAGTTGAGCTACAGGGAAAGATTAAACAGCTTAGGACTTTATTCCTTGGAGCATAGAAGGATGAGGGGAGATTTGATAGAAGTTTACAAAATTGTGA
This sequence comes from Cetorhinus maximus, assembly GCF_964194155.1. Classification (NCBI taxonomy): domain Eukaryota; kingdom Metazoa; phylum Chordata; class Chondrichthyes; order Lamniformes; family Cetorhinidae; genus Cetorhinus; species Cetorhinus maximus. Next base: position 1,220,736 of record NC_135903.1, read on the forward strand.
GGGGTATAGACAGAGTAAATGCGAGTAGGCTCTTTCCACTTAAACTAGGAGAGATAAACACGAGAGGACATGGCTTTAGGGTGAAAGGGGAAAGGTTTAGGGGGAACATTAGGGGGAACTTCTTCACTCAGAGAGTGGTGAGAGTGTGGAACGAGCTGCCATCTGATGTGGTAAATGCTCTTAAGTTTTAAGAATAAATTGGATAGATACATAGATGGGAGAGGTCTGGAGGGTTGTGGACTGGGTGCAGGTCAATGGGATTAGCGGAATAATATTTCGGCACAGACTATAAGGGCCGAATGGTCTGTTTTCCGTGCTGTAGTGTTCTATGGTTCTATAGTTCTAAGCCAATGTGAGCCTGCTGCTTGCCCGGTCAGCCCCACCCTACCCCTTCAAGCCCAGTTAAAATCAATGCGATTACCTAAATTTTGCCAGAATCCCACTTGAAGCTTCTCATGACTAATTCTCCATAGTGACTCATTTGATTATGGTGAGAGACTGCACTTTCACCAACCGAAAGTAAATTCTCACTTTTCCAGTGAAGATTACCTGAAATTTAGAAATGACTACAGAAAACGGTTACAAATTTGAAACCAAACTTGCATTAAAGTGATTGTTTTACCTTTTGTCTACTTGCATGCAAAGTTACTTAACAGCATTTCTGTTGTGGCCGACAAATACCTTCAAATCCCATTCCATCAAACTAAAGATACTTTCCATTCTTAAACCCAACACTTGATATTCCAGAAGTTGCATCTGAAGAATCATTAGTATTTTTAACCTGTATCTACTTGGTTATTCCAGTCAGGTAAATAAATAAAAGCTGGAGTTGAAGAACTACCTCTAGTGGAAGTGGTGAAGTGTACGACAATACTGGTATAGCCACAGCTCCCGCCCTTCAAAGAGCAGATTTTATCCCCTCAGAATGCCACATTGGGAATGAAACCCAGAAATGATATTGACCCTTACTCAATGTAAATCAGCATCAAAGTGTGCAAAAATGGCAATATATAGATACTCTCTGGAAAACCAAGGAGCCTCTCCTGTATTTTACTGTAAGCCTAGGATGTAAGCCAAAATGGTGGTGTAATAAAGAAATGTAAAGGAGAACTTGCATCTGCTTAGCGCTTTAAATTGCTCCAAAATGTCTCCAAATGCTTGACATACAATAGATTTCTTTAAAGCGTGGTGACTGTTACATAAGCAAATGTAGTGACTAAAGAATAATAAGTGCCCACAAATGTGCTCTGAAGCTATGGAGAAACTCATTTATTAAGGCCACTCTCTCTGATCAGCTACTGCTTTATTTAGCTGTTTAGAATGGATGGTATCACTTTTGTTTTTCTGTAAAAACAGTGTATGTTAGAAATAACAATGTCCATTATGAATCTAATTCTTCCTGAAAAGTTTAAGCCATTCCAATATTTAATTCAATTGCAGTTTCTGTTTAAGTAAGTACAGTAATTTCCATTGTCCTTAAAAGTTTTTATCATATCAACTGTGAACTATTTGGTGTCATACTTAAAATGTGCTGGAGTATCATAAACCATTTTTATTTCTTAGTAAACACTCTAAAGTCCTTGCAGTGAGCTGATGATATTATGGCCCTGCTGTACTCTGGTTATATTGTCACATTCTAATCGGCGGATGTGAAGTAAATCGCACCAGCAATAGAAGGTATGATCTCCTGCAGATAAGTCCAGTTGGAAACCTTAAGCACAAAATAAAATGGTCACTCTATAAAGCCCTTTTTAACTGTTTGCAAATGCACTGGACGGCATTCCACAAGCTTGGGCCATTGTAATATTGGGTGGAATTTTACACCCCCTCCTGCAGGTGGGATTCTCCGGTCCAGCTGAAGTCGATGGATTTTTGAATGGCTCGCCTTATTTCCCAGCCCCATCCCCGCCATGATAGGGGCCATAAAATTCTGCCCCATGTTTACAAATTACTTGAGCTTTCCAGCTACTAATTTCTCTTTTGGAACCGGCTGGAATTTGAAGCTGGAGAACTGTGGATTCAAACTGGACCAATGGAAAACGAAAATCATGGTGTAAAATGAACTGCTGTTTCGCCTATCACTGGTTCCGCTGAAGGCTAATTTCACCCCCAGTTTAATCTGTCTGGCCCTCTCGATGTGCACAGGCTTGTGTATGTGCAGAAGGATAACTGGATGAATCTAAATGATGAAAAATAAAGTGAAAAGCAATTGTTTATGCCAGTTTAAATCAGAAACTATAGAATCAGGGCTGGAAGTGCCCCATAAATGTTGTAATGTAATTGCTGCACCTCTATTTCACAAGTCTTTTTTTGAGAGTATGTCTGATTATTGATGAGGATTTGCACTGCTCTTTTCCCTGATTTTCTTCCCTCTGTTGGCTACCTGTGAACTATATCTCCTGGCCCAGAGGTGGGGACAGTCCAGCCTGATGAGGAACATGATCAGTATCACTCTGGACCAATTGTTGGGCAACACAGAAGAAACCTTGGGCAGAGATGTCCCATCTGTTTTTTTTCCACCATGCAGGAACACATCAGACCTCTGCCCTATCAGCAAATGGCTGAGATCTAGAATTATATACAGCGGAGAATCAAGCCTCTATTGCATTGCTCCTAGAACTATATAACAGTGCCACAGTACAGAGAAACATGCTCCCCACTCTTGCCTGTAACATAACATTCTTTTCCATTTTCCGTTTGGTTGATATTCCATTTTTTCCACATATTGGAATTCCCTGGGCTTTCCAGAACAAGGAATGGTTCAGTTTTGATGAGGAGGGATTTGTGATTTGCACAGCGCGAGTGAATTAAGTGTAAATGTTAAGGCTTGCTGCAGCTGCCTAGTAACATCCATTCTGTTATTGCATATGCTGGCTTTGAGCTAACGTTGACTAGATTCTGAAGTAAAGGGTCTTATTCCACATAATTAAGATGTGACTGAAGAAGCTAACCCTCTTAACTCATCTATCCTGATGAATCCAAGATATTATCAGGGTAGTATTGTACGTCAATGGAAGATTATTTTTCACCATCATTCTCTACTTCTTTGTTTAGCATGTCATGTCTCAGCCTGAGGTTGCCAGAACAAGATTAGTTTAAGTAGACCTGCCACTATTCAATCTCGAGATTAAATAAACAGTCAGAATTCCAAAGCAGATGAAATGCCATGAAAAATCTCAAATAGAAATAGATGACATAGTTTTATTCTTGCCTTACAAACAATCCCTACTTGGAAATGTTATGTCTCTGTCCAAGCTTGGAGAATGCTATGGTTTGAGTGTCTCTATAATACATTTGAATCCTCCGTAATCTCCCAATAGTAGCTACCAACCCTCTAGGACAACTGTAGGAATACTGTATACTTGTGGAGGTTTTACTCAAGGAACTCAAGCCAAGTGTTGTTTGACTCAGGACAGTGTTGCAGCAAACAGCAGCAGCTTGTATTTATATAGCACCATTAATATCATAAAATGTCCCATGGTGCTTCGCAGTAGCATGATAAAGCAAAATTTGACACCGAGCCACATAAGGAGATACTAGGGCTGTTATGACCGGGATGGGAGGAGTGCGTATATTATCTAGCCCCACTTCTCCGCAGACCGTACCATTAATTTGAAAGTTTAATTTTCTCATCAAAATGGCCAATCGTTTACCTTCACTGCTAGTACCCAGAATAAAAGAGACTTTAACCAGGCTTACTCCAATAAACTCAGAACAATTGTTTATTATGAAACAAAATTTATTTTTTAACAAGTTGCAAGAACCGGAAGTATAACTATCCATCTCTTTAAAAACTCCCCCAGCATGCACACACGAACAAAGAAAGGACAAACAGATAGAGTCTCTCTGCAGAGATGGGATCCCTTATAGGATAAGCATTATAAAATAAAGGATAAAGTTTTGAGGATCTTGCTGTCGATCTGGAGTTCCCTCGCATGAAGACAGGCCGGTAGACCTGATGGATGTCTGGAAGTTCTCACCAATAGAACTTTGGCGTGGAGAAGGATCAATTCTTCCTGTCTGTTTTGCAGGTCAAAAAATACAGACCCGGTATACTCAGGTGAGGATTATCTGGCTACAGGTGGATAACCACACACAGTTTTAAGTAAGGAAGAGCGAGAGAGAGACAGCCTTCCTTTCTTAGCTTTTTCCCCAGCTAGACTGAGTTCAAACCCGTGGTTTCAAAACTTAAAGTTTGCCTCTGCCATGTGACTTCCAGTAAAAACCTCCAGCCTTTGTCTTCCAGTTTCCCCCCCCACCCACCCATAATTAAAGTGATTGCAGTTCAAAGCAAACAAGCAACCCTTCCTCAAGTATCATGCAGGTCAGGTGATTTCTTGGAAGAGGCCTGTTTGTTGACAGTTCTAAGCTGAATTTAAGACCCTTGTAAAAAAAAATCTCCAGGTCAGAATCCAAATGTCCAGATAATGCCATGTCCTTCCTTATTTTAAAACAAAAATTCAGTTTTGAAAGATATGATTCTAACAGGGCATCTGACCAGAAGCTTGATCAGAAAAGTAGGTTTTAAAGGTGTCTTAAAAGAGGAAAGAGGTTGTAATATACTTAGAGCACAGGACTAGTTTCTTGTAAGTGAACTTTATTTACAGACTCCTTATGAGGCTACATGCTTGTTCCAAGACCAAGGCTAAAAAGCTCCTAAGATTCCCCATACTTAGGGCTGATTCATCTATCCAGTCACAAGATCCCCATAACAGTAAGAAATGGTTTAACTTACAATTATATTCCTCCTCTTTTAATTTTGTTTTACTCTTGTATTTACAAAAACATCTTAACCCATATATACAATTATATACAGTTCATACCATTATAAATTTAGTCTTTGAGGAGGTTTTCAGGTTTGGGTAGAGCGATACAACTCTACAACTAGAGGTTCTTCCATTGGATCGACTTGCACAGGAACAGCAGCATCAGGAACATCCTTAGACAATGGCAGTTCAGAATTATTCAACATGATTGGCTTATCCAGTAAGATAAATGAAATATTACCTCAAGCTCAAAACGTTCAGCAGTGTAGTCATTCTACATCAAGTGTGGTATTATGATGGCAATAACTTTCATTCAACCTTGAATATGTACAGTAGATGCTGACTTAGAAGTTGATGAAGCTGTACCATATACTTGAGCCCACATTCTACCAAACGCCATGTAAGCAGTCATTTGGAATCAACTAAACTAATCTAAGCATCAACCGGTCAATCTCAAAGTCACAAAGAGCTAGAAAACAGAAAAATTTATTAATTTTGCTTCCAATTTCCACCCCTCCATCATTTTCACATGGTCTATCTCTGACACTTCCCTTCCCTTCCTTGACCTCTCTGTCTCAATTTCTGGTGATAGACTGTCCACCAATATCCATTACAAGCCTACCAACTCCCACAGCTACCTTGACTACAGCTCTTCACACCCCGCTTCCTGTAAGGACTCCATCCCATTCTCTCAGTTCCTTCGCCTTCGTCGCATCTGTTCTGATGATACCACTTTCAAAAGCAGTTCCTCTGACATGTCTTCCTTCTTCCTTAACCGAGTTTTTCCACCCACAGTGGTTGACAGGGCCCTCAACTATGTCTGGCCCATCTCCCATGCATCCGCCCTCACACCTTCCTCTCCCTCCGAGAACCATGATAGGGTCCCCCTTGTCCTCACTTATCACCCCACCAGCCTCCGCATTCAAAGGATCATCCTCCGCCATTTCCACCAACTCCAGCATGATGACACCACCAAACGCATCTTCCCTTCGCCCCCCCGGCGACATTCTGCAGGGATCGTTCCCTCTGGGACAACCTGGCCCACTCCTCCATCACCCCCTACACCTCAACCCCCTCCCACGGCACCTTCCCATGCAACCGCAGAAGATGCAACACCTGCCCCTTTACTTCCCCTCTCCTCACCGCCCAAGGGCCCAAACACTCATTTCAAGTGAAGCAGCATTTCACCTGTACTTCCCTCAACTTAGTCTACTGCATTCGTTGCTCCCAATGCGGTTTCCTCTACATTGGAGAGACCAAACGGAAACTGGGTGACCACTTTGCAGAACACCTTCGTTCTGTCCGCAAGCATTACCCAGACCTCCCTGTCGCTTGCCATTTCAACATGCCCACATGTCCGTCCTTGGCCTGCTGCAATGTTCCAGTGAAGCTCAACGCAAACTGGAGGAACAGCACCTCATCTTCCAACTAGGCACTTTACAGCCTTCCGGACTGAATATTGAGTTCAACAATTTTAGATCATGAACTCTCTCATCCATCCCCAACCCCTTTCTGATTTTTCCCCCTCCTTTTTGTTTTTCCAATAATTTATATAGATTTTTCTTTTCCCACCTATTTCCATTATTTTTAAATGTATTTCCATCCATTGTTTTATCTCTACCTTTTAGCCTATTTTGATCCCCCCACCCCACCCCCACTAGGGCTATCTGTCCCTTGCTTGTCCTGCTTTCTACCCTTAATTAGCACATTCCTTTAGATAATATCACCACCTTCAACACCTCTTTGTCCTTTTGTCTGTGACATCTTTTGGTTATCTCCACCTATCACTGGCCCTCTATCCAGCTCTCTTGTCCCAAACCCCCCTTTAAACCAGCTTATATTTCACCTCTTTTCTATTTTTCCTTAGTTCTGTTGAAGAGTCATGCAGACTCGAAACGTTAACCGTGCTCCTCTCCACAGATGCTGCCAGACCTGCTGAGCTTTTCCAGGTATTTTTGTTTTTGTTTTCGATTTCCAGCATCCGCAGTTTTTTGTTTTTATATAAGAAAACAGAAGTATTCAAAAAGTTTGCTCATTAGTTAAGGGGATTTGGTTGCAGGAACCTCACAAATTGGACGATGTGTCAAAGTGATGTGAGGCTTCCTAAACCATTGAGATATCAAGGCTCATCTTGCAAACCATTACATGTACAGCCGACATCAGTCTTCCAGAGATCTCAGAAAGAACCTCATTAAAAGCATCACCCCTTTGGAATACCAGGGAAAGCAACCTTGCCTGAGCATTAGGAAAATTGGATGGATTCCCCCCATTAGCATGTCTGATAAGTTAAAGATATTACTTCTCAGATTACCAGGAATGTGAATACCTGGATGAAAATTCGGTTTAGAAAATGAATTAAAATACTTCTGCTATCCAAACTCATCACCTGCCAAGTCAAGTGTGATTTTACACTTCATAAAAAAAAATTGTTTTGGAAGATCCATACAGATCCATTGGGATTCAAAAGCTAATTTGTTCCATCTCTGCCATCCCTATTACTGATGTTTGTGCATAGAATTTCAAGCTGTGCTATTTATACTGCAATGATGAATAGGAAAAGAAACCATGAGGTTCTACCAGAAAAGGAATCAACAAAACACGATTGCTCAAACATACTCTGTGCCCAATGACACAGCACTCATTGTATTTCAATTACCTGAGGCATTCATGGGGATGTGGGCGTTGTTTAAGAATAGTTGAGCATTAAACATGGATTCACCTAAAGGAATAGAATTTTGATTAAGTCTTTGAACATCACTGCACAAAAAAATACACAATGCACTCCATGCTGCGTTTAGTTATATGGGCTACTGTCTTGTAAGTCACTTTTCAAGACTGGGGATGGAGTAAATCTTTCTACTTCTTTGTGTCTTTTTAGGTAAATATTAGCAGACATTTTCAATGGCCTGAAATTTACGAATGCAATGACAATGGGTGGAATCATCCCAGGTTTGCACTAAGTGTGGTAGCGGGCGGGAAAAAGAACGTTTTACCGCCGGCCGCATTGGTGGCTTTTTGCACCATTATCGTCTCATTTCCACCTCATTAATTATGGAGCCACAGGAAACACGTCGCCTCGCTGGTGGGTACCCTCCGATGTGCTCGCCACACCGTTACCTCGCCGCTTCCTCACACAGGGCATCATATTTAAACTGCAGCTGCGCACACACTTCTCAATGCTTGCAGCCCAGGAGAGGACAGGTGAAGACATGGCCCCAAAAGCCAAGAAGAGTGCAGCCCCCCTGATTCAATGACGCATCCCTGGGATGCCTTCTGGACACCGTGGACACCTGCTGTGATGCCCCCTACCCCCGCTCTGGCCGCAGGAGGCCCATCGGTCTCACCACTCCGGCTTGGGAGGCGGTGGCAGAGGTGGTCAGTGCCAAAGCTGCACACAAGATGTTGGCCATCCAGTGCAGAAAACGGATGAATGATCTCATCTGTTCTGCCAGGGTAAGGCAACCACTCTAAACTCATCACTCTAAACTCGCACACTCACAAGGCCATCACACATTCACTGGCATCTCACTCACTGCCAGCTCAAGGGACATCACCACTCACTCTCTCACACACACCCTCACAACTCCATCTGGCCTCATCCCCTCTGGAGACTGCCTCCTCAGCCCTCACCATCTTGAGGCCACCTGCACAGATCAACATGTGCCCCCACACACACCCTGGGATACCCCCCTCCTCCAGGACAGCCCTCGCCCTGCATCCTCTTCCCCTGCCTGAGGCCACTTCTCCCCCTTCCCCAAGCAAACCCTAGCCCTGCAGCCATTGAAAAGCCTTATGGCTGGTCTGGTAGGTAAAGACCTGCCCATGAGTCCTTCTAAAAGTGATATGGTGCTGCCTACAAAGCCTGGCGCTGATGACTGCGAGTGCTGCCTGAAGCAAGGTAGGCAAACAAACACTGAAGTCCCGAGTGAAGTGCAGCTCACCAGGTGTATGTTGCTTATGTACAGTTGTGAAAGACGTTGGCGTGATTGTGCCTGGATGATCCAGCATGGGGGATGATTCTGAGCAGTGCTTATGTACAGATGTGTTGAAATTAGGTTCCTGACATGCAGCAGCACAAAACGTGGCTCACCATTGCCAGGCGCAGCGGACAATCACAAATTGGTTTCATGACGGCGTGAAACCAATTTTTGGCCTTCCCGCCATATTGTCCACTCATGCCCACCATGGTGCCCAACACCAACGGGGATGCAAGATTCCACCTAGTGAAACTGTTAGTGCTCACTGTCATTACAGTGTCATTACAGTGTCATTACATTAACTATTAGTGCTCACTGTCATTACAGTGTCATTACATTAACTGTTAGTGCTCACTGTCATTACACTATCATTCAACCTAGTGAAACTGTTAGTGCTCACTACCATTACACTGTCATTTCACCTAGTGAAACTGTTAGTGCTCACTATCATTACACTGTCATTACACTGTCATTACATTAACTGTTAGTGCTCACTGTCATTACACTGTCATTTCACCTAGTGAAACTGTTAGTGCTCACTGTCATTACACTGTCATTACACTGTCATTACATTAACTGTTAGTGCTCACTGTCATTACACTGTCATTTCACCTAGTGAAACTGTTAGTGCTCACTATCATTACACTGTCATTACACTGTCATTACATTAACTGTTAGTGCTCACTGTCATTACACTGTCATTTCACCTAGTGAAACTGTTAGTGCTCACTATCATTACAGTGTCATTACAGTGTCATTACATTAACTATTAGTGCTCACTGTCATTACAGTGTCATTACATTAACTGTTAGTGCTCACTGTCATTACACTATCATTCAACCTAGTGAAACTGTTATTGCTCACTGTCATTACACTGTCATTTCACCTAGTGAAACTGTTAGTGCTCACTATCATTACACTGTCATTACATTAACTGTTAGTGCTCACTGTCATTACACTATCATTCCACCTAGTGAAACTGTTAGTGCTCACTATCATTACACTGTCATTACATTAACTGTTAGTGCTCACTGTCATTACACTGTCATTTCACCTAGTGAAACTGTTAGTGCTCACTATCATTACAGTGTCATTACAGTGTCATTACATTAACTATTAGTGCTCACTGTCATTACACTGTCATTTCACCTAGTGAAACTGTTAGTGCTCACTGTCATTACACTGTCATTACACTGTCATTACATTAACTGTTAGTGCTCACTGTCATTACACTGTCATTCCACCCAGTGAAACTGTTAGTGCTCACTGTCATTACACTGTCATTACATTAACTGTTAGTGCTCACTATCATTACACTGTCATTACACTGTCATTACATTAACTGTTAGTGCTCACTGTCATTACACTGTCATTCCACCTAGTGAAACTGTTAGTGCTCACTATCATTACACTGTCATTACACTGTCATTACATTAACTGTTAGTGCTCACTGTCATTACACTGTTATTACATTAACTGTCAGTGCTCACTGTCATTACACTGTCATTACATTGACTGTTAGTGCTCACTGTCATTACAGTGTAAATCTGACAGCAAGCTCTGGTATTTGCATATGTACAGATAGAAGCAAAAATCCAGGAGCTTGTTATCAGTGACACTCCATTCCTAACAGGATGCACTGTCACTTCTTTGCAGATGCAATCAACAGAGAATCAGCAAATTGCGTGAACTTCAATGGTTTACATGCTGGTTTTGCTGTGAAAGGCATTGAACAGGTTAAGCTTTGTTAAATGAGGAGTAACTGAATTTTTACCAACAAACTATGTTATGATTATTATTGAACAACCTCTCGCACCCTGAAAACTACTTTTTTTAAAAATGTATCATCTCATTTCTTCAGAAGAACTTAAAAATGATGTAATTTTGTAAAATAATAAAAAATATTTTTTAAAAGTTTATTTATGAAATTTCAGCTTCCAGCCTAATCCCAAACTTTATTTTGCTTTCTGTAAAATGATTAAAATGTGGATTATAAAACCTGTTTTTATTTCCGGCTTTGCTGTTTTCTGCAATCTGATTGGCTGATTAGCCTCCCTGAAATCTGCACAGTTGCTGGACATCAGGGATGGCGCAAAATTCAAAGTCACATCAGAATAGAGGAAATTGACAGGCTGGAGCCTGCTAAATCTTTACGGGCAGCTTCTTTTTTGAGGTTAGCAACAAGCACTGTCCTTTCACTGCTGACTGCGAAATCCGGGCCATTATCTTTCCTGGATCAACTGATTATGGTGACGAATTTGTATGTAGTTTCAGCTACTGTTAGCTCACCAATGATTGATTCTTCAGAAGAAGGGTCTTGCAGACTCAAAACGTTAACTTTGTTTTTCTCTCTCCACAGATGCTGTCAGACCTGCTGAGTTTTTCCAGCAGTTTCTGTTTTTGTTCCACATCCTTGTACAGTCAGCTTAGTTCTGCTAGATGTGTCGACTGTTGGCTTTTAGCTTATTACCTGCTCTAATAACCTAACTCTCAAGCCTAAAGGCCTAATGCTAAAGAATCATCTAAGGTAGCTTGGCTTATTCACCCCCTCCTCCTTCAGTCACCACGCCTAATAGGGCATTGGTAACCATGGTCTTCCGTTGGATTGGTCCATGATGATGCTTGGCAAAGTACTGCAGTGGTTTGCTGTTGCATTCTGCAGTATAGCTGACCAAGAAACTCTCCCACTCTTACCACCTGCGATCAGGTATATTAGAAGGATTTACAGACTGATAATCAACCTGTTTGGCCAAGTTATGAATGCACTTTCCATTTCCATCAAGTCCTGTGGTGGGACTGGAACCCAAGGTTACTGGCCCAGAGGTAGGGACACCACCTCTGCACCACAAGACCTCAAGCATATTCACCTCATATGTTCCAATGTCCACTATGCATGGACATACTCTATTATTACATTTGTTTGCTTGTGCTGTTGAAATAAGAAAAAATACAATTGGGAAAAACATGGTGCATTAGTTGTCTTTTGGTTCTGTGTCCAGGAAAGTGATCTCCACAGGTTCCTATTAGCAAATAAAGACCTGATTCTTAATTGTTATTTAGTCCACCAGGACTGAATGGGAACTAAATGACACGACTATTTTTTGACTTGTGAGGGACCAATTAGATGTTACTTGGATCACCTGTTGCACTTTCTTCCTCCATAAATAACCTTGATGGAATACAGGCAGAAAGGAGATTCATTCGAAAGTTAAAAGCTCCTTTGCTAAGAAATTGAAATGTAAATTTCTCTTGATTTGAGACAAACCAGTATTATAAATATAGTTTTTCAAACTGCTCTTTGGATTTGTTTGATCAATTGAAAGGTTGTTATGCAATTATTTATTTTCTTTCTCTTCCAAGAATTGAATTCAGTAATCTGATGATTAATATTTTCAGATGATGTTAAGAGGACAGAAATTGTTTTTATATATTCATTCAAGTGATGTGGACTTCGCTGGCTAGGCCAGCATTTATTGCCCATCCTTAATTGCCCCTAAGAAGGTGGTGGTGAGCTGCCTTCTTGAACTGCTGCAGTCCCTGTGTTGTAGGTACACCCACAGTGCTGTTAGGGAGGGAGTTCCAGGATTTTGACCCAGCAACAGTGAAGGAATGGCGATATATTTCCAAGTTAGGATGGTGAGTGGCTTTGAGGGGAACTTCCAGGTGGTGGTGTTCCCATGTATCTGCTACCCTGTCCTTCTAGATGGTAGCGGTCGTGGGTTTGGAAGGTGTTGTTGAAGGAGCCTTGGTGAGTTTCTGCAGTGCATATTGTAGATTTTCACACTGTTACTATGCGTTGGTGGTGGAGGGAGTGAATGTTTGTGGATGTGGTGCCAATCAAGTGGGCTGCTTTGTCCTGGATGGTGTCAAGCTTCTTGAGTTTTGTTGGAGCTATACTTATTCAGGCAAGTGGACAGTATTCCACCACAGTCCTGACTTGTGCCTTGTAGATGGTGGGCAGACTTTGGGAAGTCAGGGGGTGAGTCACTCACCACAGGATTCTTAGCCTCTGACCTGCTCTTGTAGCCACAGTATTTATATGGCTAGTCCAGTTCAGCTTCTGGTCAATGGTAAACCCCAGGATGTTGATAGTGGGGGATTCAGTGATGGCAATGTCATTGAATGTCGAGGGGCAATGGTTAGATTCTCTCTTGTTGGAAATAGTCATTGCCTGACACTTGTGTGGCGCAACTGTTGCTTGCCATTTATCAGCCCAAGCCTGGATATTGCCCAGGTCTTACTGCATTTGGATATGGACTGCTTCAGTATCTGAGGGGTCATGAATGGTGCTGAACATTGTGCAATCATCAGCGAACATCCCCATTTCTGACCTTATGATAGAAGGAAGGTCATTGATGAAGCAGCTGAAGATGGTTGGGCCTAGGACACGACCCTGAGGCAGTGATGTCCTGGAGCTGAGATTACTGACTTTCAACAACTGCACCATCTTCCTTTGTGCTAGGTATGATTCCAACCAGTGAAGAGTTTTCCCCCAATTCCCATTGACTACAGTTTTGCTAGTGTTCCGTGATGCCACAACCAGTCAAATGTGAACTTGATGTTGCATATCAAGGGCAGTCACCTCACCACTGGAGTTTAGCTCTTTTGTCCATGTTTGAACCAAGGCTGTAATGAGGTCAGGAACAGAGTGGCCCTGGCGGAACCCAAACTGGGCATCAGTGAGCAGGTTATTGCTAAACAAGTGCTGCCTGATAGCGCCAACGAGGACCCCTTCCATTACTTTACTGATGATCGAGAGTAGACTGATGGGATGGTAATTGGCTTTGGATTTGTCCTGCTTTTTGTGTATGGGACATACCTGGGCAATTTTCTTCATTGCTGGTAGATACCAACGTTGTAGTTGTGCTGGAACAGCTTTGCTAGGGGTGCGGAAAGTTCTGGAGCACAAGTCTTCGGTACTATTGTCAGAGCCCATAGCCTTTGCAGTATCCAGTGCCTTCAGCCATTTCTTGATATCACGTGGAGTGAATTGGATTGGCTGAAGACTGGCATCTGTGATGCTGGGGACCTCCAGAGGAGGCCGAGATGGATCATCCACTCGGCACTTCTGGCTGAAGATTGTAGCAAATGCTTCAGCCTTATCTTTTGCACTGGGCTCCTCCATCATTGAGGATGGGGATATTGTGGAACCTCCTCCTCCAGTGACTTGTTGAATTAACCATCACCATTCACAATTGGATGTGGCAGGACTGCAGAGCTTAGATCTGATCCATTAGTTGTGGTATCGCTTAGCTCTGTCTGTCTTCCTCTTACTGCTTATGCTGTTTCACACGCAAGTAGTCCTGTGTTGTAGCTTCATCAGGTTGACACCTCATTTTTTGATATGCCTGGTGCTGTTCCGGGCATGCCCTTCTGCATTCTTCATTGAACCAGGGTTGATCCCATGCCTTGGGGGTAATGGTAGAGTGGGGGAGGGATATGCCAAGCCATGAGGTTACAGATTGTGTTTGAGTACAATTCTTCAGCTGCTGATGGCCCACAGTGCCTCATGGTTGCCCAGTTTTGAGTTTTGCTAGATCTGTTTGAAATCTATTCCATTTAGCACAGTGGTAGTGCCACACAACGTGATGAAGGATATCCTCAATGTGAAGACTAGACTTTGTCTCTACAAGGACTGTGGGGTGGTCACTCCTACCGATGGAGGCAGGCAGAAATATTTCAATTATGAATGCAACTGTATGTAAGAATTGGACCCAGTTAAAGGTAATTAGCTCTTAATCCAACATATTTTTTATGATTAAGTTAATCTCTGAGGGGTGGGGGAGAGGACAGATAAATGGAAATCAACCCAATGTGGTGGGATTGTAGAAAATATACAAAACTCCTTAAAAAGGATGTTCATGATCTAATTAGCTCTCTTAATAGAAAATGCAGTAATGCCTGGTATGTGCAAATACAATGTAGCCTTGTATTTCAGAGTAGTCAAGTGTGCAAAGTGAGTCCATGTGCGTGTGCAATCCTTTTTAACAATTCTCTTGGTTGGGTGCTCGTAGCAAGTATTGATTGCCCCATCTCTGGAATTGATGTACAGATTCAGCAACAGTTACTCCATAATTTCACCTGGGTAAGCAGAACTGTGAATGCTCCACTCTCTCATAAAGTCTTCAAGGCTGAGACCCTTTCGAACTCAAATTTGTTTTTCTCTGGGGCCTTCTGTTGTATCCCAGTGCATCGAGACATAAATAAACCTGCTCCATACTCGTGCAGAGTTAGGACATAGACTCTGTTTGATCTTTTTGGAGACTAACTGTAAATATTTCTTGATTATCTTTCTCAAAATATGTGTGATTGTCTCATGTTGTTGCACATGGGGAATTAAGATGAGGTGTAGTCTTACAGGGTGGGGATAATTGAGCAAAGGCATGAGACTGCAAGATTCCTCATTTGAAAGTCATTTATTTTGATATTTATGTTATTTGTAATTATGCAGCGAAATGCACTGCAGCTCAGGAAACTGAGGTAGAGCTGAAGCATATTCTGCAGTAGAGGCTGGGAGATGGAGTGCTACAGGGCCAGTGGTGTAACTACAATGTGACACACATAAATAGGCAATTTCTGATATAAATGTGGATGTAAAAAATTATAATTGAGGGGGAAAAGAAAGTAATCGGGAAGTGTGCGTGGGTGCAAGGTTAATATACTGTAGATTGATGTCAGACAAATGCTGCATCTGATAAATGACCGTGTCTGTCATTAACACAGGTTTCTGCATCATACTTGCAGGTAGAAGAAAAGCCACCATAACTTGTAAATGGTCTTAGCAGCTACTTCACTGGAGCAGAGAAAGCACCTTTAAGTAACTTGGAGATGTCAGAGGTCTCAGGTTGCTCCGAGTATTTTCTGAGATATGTATTTTGTGATTTGACTGCTGCAGAATTTCACCTTTTACAGTCTTCAAGGTTCATTTTAGTTACACACAAATACTACTGAGCAGCAGTAACAACGATGTTGTTACATGGTATAACATCACTGTCCTCCTGTAACAATGCACTACTCTGTCTGATTTGATATGAACAGCATCAAGGGAATTCTGCCAGGTTTTACAAATACACAAGTTGTTTCAATACAACATTGTCAACGCTCATGCAATTTAAATAATGCCTTTATCTTTTAAAATTCAGATTAGTGGCCTGCACACTCCGGTTTCCATTGTAAAGGATGGCAATTTTATATCACATGTGGGCAAAACTCAGTACAAAAATTTCTTCTCAGGCTGCCTCTTAGCAGTTTTCAAGCATAAAATTGGACAAGAGGGGATGTTGGAGAGATGCTAAATGTTTTCATATCTCCCTTTAATAACACTCAGGACTATTCTGAAGAGCACAGTTCTCCAACAGCATATTTATTTATGGAAAGCAAGGAAAACAGAGGGAAAAAAAGGTTGAAAAAAATATGTAATTTACAAAATTAATTTTCAAAATGTAGAGAAAAGCAATTAGAGTCAGCGAAGGGTTAATTAGGTTATGTATTTTGTTCTGAATTTTCACTGCAAAGGCTGAACTGCTATTCCCTAAATGACTTCTCTTTGATAGGAATATAGTCACTGCAGTGTAAAATCCTTTCCCTAGAAGAGTTAAGAAATGTGTACAGCTGGTGTTTTGTTTATGAGGTTTATTATGTACCCATGTGATGACCTCCATTTAGGATGGATTTTGTTAAATTCTAAAATGGCCAAGCTACATCACATAACCCTGTGATCTAGGTGTACTTTTTTAAAAAACTATTTTTGTAATCAGAAGATTTGGCGGTCATCCAAAGGGCTAAGGTTGAGGTTTTAAATGAGCTAACGTCCAGACTGTAGCCTCTCATTTGCATTCTATGGAACCCTCATGATATTATGATGAAATTTTGTAGAAATGTCAACTGTTATATTATCAACTATCAAAACTGAAATATTGAATTGATTGACAAGCTTCAAAGGAAATATTGCAAATGCTGGAAAATATTTTGAGATTTACTTGAATTTCTGATGTTTGTCCAGGCTTTAGAACTTCAAAAGCCTTTTACCTCACATTTTGAGAGACTGTACCTATTACATATATCAGAGTAAGGCCTGGATATATTTATCAAGGGAAGTATTTGCTAAATTGAGTTCTTTTTGAAAAGGGATAAACCTTTGTTACTAATATACTTGTGCTGTATATTATTTATCTAATATCCTTGCAGTCAAATATAAAGTTGATTATACGTGTTTTAGTTTCAAGCTAGTTTACTCTCCATTTTCTTGAAAGACTGTAGATTTCAGTCCTACAATTAAATTATTATATTTGGTATTAGCTATTACACCAGGGTATATTTGTTCTACAGGGTAGGAAGCTAAAGGTATAACAGAAGGAGATGCATGTAATACACGTGTCTTTACTAGCACCAGTAGAAGGCTTCCTTTCTTTTATTATGTTCCTCAGCTCTCTACTACAACATACCCCACTGGCCAGGGATTAGGACAGCAGTGAAGCTACATTTCCCTCACTGTGGGGAAAGCTCCTCTCCATCTGCTGGAAAGAACTACTTCCTAATAGATAATTGTGATTGAAAGCTGTGTCCTGACACACCATGAATATTGGCACTTCAGGCTGCTGGATCATGAAGAACCAGCATCATCACTGTAGGGTTTGAAAGCATTGCTTTTTCTATGGATCAGTAATTGCTAAATTATATTTTAAAGCAGAGGCCTAGAATAATTTTTCAGCAAATACTAAATGTAAAAATGCTCTGTCCTCCCAATTGGAGCAGTCATAATTAGTCACTGTTGGTAGATTCAGTTAGTAGTAATTTCCATTAGTTTAAAAAAATAATGATATCGTAATCTGCATACATCTGATTTTGGAGAAATCCTTCTCCCTGTTGACATAGTGTGTGTGTGTGTGTGTGTGTGTATCTGTATGCTCAGATCCAGCAGGGGGTGCCATATAACAATCTATAGATATATATTATAAATAGCTTACACAGACCATTACAATATGTGTGCTCAGCAGATGAAAATAACTTTATTTTATTTGACAGGTTGTCTGTTTGTATTAGGACAGCATTTATAGCTTCACTTTTTGTTTCTAACTGGTAATATTTCTTTGTTCCCATGCTAAATTTTCCTGAAGCAGTAGGCACCTATATCTCAATATCCTGCACTCAGAATGTTCCAAAATACTTCTTCAGGAATTATTTTTGAAGTGGAAACATTGTTTTGTAACCAAACATGGCAGCCAATTTGTACACAGCATGCTCATAAATGTTAAATGAAATGGACCAATCCATGGTGCTGTTTGAGGTTTTGGCAGGACACCAGGTGGACTCTGAAATTTTTTGAATAGAATTGTACCCTCGGCGTGCGGGCTTGTGCCCGACATGCCCGGGCGTGAAATAAAGCACGTCGATGTCGGTCGAGCATGTCGACATCAATACGCACTCTTGCCATATTTCGTTAGGCGGGCGTGCGATGGAGACGGGGGCGCCCGCTCTTAATTAAGTGCCAATTAAGGCCCTTGAGAGACCAATTGTCCCCGACTTTACGCAGCCCGTGCGATTTTTAGGCCGTCGCACGGGCAAAATGGGCAGGCGGGCAGGACACAATTTACAAAACCCTCATCCATGGGCAGGATAAGAGGGGTCAGTGGGCTTGACAAAGTGATTAGTGAAGAGTTTAGGCCATCACTTGCTGCCAGTTGCTTCTGTGAACAAGACAGCTTCATCTCACTTCAGAGCTACATTCAGAGATTTTAGAGGCTTCAGTTCAGGACTCAGTGTTGTCTTGCAGGCCCCCGGAGGATTCAGGCCGTGTGGACCCTTCCAGGTATCAGACGGCCTTCCCTTACCCTGGGAATGGGGATTGTGGTCTCCGCTGGAAACACCTCCTCTCAGGAGAAAGAGAGGGGCAGAAGGGGGAGGAGGCCAGTGTCCCTATTCAGCTTCCAGGGGAGTGACCTGTGGGAGGAGAGGCACAAAGGGTGCAGGGCCAACAGGAAGGACAAGGTGGAAGGGGCCACAGAAGACACCACTATCCTGCTGCCAGGGTTTACAGGCAGCAATGCAGCTACCTCAATATGTCCGAGGCGCAATGCCGAAGGAGGCTTCGTCTGTCAAGGACGACAGTGACCTCCATTGTCAGAGGATTGGTCCTGAGATCAGCTCCGACTGTGTGGGTGGACCCCCCATGCCAGCGGCTCTGAAGGTCACGGTGACCCTCAACTTCTATACCTCTGGCTCTTTCCAGGGCTCAGTGGGGGATCTGTGCGGAGTCTCCCAATCAGTTGTCCACAGCTGCGTCAAGCTGGTGATAGAAGCTCAGTTCAGGCAGGTACTGACCATTATTCCTTTATTATTTACCGTACGGATGAGGCCAGCCAGACACAGGGAGCCAGAGGCTTTGCGGCCATTGCTGGCTTCCCCCGTGTCCAGGGTGCTATAGACTGTACACATGTGGCCATCAAGGCGCCAGCAGGTGAGCCCGGTGCCTTCGTCAACAGGAAGGGCTTCCACTCCATGAACGTGCAGATAGTGTGTGATCACAGGATGCGGATTCTACAAGTCTGTGCAAGGTACCCAGGCAGCTCCCACAACACCTACATCCTCAGACACTCCCAGGTGCCGGGGCTCTTCAGTGCTCCAGCCCGGCTGGATGGATGGTTGGCTGCTGGGTGACAAGGGCTATCCCCTCAGAAGGTGGCTCATGACGCCTCTCCGCCATCCAAGAACAGAGGCCGAGCTGCAGTACAATAGGAGCCACGGCACCACAAGGGCGGTGGTAGAGAGAACCATCGGTCTTCTCAAGATACACTTCTGATGCTTGGACCCCAGATCGTGTGTCACTGATAGTGGTTGCAGCTGCACTCTCCACAACCTGGCACTGGAAAGGGGGGGATCCAGTGGAGGAAGAAGATCTTGATGCAGCTGCAGAGGCCACAAACGATGAGTCCAGTAGTGAGTCTGAGGACGAACACGCTAGAAGAATGCTGAGGGCTTAGACGCTGATATGGTAACCTCCAGGGAGGCAGGGTCACCCAGGGGGCTTTGGTCCAACGCTTCTTCAGCTAGCTGACCAAATAAGAACCACCAACACAAGCCAGGGCTGCAGGCTCTGTACCCGATCCCTAACAGGACCAGTTCCTTGGTCAACAACATACACTATGTGCCAGTGCCATAAAATTTAAGGAGTCACACGTCCATCATAATATTATGGCTTACCCTGCACCTACAGAACAAATAAAGCATCCAGAGGCCAGTTGCAGATAAAACATCTCATTTACTGCTGACTGACAAACATTGCAGAAATTAACATTGACCAGTGTTTTACATCACACCACACCATTAAAAAATAGAACAGAAAAATGGGGGAAACAAATATAATCCGTGATCAGATTGCATTGTGCTTAAGGTGCTTTAAGTTTTCGCTTGTGGGTGCTATGTCTAGGTGCTCCCCCCTCGCTGGCACCGGTATTGGAGACAGCTGCTGACTCTGCTGTCTTGTTGGCCTTGATGATCTTGGTGGTCGTCCTCTGGCCCCTGGAGCCTGTGAAGGCCCCATCTGGGAGGGTGCGGCCAGTGCCACGCCTGGCATCTCCCTAGTCGCCGCAGCCTCATCAGATGCCATGGTCACTGGCAGAGGGGCGACTGATACTTCCTCCAGCCGTGCGGCACTCCCTCAGTACTGACCCTCCGACAGTGCGGTACTCCCTCAGTACTGCACAGAAGCCTAGTTGACAATGGAAACTAAAGTTGAGTCGAACTTATGTAATTCCACAGGATTCATAATCTTTAGGCTTCTCAGAAATTTTTATGGTCTAGAATGAGTAAAAAAACTAATCTGTTACAAGAATCATTTAATGATATTACGGGACTACTTTAATTGACAAGTTAGCCACTAATTATTTAGGAAATTACTGGGTGGTTGGCTGTGATTATAATTCATAAGCTATTTTCAGAGTTATATCTTTGTTTGTATTGATTGTTGTTTGAAGTATGTTTCTTGTTTGTACAGTATAATTACAATCTAATTGCAGAGGCCAGTGGTGAGAAGGTACTTGAGTGAATAAGAGCAGAGCATAAGAAATAGGAACAGGAGATCACCCAGCCCCCCGAGCCAGCTCTGCCATTTGGTACGATCATTGGCTGATCTTCAGCTTCAACTCCACTTTCCCGTCCACCCCCCATATCCTTTGATTCCTGAGAGACCAAAAATCTGTCTACTCCAGCCTTAAATGTATTCAATGATGGGGCATCTACAACCCTCTGGGGTAGAGAATTCCAAAGATTCACAAGCCTTTGAGTGAAGAAATTTTTTGTCATCTCAGTCCTAAATGATTGCTGCCTTATCCTGAGACTGTGTTCCAGATTCCCCAACCAGGGGAAACAACCTCAGTGCCTACCCTGTCAAGCCCCTTTAGAAACTTGTATGTTTCAATGAGATCACCTCTCATTCTTTTAAATGCCAGAGAATATAAATCCAATTTACTCAGCCTCTCATCAGAGGACAATCCTCTCATCCCAAGGACCAATCTAGTGAACCTTCACTGTACCGCCTCCAATCCCCCCTTATATATGGAGACCAAAACTGCACACAGCGTTCCAGGTGTGATCTCACCGAACAAGTCTCTTTCTTGCAGAAACCCTGTAAGCCTAGAGCTGCATCTCTTAATATTTCAACCTTTGAAAGGGGGGAAGAGGGGCTTCAGCTCTGTGGAGAGACTAGAGAAGCTGGGATTGTTCTGCATTGAACAGAAGAGGTTAAGGGGGGATTTGGTGGTGGTTAAAATGATGAGTGGTATTGATTGATGAAATAAGGAAAAACTGTTTCCAGTGTCTGAGGGTAGGTGAGAATTATGGAATGAATAATTATGATCTAGAATACATTGCTTGAAAGGGTGATGGAAGCTGATTCAATAGTAACTTTCAAAAGAAAATTAGGTATGTACTTGAAAGGAAAAGAAATGCAGGGCGATGGGGAAGGAGTGGGTGAGTGGGACTAATTGGCTATCTTTTGCAAAGAACTCGATGGGCTGAATGGCTTCCTCCTGTGTTGTAAGATTATATGCTTTTCAATACTGTTTTCTCCTGGCTGGCGGTGACAAGTTTGGTAAGGCAGTTTCCTTTACTAATCAGGAAATTTCATGCACTATTTACACCTCTCAATCTCTTCCTTGCTGTCACTGCAAATACAATGTGCAGCTGTTACATTGTGCCAAGCCTGATACAGGTAGGTGCAGGGTTAGGTTTATAAGCAGCAAGGCCCTGTCAAATTACTTGGCCATGAATCACATCCCTACTGCCAGGCAAGAGCTCTGTGTATTTGTGCTTCCAGGCACGATCCATTCCATTCCACAGTCACTTTGCCTAAGCATTAAAAAAAGGTGAAACTCTCAACTTCAGTGGGAGTAGGAAAGGGACAGCAGTGCAATTACCTGTAACACCAAAACAGCACTAGTCCATATTCCAACTTTTAAAACAAATGCTGGGAACTGAAATGGACCAATATAGCACCTTGTATAATAAAAAAAGACTTGCATTTATGTAGCACTTTTTGTGACCACCGGATGTCTCAAAATTGCTTTCCAGCCAATGCAGTACTTTTGAAGTGTAGGCGCTATTGTAATGTAGGGAACACAGCAGCCAATTCATGCACATACAGCAAACTCGCACAAATGACAATGTGATAATGACCAGAAAATCTGTTTTTATGGTGTTGTTTGGGGGATAAATATTGGTCAGGCCCCCAGGAAAAACTCCCCTGCTCTCCTTTGAAACAATGCCATGGGTTCTCATACATCCACCCAAGCAGGTAGATGGGACCCTGGCTTAACACCTGATCTGAAAGATGGCACCTCCAGCAGTGCAGCACTCCTTAGTATTGCACTGGAGTGTCAGCCTTGACATATATTTTGGAGTGGCCTTTGAACCCAGGATCCCGTGAGTCAGAGACGAGAGTACTGCCAACTGAGCCACAGATGACACACAAGTTCATGCGCCCAGGTAGTTTGGTGGGAGGGAGGGTGGGGGAGGAAATTGGTAGCAGGGTACCTAAACTTGTCTGAAAATCATGGACAGTGCAGTCTGGTTTTTCTCCCCTCCCCTGTGCCCCCAACTCCAACTTAACAACTGCACAAATGCAAAATTGCACCTTACAGTCTCTGTTACTAGTCCAGCCTCAGCTTGTTATTTCTCTGACCTTTCTTGCTCCCCTGTGAACCGACAAAGAAATGAAAGAACAATTTCGCGATTAATTTTGAAAAGCCAATATTTTGAAAAATCCTTTAAAGATTAAACCCAAATATGGAATAGCAAAAATCAAAATGTTTATATTATTTCCAAGACCAAGAACAAAATATAACTGAAATTTTGGAACAAGTGGCTAGACTTAAGTTAGGACTTTTTAAAATATATGTAGGCTGTAGCTAAAATGAGATAATGAGATGACATTAAAAGTCTTTGGAGGACTACAATACAGGCCTTGTTTGCAAAAGCTGGATAATAGTCATGTTTTAAAAATATATTAATGCAATAAATTGAATAAGCCTTGTCTCCAGGAAGACAAGCAGATGCCTTTGGTGATCAGAAGCTAATTAGTGCCAGGTTACAGACACAGTCTATTCAGGTAAAGTCAAATAAGAGCTAATTTGATGAGCAGAATAGACAAGCTAAAGGCTGAAACAAACTTGGTCTCTTCTTAAAGGTTTAGTACCCTATTAACAGCAGGAATTCTCCAATATCAAAGATTACAGATTGTCCTTTCCACTTCCCATGTTTTTTTAAATGAATGGCTTAACAGCTAATGAGAGGTTCTACTTGTAGAAAAATGCTTTGAATCACTGATGTGGTGTTGCATACTTCAATAGTGTCATTGTCCATGGACTAAAGATGCTGATGCATATTAGGAATGGCAGATAATATAAATAAGGGATTGGAAACCCGCTCCTCTTCAGTCTGTCGGAGAGGCTCAAACACCCATGTCAAGAATATGCTGTATGTCTGCTCGCTGCCGTAAGGAATTCGTGGAGATGGAAACCACAGTAGTGAAAGTAATATTTATGTGTGTTTGCGCGAGAACGGAGAAGGATGGGGAGTTGGGATAAAAAGGGGAAAGCAAAATAAAAGAGCAGACATGGGTGTTGGAGAGGGAAAGTGGGGGAAAGTAAGATGTGAGCAGAAGAAAGGTTTTTGACCTGAAGGATTAACTCTGTTTCTCTCTCCACCGATGCTGCCAGCCCTGCTGAGTATTTCCAGCATCTTCTGTTCTGACTATAAAAATGAGGGGGGAGGGGGCCAGGGGTAACCGAGTCAAAGGAAAAATTAAAAGCAATTTTTTTGGAGTTTGACATTCATTGTCCATTTTCTGTGTTGCCATCATGTTTCATTTGAATGCATTTGACTTTATTTGCCAAAATATACCTGTATTTCCAGCAGTAAATGAAGGCCTAATGCCCAAAGCCACTGTCATTTGTTTCCTTCCTCATTACATCTTCAGATAATTGATTCCTTAAAGTTTTTTGGTTTGTTTTGCTGCCAGAATTACCTCTACACCACGAGGCTTGTTTGTCAGGAATGGGAGTATTTTTCCTTGTGGTTGTTAGCTCCCTATCTGCTAAATCATCCTCCTGAGGATAAGAACAGGCAGATGAGCTGTCAAATGAGGCCACTCTGAAGCATTTTCTAGGAGATTGTTGCTGTGTCAATCTTCCTCTTCTTTTCCCTTTCTCTCTCTCTGTTAGAAAAGCACCTGGTTCCCACTCATCATTCACTGCAGTTGACCCAACTGAGTCCAGAAGGTCACGGCATAAGATGTTGGCAAGAATCCCTGTGGCTGTTCAGGGTAGCGCAAGCAAAATCTTTGCGTTTTAACTGTTGCTCTTTTCTGCTTTCTATTTACTGTTTTCTGCATGAATGTGATGTAATATCAATAGTAATAATACTAGTGGTGGAAGCAGGTCCAATAGTAACTTTCCAAAGAGAATTAGGGAAATGCTTTGAAAAGGAAACGTTTGTTTCCTATGGGAAAAGAACAAGATTAATTGGATAGCTATTTCAAAGAAAGGCCACCTCCTCTGATGTGAGATTATGTAATAATCCCACAGTGAGCCATCACAGAGAATCTTCAAATGATTCACTTAATTTGCTTTTAACAGCAAAACTGCTTTAAATCCTTTTTTAAAAATAAAATGGTGGATGCGTCCAGAATGTGTTCTAACCAGTTGTGAGGTTGAGTATAATTTGCTTGCAATTTTATTTGTTGTATGTCAAGCAAGTGATTTGGTGTAACATAGCATCCCATGAATTACTATGCTGGATGTGTGCAACATGGTTGGCTGCCTGAGTATTGCAGTTTTCAATTTAAAAATAGATCTGGAGGCACTGAAAATGTTTGTTTATGAGCACATCCCTACGATAATGAATAATTTGTCCCGTACGTAAATTATCCAGCCAGCCTGCCATTCTGCCTCATCCCTTTGGCTTACGTGTTGCTTTGCTGCCAATGTTCCACCTCTCTATGTAATGTTCTGTCATCTCATTTTCTATGCTTCACCCACTGTGTAAGGGCAGTTTTCAGACTATTAGTCCAATCCGCATTGTCCCTGTGTGTCTACACTAATGAATTTTGTTTAGTTTTCTTGTTTAAATATTATTACACCTTCATGCAGTCATCCTTTATCCTCTTGGTCCTGGCTGTGTTCCAGTTTGCTTATTTTTGTTCATTTTCTCCCCCTAGGAGATGCATGTTGATGTCACGTTCCTGCCGAGATCCATTGGTTTGGCTTAATCTCCACTGTTATTAATAACATAGTTGTAGTGAGTCAAGGATTTTCACATTATTATTAGGTACACTCAACTTGAATGTGCTTATCACATGGAAAATGTCAAATGACAACCAAAAGCACTTCTATTATAATTGAGGTGGAGCTACAACTGTGAACTTTAGAATAGGATGAACCCTTCAACTTAACCTTTCTGAAAAGAGCAATTTTAAATCTTGAACAAAAAAACTCAATGTATTTGCATTCATAAATTTAAGGACACAAAATACAAATAATAGGTTTACAGTAGTGTTGGCTAATAGAAATTGCAGAATAACCACAAGTGTGGCTATGGCGACACTTTTAGTCACATGCACTAATTTTAACAGACGCTGCCTTCTATACAATGTAGCTGAAGTACTTCACATGATATATCTACTTCACAAATATCCTACAACATTCAATGATCCAGGAAGTTGAACACTCACAATGATCAAACACTTGCATTTGTTTCGTTATTTTACCAGCACACGCACAAAAAGCTCAAAAGAACACATTCATACATGAATATGAGTATTCAGATCACAAGCCCAAGACAGTGTCTATTACTCTCTTTTTTTTTAGCTAATCAGGCATGCAACTGGTGAAACAACTAAGACAAATTGCAGTAAATGCTGAAATAAAAACAAATCATTTTGGATACATTGACAGGTCAGGCAACAACTGCGGAGCGAGAAACTAAGTAACAAATCACCTGATTGCTAATTCGCCATTTGTGATGAGTAGCTAACATATTGGACAACACTAGTTTACAGCTATCTTCAAGCGGCTTCTTCCACCTAAACCTTGTTACTTTTTTTCCTTTGCTTACAGAAGTTTTGTGCTATTCTGTCTTTGGTCCTGCTCTGCTCATCAGTCTTTGCCACTCCCGATGTCCCCAAGTGTTGCCGCCAGCAAACGTGCTCCTGTCAGGTTATTAACCTCCTGCATGGAGCAGGAAACCATGCAGCTGGCATCCTCACTCTGGGCAAGAGGAAAACAAATGCTCAGCCATTCCAGAGCCGCCTATACCACCTTCTGCATGGCTTAGAAAACCAGGCGACCGGCATTCTTACTATGGGCAAGAGAGAAGATCCTCAGGAGATCATTTCAGCAGAAAAGATCCCAGGAGCAGGGATATGTCGGAATGTCGCTTCCATCCTGGAAAAATATTTCACTTGGGCTCTAAAGATAAAATTGCAAACCTATACAGAAACACAACTGGGCAATAAAGATTTAGACCCAAGAGAATGTTTAGCCCAACTTTTGAAACTGTGTTTTAACAGCAGCAGTAATGCCTTAGTAACTTAGTTCCTTCACATATACCTTTGTGTCAGATGCTTTTTGTCAGTTATCTTGTAGCTAGTTTTCAGCTTTTGATTGATATTGGTTTTTAAAAGTGACTGTTTCAAAGGTTGTTGGAGTAGTGTGAAGCAATCTGAAATATTCCCTGTGGCTGAATGTTTAAGTGTTCCTAATTGAAAATGTTAAGGTTATCTATAATAAACTATCTTTTCCGAAAATAAAGTCAAATTTTTAAGTTTACCAGCAGCTAAAGAAATGTTCTCTGTGTAACACTTTTTGTCCTAATTTTCTATTTATAGTACAATGAAGTCTTTCAGTCACTCTCCATCAGCTTTTTTTAATTCATTCATGGGATGTGGGCTTCATTGGCTAGATCGGCGTTTATTGCCCATCACTAATTGCCCTTGAGAAGGTGGTGGTGAGCTGCCTTCTTGAACTGTTGCAGTCCATATGGTGTAGGTACACCCACAGTGCTGTTAGGAAGGGAGTTCCAGGTTTTTGATGCAGTGACAGTGAAAGAACGGCGATATAGTTCCAAATCAGGATGGTGTGTGACTTGGAGGGGAACTCCTTCAACTAGGAATGTGGAGTCGACTGTGGACCATCACTGTGTCCGTGTCACCTCATAACTAGTACGCAGATATTAAACCCGACCTATTGCATTGCAGTCTAACAGTCTCTTCAGGATCTAGCAACATTCCATTTGAATGTGAGTTCAGAATGATTTCAATTGAGACTTTCTGAATGAGAGTATATATCACTAATTTTAGTGACATATACTCTCTTTAGGACCCAGCTGCTTTAGAGATAAGTACAGAAAGTCCATGAGTGGCGCAAGTTGACCTCCCACCTCCTGCCCCAGTGGTTCCTCATGGGAATACTACTAATGCCTAGCTGAGTAAAGGAATTCACAGTAAGAAGAATTGCGGTTCTAAACCCACGTTGTACCATTCTGTTGCATGTTAAGACATCAGTGCATGTGCCACTGAATCTATTCATTCCTATTTGAATTTCATTCTTGACTGAACAAACTGGTCTGAAATGAAACATTTTCTTTGGCAAGACCATGATGATCTCATTTTTGGGCCATAATTAGCATTGACAATTAATAAATATCATCACTATGGATTTCATGAAACACAGAAAAACACAGGGAACAGCTGATTCTCATAGGGCTCCTATTGTACATCTAATGATAATGATGAAACTGTTTGCACTTAGGGTACCACAGGTGCTTAAGCATCCCCACAAAAACAAGTTACTTTTATAGAAGCATGAATTGAGAGTTATAGATGTTACACTAATAAACTAAGGTATCATAATCCATCCCCAATTAATAAAAAGCCGCTTGCATTGTAAATGTTGAAAATGAATTACTTAAATTAAAGAAGTTAAACACCACTAGTCTTGGGCATCCCCACCCCACCAATCCAATGCTAATGGAAAGGTTTTCAGCCTTCTTGGCCCTGTCTATGGAACTCCCTCCCTAAGCTACTTCTTGACCAATTCCTGCTCCACCTTGAAAAAAAAACTCCTCAAACCTTATCTTTTTATTTACAGTTAATAAAGTTGGTGGCACAGAACAGGCTGTTCAGGGTAATGGGCCTATGTTGGTGTTTATGCTCCACTTGAACCTCCACCCACCCTGGTTCATCTAACCCTATCGGCACATCCTTTTATTCCTTTCTCCCTCATATATTTATCTAGCTTCCCCTTGAAAGCATCTATGCTATTTACCTCAACAACTCCGTGTGGTGGCAAGTTTCACATTCTAACCATTCTTTGGGTGAGGAAGTTTCTCCCCAAATCCTTTTTGAACTAGGTTTTGGGTTATTGCTTCTTCCACTTTTGCCAGGTTTGTTTCACGCCTGTGGGATGTTTTCTATGTTAAGAATGTTATGTAAATATACAATTTCAATGAGTTCTTTTTAATTACAGCCAATTGAAGTCCATAGTAACTCTGGCCTAGATCTTCCTGTCTCCGGATCGTCAGAGACCGGATGTACGATCCATTATGCACAGGATCCTGCAGAAGTCCTGATGCACTGACCACTGTGGACAATGCCTGGAAAGTTTCAACTTGGACAATTCCCCTGCTCCCTGGGACCGTCCACAAATGTCTCTGACTCTGAGAAATGTTAGACAGATTAAAGCCTAGTCTAACATCTCGGTAACTTCAAAACTGATCCCCCCCACAACAACCCTGGCCACCCACCGATCACCCCTCCCGACCACAAAATGACCTGACCCGACCACCCAACTACCACCTCGGAAAAGGCCCTCCTATACCCCGTCTGCACCCCAAACCTGATCATTCCCCGGCCAAATCTGACTAGTCCCCGACCTGACTACCCCCGATTAGATCTGACTAACCCCCGACTCCTCCTGCCCTGAGCCAACCACTTCCTGACCCAGCTGCTACTACACCCATCTGCCACCTCACCCTACCACCCCATCCACCTGCCACTTCACCTACCTTACCCACCTTCGCCAATTTACCCACCTACTCACCTTACTCATTCACCCGTTCACAAACATTCACACTGGACTTTTAAACTTACCGTATGGAAGCTAGTGTCATAAAAAGGGGGCATGTCCTGTCTTCCTGACTCTACTGTGGTCCAATGGAAGTCTCCGAGGAATGCTGCGCCCTGCTTTTCTGGGAAAGCCTAGCTTGGAAGACATGGCAAGAAACGTGGAGCAGTATGGAGGCAGAGTGGCAAGCCAACGATGATTGCCACTCCTCAGAAGATCCTGGCCAATATGTTAATAAGGAACTTTATTCTGAGATTGTAAATTCTTTCGAGACCATATAATCTGTGGGAGAGAATTTTGCCAATCCTCACTGAGGGTGAAAGTAAGATTCCTTTGTGGAACCACTTGGGTGGCAGATAGGATAAAATACAGGACCCAAAGTAAATTCAGTTGGAGAACTTATCAAGATCCCAATAAGCTTGCCTGGTACTTTAGGCCTGGATTTTACATTTCTTGGTGGGGTAAGGGAGGTGGAATGGAAACTGAGTGATCTGCATGCTCCTGCTGTCCCATCTCATCCAATCGAGCGTTGGATGGTCAATTAGTCATGGTATGGTGGGAAGGAGGTCAACTGGCAGAGCAAAGAGCGGTTCTGCACCCCATCTGTAGGCAGGGACATGGTGAGGCAGAGGGTTGGTGTTGTGAACTGGAAGTCAGCCACAGCTACAAGTTTAAAGGACCCCTGCTCTCAGAATCTGTCTTTATTTTTTATTGAAGGTTCAAAAAAGATCTTTAAAAAGTTAAAAAAGACATAGGCGCTGCCACTTTCCCCAGCAGAATCTCCTGCCCCATTCAGCTACGGTCCTGATGCCAGGCCTTTGCTTCCACCCCTGTGCCACCTCATCATAACTGCTGTAAAACGCTTTTCAAGTCTGACACCTGAATAACGCAGCAGGGAATGGAAAATTGCAGACGATTGGGTTGTTGGCAAGTTTAGCTTGTTAATTAGTCATTTCAAAATGGCGGACAGGCTGTCAACTTCGGCTCTCGCTTACCATCTGTAATTTGGGAGACGAGCATGATTGCCAACCCAATGCTATCGCGCCCTATTTTACACTCAGGGCGGGGTGGGGGGGTGGGTGGGGGGGGGGGTGGCGGGGGAGGGGTTGCTGGTGGTGGGTGGCCCACCCGGTTTGCTGCTGTAAAATCCAGCCCTCCATGCGTAAGTGCATAGCTTGGTGCAATATTGAGCCAAAACTGATCATGTAGGCCCCAGGTGTGAACTTTGTTTTCTGTACAGTTTCAGGAGTGGTACAATGGGCACCATGTTGTACCTGGAGTGGGTCTGATGGTTAAATAACATACTGTTGCCCACTGTCTAAGGTCAGGAATGAAAAATGGACACTTGGGTAGGGACCATATGGCTGTTGGCATTTATGAAACTGTGTTGCCAATTTATTATTAAGTTGCTGGGTGGGGTATGGAAAACATTGGTAGATAAACACATCTTTCATATTGAAAAGATTAACATTGAAGGATTGTGCAATGCGGTAACATGACTTATCTCAAGTATTGCAGAGGTAAACTCACGTACAGACCTAATGTTGGTAATCAAACTACTGCAAGAAATAGAACTATGAAACTCAAAGAGAAAAAGATGGTAGAAATCAGAGTTCGCTTAAGTTCTAAACACCAGGTTGACATAGAAAAGTCAAAAATGAAGAAAAGGGTCTGACTGATTGGAACTGCCATAAGAATCCGCCTGTTGTCCAAGTACTGAGATGAGCATTTTCCTGTTTATTTCTTTTCTGTGCCTCTATTTTTCTGTTTCGAAACAAAAATTTGACAAAAGCCCACATGAATGTTTCAGCTGGGTCATTTTCTACACTAGGTGGCAGTCTATTCCATGAATGATCCACTCTCTGAAGGAGTCACTGAAGCATATCTTAGCTGTTGAATCTAACTTCTCATTATTTTGCACATTGAAAGTGGAAATGGTTTTGAAATGGCTGAGAGCCACCATCTGTGTGGCAAGAACTCACGTGAGTCATGGTGGGCATTGTCATGAACCAAACTTTCATTTGCTTTATAGTGCAGACTACAATGGAGTTCACTCAATAAAACTGCTGTAAATTCAGTTGCCTATATTTGACACATCTGGTCATACCAATACTGTAAAGTGCACATGTACCACTCCCTCAACAATTCGGTGATTTAGACATATAAGTTTTCGTGCACAGGACGTTGATTGCTAATTATCATATTCAAATTGTTCCCTATTCTTCCTTATTTAATTAAATTCTTTTTACTACATAGTCAATTTTGCAGCTTTGATAAACAATGTACAATACTAACTATTACTAGTAGATCTACTGTCACGTTGCTGGTAATGTATTGGGGTTATGGAAGCAGTCAGAAAGCAAGTGGCCATTGGGGAAGTTGCATTGAGCTGAGAAATGGGAAGAGAATAGCAGCAGGCAGTAAATGGCCATGCAGGTTTGGCATTGAGGGAAAAGAGCAGGAGATTAACAGGGGAACAGAACAGATTTGTGTGATGCTCTGGGGATGTTGGTCAGATGAGAATATCAATGTGAAAGTTATATTCAGTCATTTCAAGAAATGTAGTAACTTTACAAATAGTGACAGAATATGAGTATTTACATACTGTGATCTACCCTTTTATAAACATGCAGGGGAAAGCAGAACACAATATTTATGGCAGAATGTGATTAGTAATTTATAAACATGTAACAGTAGTGTCATAAACAGTGAAGATACTGGATCTTTCAAAAAAATTAAACACAAGTTGGAACTGGTCAGAAAGCTCCTTTTTAATAGTTTGACAAATGAATGGACCACACACCTGCATGTTCCAAAGTCGCTGTGTTACATTTCCCTTTCTTCCAAATGCTCTTTTGCGTACAATTTTTATAATTTGAAGACTCAGATCTGATTGCCATATCCATCTCAAATTCATGCAAAGATTTTGAACAGTATGCATTTAGGAATTAACCGTGGAATAGGCTCTTTGCTGTGTTTCTCTAATTAGAGCCATTACTGTTGATCACTATTTCATGTTAACAAGTAAATTCACTAATGAAATTATAACATCCTCCTTGCATCCACTTTAGCCACAAGATGGTTGTAAGGAACCTTATTAAGTGATTTTCTGCCTGTCAGAATGTACATCAGCCACACTATCATCGCCAATGATAATGATGCACTTTCAAGAGATTGGAATAAACTTATTTGATCTGTCTTTCTTAGGGTGATGTTGACTTGGAATGGTCTCTGTTCTTGTTTAGGTTTGTTTGAATCAAAAGATTCAAGGAAAGATTTTTAACATTGTTAATAATTCCACTTATTATTAAGCATAAACCAGTTATAACTGAAATTTGCTGCCAGATTAACCTATTTTGCAAATCCCAAAATCAACTGAATAATTTATAGAACAATATTCCAAAAAGATAAAAACATCACTGCGCTCTGAACCATTAAGATGTTCCAGTGACAGAATGTGCCCAGGAGACCGAATTGAATTCTTTTGGTTAACTCTTAGTGAAGGATGTGTAGCTAATTATGCTGTTTTCTATGTTGATATTTTAAAAAGTAATATAATGAGAAAAGACTCTTTCCAAATGAATGAAGTGCTGTTTTAATTAAAGCTCCAATTATATCGAGTCTGACTTCTGCTGCTGTCTATATATTTATATCCAAATACAACTTTTGTTTCTGCATCTGTGGCATCCGTGCTTCAATATTATACAAGAGAGAAAGGTCATTCATTTCCTGATGGTTACTACACCCTTGACAACCTGGCTGCTCCACTAGGACAAGAAATTGGAATTTACAAACACCTGAAATCTAGAGATTCTTTGCTCAACAATTAACCCCTAGTTGTCTTCAGGGCTAATTGATTTAGGTCACTTATCCACAGGGAATATCTAAGTAATGATCTTAATGGGGCAAGAAATTTAAGAACAGCTCTCACTTGGGCTAGCTAAGAAGATGGGTATTTTGAACATTTAACATCCAACACCATTTCTGCCACATCCAACATGATGCCACCACCAAACACATCTTCCCCTCCCCTCACCTTTCAGTACTCTGAAGGGACCGCTCCCTCTGCAACAACCTGGCTCACTCTTTAAACACCTCCAAGACCCTCTCCCCTTCCCATGGCAGCTTTCCATACAAGCACAGAAGATGCAAAACCTGCCACTGTACCTCTCCCATTCCCACCCTCCAAGGCCCCAAAAGTTCCCCCTTGGTGAAACAATAATTTACACGTAACTCTAACAGTTTTGGGCACTGTAGTCACTGCTGGCATTGTGGCCTCCTCAACTTTGAGGAAAACAAATGCAGATTTGGTGATTGCTTTGTGCAGAACCTCTATTCAGTCCACAAATGGAACACTGAGCTTCCGTTCACCTGTCATTTGAATTTTTCACTCCACTCCCATTCTGACGTCTCTGTCCTTGGCTTTCTATGCTGTTTTAATGAAGCTCAATGTAAACATGAGGAACAACAGATCCTCTTTCAATTAGACACTGTGCAGACTCTGTTCAACGTTGAGTTAAACAATTTCAGATCGTAACCACTGATGCTATTTTTCGACAGCAGTTGTGAGTAATGGCTCTGCTACTCCCATTCACACCTCCTCTAGACTCATATTTTATTTCTGTCATTGTCCTATTACCAATCCATTTTGCCTTGCACCATCATCCCTTTTTGTTATTTAATTTCTTCTGCCTTCCACCCTATCATAGACCTTCCTTTTTGTTCTTTCCTCCTCCCCCACCTCCTCTATCTGCCTCTGTACTTGCTTAAAACCAGTTACATCTCTAACTTTTGCCAGTCCTGATGAAGGGTCATCAACCTGAAATGTTAATTTTGTTCTTCTCTGCACAGATACTGCTTCACCTGCTGAGTATTTCGAGCATCTTCTGTTTTCTAGGAAAATGGATAGGTGTCCCATTATAATGTGTTAAAAAGTTAATGTTTATTCTGGTACTTACCTTGTGAATGTCATCACTCATAATGAGTCAGAGATTTCAGTTTCGCAAGTGGAGAGGGCTTACACTTGTTCAGTGAAAGAGTTTGGCAAAAAGTTTATAAGAGATCATCCCAAAAATAGTGTATAAATGTTTTTCTGGTTCCTGGAAAATGAATATAACATATTTTCTTTACTATCTGAAAAAAAAACAAATACATTTGTTCCCTACGTGCCATACTTGCAATAAAAGCAAAGACATTTAACATTTTAGATTCATCCTTTCTTATTTTCATCTTTCTTTATCAAATAGCACTGACTACCAAATAGCAAAAGTACTTGGAACATTGGAGTCTTTTAAGGATTATTTGAATAATTATTGAGTCCATTCAGCTTATACAACAACTCACATTTAGATGGCGACTAACATACAGGCTCCAGCTTCCTAGTTAGGCACAAGCCTCTGAAAACAGATTGCAAAAATTTCTAATCCACAAGATGCTAATGTATGGGTAGGTTTAACACAATTTTGTAAATTATGACTTTTTTGTCTTATATTACAAATCTTGTCTTCAGTAAAGATGCTCAGCTTGGTGGACAGCCCAAGATGGCAGTTAAATGCATTTGCAAAAATTAGTTTGAGTTACTGAATTGGAAATGCTTAGCAGGTCAGGCAGCACCTGTGGAGAGAAACAGAGTTGACATTTCAGGTGGAGATGACCTTTGATTAGATCTGATCTGTTCTGATAAAAGGACATCTTGACCTGAAACATCAATGCTGTTTCTCCCCATAGATGCTGCCTGAGCGGTTGAGCATTTTCAGCTGTTTTTGTTTTCATTTCAGATTTCCAACATCCAAAATGTGGGGGACAATAGCTCCCTGGTGCATACTCCATGGCAGTGCCTCAGCCAATCAGGGTTGACTTGCCAACCAATCAGCACCCTTTTCTCATGTAGTGTTAATTGTAGCGCTCTTTGAAATTTGGCATTCTTCCTGATGAGTGCAAAATGAAAAGCTTTGACAACATGTCTCTTTTTTCAGCAATGATTCCATCTACATTGTTTACAATACTGCCTATGTTTATGTCATCAACAAATCTGG
The DNA here is from genome assembly GCF_964194155.1 of Cetorhinus maximus. Classification (NCBI taxonomy): domain Eukaryota; kingdom Metazoa; phylum Chordata; class Chondrichthyes; order Lamniformes; family Cetorhinidae; genus Cetorhinus; species Cetorhinus maximus. The sequence goes on from NC_135903.1 coordinate 1,256,129, forward strand.
ATATGTAACTTTCTATCCTATCATTTAAGTCATTAACAATTATGTTAATTATGTTAATAACTGAGGCCCTAAAATAGGTCCTTGTAGGAAACCACTAGTCAAATTCTGCCAATTAGAGTACCTCCCATTATCCCCATTCTCTGGGCTGAACCTTTGGCCCACACTGACGTTGGAAATGGATGCAGATTGGGCCCCAAAAATTGCAAGGCTGGCTGGTGTGCTAGCTTCCCAGCGCTGTTCCCAACATTGGCCATTTTGGACAATGCGGCTTTGGAGCGTGGAAAGGCCGCCAACCCCCACAATGTGGGCAGGCAATTAGGCTCATTCAGAGCCTTGTTAAAGTAAGGTAATGCAGGATGACCGGGATTTTCCAGTAGGCCTCCAGTCTCCTGATGCGACTGGGGGTACATCAACTGCCTGAAGCTGGGAACCGAGCAGTAGGTCAGGTATCAATGCCCCTGTAGGACCTATAGGCCCTTCTGCCTGCCTGGTTGGGGGTACAGACAAAGGTCACCCTTTTGAGGGGCTCCTTCCCCACCACCTTCCTCACAGCGGTGGCCTGGCTGCTTTTTGAGGAGTGGCTGAGAGGGCATCTTTTTGTTGACATGCTCTCCCAGTTACCTAACTGGAATTGCACCCCAGTGGTCCCCTGAAGCTGGAAGGCCTCTGATTTGCTCTCCAGCTTTGTGAGCCTGTCTGCCACCGTTAAATGGATAGGGAACCTGTGCCCACGCCAAAATCTTGTCTTTAGTCGGTTTCCTACCAGAGGCAGGTTCAGGACCTGAAAACATGACTCTTGTGTTCCGCCTGCCTAGGGGAAATTCAACTTTCTTATCTCCTTCCACTCAGCCAATTTCCTAACCAGGTCAATTCCATAAGCTTCACCTTTGACTAAGAGTAATATGTTTTGCATTTTTATTTCAGATCCTCAGTTCTCTTATGATTATCCTGCTAGGCACCTATGGGATCTCTTTTCCTGCGCAGACACAAGGAAAAAAATTACTCTAATTGTTATTCATAGAAAAATCATAAACCTGTTGGATCTCATTAGAAAGAGTTTAAAACAAACCTTTTTGCTGTTTGATCTGAACACATAATGATCAGAATGGTGCCTGGCTTTTTCTAAAATTGAATATGAATGTGTACGAACTAAATGGAATGGCTCTGGTTGTAGTTGAAAGAGATCTAGAGGTCTTAATAAGCATGATGCCTAAAATGTCCAATCACTGCTGAACAACAATAAACAAAGTAAATAAAATTGTGGTGCAAATGCCAAAGCGGTGAAGTTTAGATGAGACAGTCATGCCTAAACAGTACTGTTCTTTGACCACACCTTAAGTACTGTAGCCAGTTTTGGTCATCAAGGTACAAAGAAGACATTGAGTTTGATTTCTGTACAGGTGGTGGGTATTGTATAAGTTAAAATCTCACTTATTCAGTTGCTGGAGAAAGTTTAGAGAAAAAGCAAGAGGCTGATCCCTTGAGCCAGAGGCCGAGAGACAGTGCTTGCTTTAGTGGTGATGTCATTGGATTAGTAATCCAGAGGCCCAAATTAATGCTCTGGGGAGAGGAGGCAGCTGGTGGAATTTAAATGCAATTAAAAAAAAAGTTCAATTAATAAATATGGAATTGTCTCAGTAATGGTGATCATGAAACTATCATCAATTGTCGAAAAATCCCATCTGGTTCACTAATGTTCCCCTTTAGGGAAGGGAAATCTGCTATCTTTACCTGGTCTGGCCTACATGTGACTACAGACCCACAGCATGTGGTTGACTCATAACTGCCCTCTGAAATGGCCTAACAAGCTACTCAGTTGTGGCAGTTAGGGATGGGAAACAAATGCTGGCCTTGCCAGTGATGTCCAGATCCCATTAACAAATATTTTAAAAACTGGTTTAAGGAATTTTTGGATAAATTTGGACTTCTCAGCCTTCAAAGGAGGCCCTGAGAGATGATCTTATAGAGGTATATAATAAACAATGCGAAAAGGATAAATTATTTCAAAATAAATAGTGAACATAGGACAAGGGGACACAAGCTCAAAGCAATAAAATGCTAATATTAGGAAATCCTTCACATAAATTCTGATCAATGCATAGAATAGACTTCCAGGTAGAGCAATGGAAGTGAAAATCCTGGAATTATGTAAGCAACAGTTGGATGCCACAAAACAGCAGTCAGAAGATTTTTCTGATTGGATAAACCAAAATGGGCCCAATGGCTTTTATTATTATGGTAATCTTGTGATTTATTTTCCTGGCATTTTCAAATTATAACAGAATACATCAGATTGGTCACTTGTTCTATGAACATTTATGGTCACACTCCATCTATTTAGGTACAAGCTTGTTTTTCCTGCCAAAGGGTTTTCTTGTGGTAAGTACCATCACAGCTGGGATAAAAGGTTGTCATGTTGCTTTGAACTTTAGTTGTAACAAGTGCCCAAGTAAATCCTAGTGATGACTCATCCTTTAATAGATGTCCTTCATTCAATTCCCTCCCTTGGCATTACCTCACTGGGAACTCAATGGTAAAACCCAAGTGTAGACCCATGGTCCAGCACTACTCATTGTTTACCCTCAGCTCATTAGATCTAATTTGCCAAATTGATTCTTAGTTGTCTCAAATCCTCCACCAGCCCCATTTAATCTACATTCATTGTGCAGGCGATTTCATTAGGAGGTCTTCTGCAGTGCTCGCTCTCCCAGAAGAGCAGGTGATTGATCAAATAAATTAAGCCCATTCTTGACTGATGACTCTATAAAGTGCTTAAAGAGTCAGCCAAGAGCAATTCATTCAAACAATTAATGCCAACAATCAGGGAATTACAACCTTGCCTTATGTGTTTCATAATTATTTAATAGTGCTTCTTTCCTTGCCACTAAAGCCATGGTCACAGACATTTAACTCGGGGATAAACTCAGTAGTAGCAGCAATTACATTTCTGTACCTTCCATACATTGCAGAATGCCTCACTCTGAAGCGAAAAAGTGAATTTAAGGAATAAACTAATGAGATTGTCAAAAAGATGTTTTTGAAGATGAGGAAAAAATCATAGGGGTTATTGGAATAAAATTCTAGGGAGGGCTGCAGTGACAATCTTCAATTGTACTGCAAAGAGAATAGGGACTGAGCATTAGTAAGAGGCAGATAACTGAAGGGTGTAAAGTGAAATGTAATGTTAGAGAATTGGAGAATTTTGTGGCAGGATTCAAAAATAACAAGAATCTTATTCATTTCACTCTGACTCAGGGGTCACTGAAGCATGTCAAGAGCATTCTTGATGTATGTGTGCAACTATTGTGCAGAATGTGACTTGGGCACACTATTTCTGGATTATCTGAAATCAAAGAGGCTGAATGGACAGAATTTGAAAAAAGTCAATCTTTAGGTGATTTAGGACATGGTTTAATTTTTCAGTGAAGGGGGTGAGGTAGGGGCATACATGAAGGAGGCAGAAGGTGTACCAGACTTGAGGCAAAATCTCAGCAGAAGGTTCAAAGGACTCTGTGCAGTAATGGATTTAGCTAGAGTGGGCAGCCTGGGAGGTTGATGAGATTGGAACTAGAGGCATGTATCAGTAAAGGCACAATGATATGTCAGTTTGAAAATGTCTTGGTCTTGGTGCCTGTGTCAAATGAGGAGCACTATTAATTTTCAATAACACTACAACTTTCATATAACAGGCAAAGCTTATCCAATTGAATGCCTTCTGAGATACTGAATGGAGGGTGGGGTTGCCTCCTGAAACAATCTTAATTGCTGTGATGTCCACCATGCTCTGGGGCACATGGCCACATTCATCCTTCGGAATGTTCCTCATCTTCCACTTATGGAGTAAGTGGTTGCATCATCCATGTCCTCTGTGGGTTTGGTTGAGTGCTACCCATTGTCTTCGAGGGAGATCAAACCTAGGAACTTCTGTTACTGGTTCAGTTGTGAGGTGTTTTTGTTGTATGCTGCGTGCATTCCAGAATTCCATCCATTGGGGTAGTGGATTGACACCAGCTGCATGAGTATTAGCCACAGTTTCCCTGAATGATTTAAGTGGTTTCTTGGTAGGGTTTTCAAATCTTTCTGAATGGGAAAGCTGGTGTTGTTCATGTCACTTTCCATCTCAAAGAGCATGATGGCCTCACAACTGGGAACCACTCATTTGGCATGGACATAAGCATCTCTGACACTGTCCTGGAGTTTAGCTGCATGTCAATGATTTTTGTGTAGTGGCCGTGGCATCATGAGGAAGCGCCATATTCTACAGCAGAGTAGGCTAGGGCCACTGTTTTGGTGTGAAGTGTTCTGGCTGTGCTCCCCATGATGTTCCAGTGAGTTTTCAGAACAGGCTTAACCTGTTTTTCCTTTCTGGCTGGTATTGATAAGATAAGGCTGATAGGTAAGAGTTCTGTTTAGGGTGGGACTCAGGAATTTTGGATAGGGTTCATGGGCAAGTCAACTTCTGCAAAAGAAAACGTTGATTTCTTTCCCAGCAGTGTATTGTTCAGATGAAATGCCAAAACAACTGCTTTCTCTGTATTGAAGAGGAGATGCCATGTTGGGACGCAGCATTCTAGTAGGCCCAGGTCACTGGGGAGTGTCCAGTTTGCTTCCTCTAGCATTGATGTCCACATAGGCAGTGCTGTCATTGGCATAGATGAACTTCTGGAAGTTGGTGCAGGCCATGTCCAGCATATAGACTTTGATAAACGCCAGTGTTAGCACCAGCCCCTCTGGCAGACTGTTGTTAACCATCCATGTTCAGCTGTTCTTGCCACCAAGATACTCATTAGAGCATTGATAAGCCTAAGAGCTTTATGACATTGAATAATTGTTGAAGACTTCAGTAGCAGGTGTTCATGTCAGTGTTTTATGACAAAGACAAGTATCTGAAACAGCTTCAGTCTTCAGCTGCTTCTGGAACATCACTTTAATGTTGGTAGAGTGTGCAAGGACCCGGGCAGACCAGCTTATTCCTTCTCCGAAGTCTGCTCATTTCAGAGGATGGCTTCTAAAAGCAGTTTTATCCAGTTAAGGTTAAGGATGGCCCATTCGACCACCTTGAAGGAGACTTGACAAATGCCATTGATCCTGGCGGCTTTCCCAGACTTAGCATCTGTCATGCTGTGCCCACCCCTTCAGTGGTGAAGGCCTTCAAAAAGATGGGTTGTGGAGCAGCTATTCACAGAGAGAGCTTAAGCAGCTTTTTCATTCTGTGTTTGTTTTGAGTGGTCGTCATTGCCTTTGAGTTGGCTAGGAGGCAGGCAGCAATGGCATCACACTGACCTTTGGAGCCTTGTGTCAAAGCATTGAGGTGGCACCAGGCCAGCAAAGCAAGTGAGAAATCCAGGATTTCAGGGGTCTCTTGTCATCACTAATCAGCCTTCATCTTGGGAATCCATGAGCGCTGGATCTGGATCTTGAGCGGCATGAATCACTGCCAGCAATCTCTCACCCTCCAAAGACTAGCATAGGATGTATTATTTTCTGTAGCTACATAAGATACTTCTGGCAGCCCCGATTTTCAGCAGTTAAGCAAAATGTTCGTAGTTGTTTGGGGGTGGAGGTATTCTCTGGATTGTGTTCTCGACAAGGCTTATGAAGGTGGTCCATGAATCCTTATGAAAGTTCCACGTTGGTATCGGGACAGACGCCACTATTGACACCTTGATCCGTCCATGTGAGAGGCTGGGTTAGTGTTGCCAGTGTGAAAAGTTTGTAAGGATCTTCTGGGAGTAGGTTAGCATTTTGCTTTTGCTGTCACCAATTGTGAACCCGAGGTCTGGTGAGTATTCCTTCTGCCAATGAGCAGAGGAAAAGATGCTGGCTATTTTGCTTCATAGACAAAATGGATATCAGAAGCCAGCACCCAATCTTTTTGCTGTTGGCCCGCTAAGTCTACTTATTGCTAGCTCCACATGGAAAGGTGGCTGTTGAAATTGCCAATGTAGATGGCTGAGTGGTTGGCATTTTGTGGGCAATGGTCAGCCATGTCTTCATTATCAGCTTCTAAACATTCACTGCAGTCATCTTGTTCACATTGGTTTTAATGAAGAATGGTGAGTGCTCTGCTGGCCAGATTGCTTCATCTATTGGTATGAATCATGTGTATCTGGCATGGATTGGTTTCAAGTTGGCAGGGTTCTTGGAGGCCAAGAACATCTATCACTGGCATTCTCTGTTTCCTTGCCAAGATCTCACACATCACTGTAGAGAGACCTTCACCGTTGAATGGATAAATGTGGAGTGCCAGGCCAATTGCCTTGGTTGATCCTGAAAAGTTTGGTTGACATGTTTGATGCTTTCATACTTTTCAGACCGGGAGGCCACTTTCACATATTTGGTCACCTTTTGATGACATTAGCTGGCAAGTTCTGAATGAGCTAGCATACACAGGGAGACCAGGTGCAGTAATAATTCAAATGATAATTTTAATGTAATAATTGTAATGTAAGTCAATATATTTTGTCAACACATTCACATTACCAAACAGAATTGATACTTCAAACCAGTAGAGAAATTCTCTACATATTTTAGCTTTAGTATGCAATCCTGTAAAACTTCAGTATTTCTGAAGCTGAAACTTAAATCTCTATAAAAGATGCACTATCCCTGCTTGCAGAATTCCAATTTCCTCTCCATCTCCCCTACCATATCTCCGCCCCCACCCCAGTTACTCAACAACAATGGGATAAAGACCATATTACATGGCCTTTACCCAGGGCATTACTTACTCTGTCACTTTAATTGGACATTATATGCTTTCCTTTAATTGCAAATAAAGCTTCGGGCCATGCATTTGCATACTGACAGCAATAACATTTTTTTCATGTGGAGATAGCAATGAAATGTTGGACCTAATCTCCTCTAATAACGCAGCAGGTAACGTGACCTGTAACATGTTTGGAGACATTTAATGCAGTTAATAGTCAATTTTTAAAAACAGATTGAGAGCTGTGTTGAAGTAGCTCAAGAAAAAGATGTAAACTAGTTAACCAGTGCATGACCAGAACCCCACCATTTCACAATATGACCTGATGTGGTTTGTGCATATCATCGTTATGAAATTGACTATGGTTCTTTCCCAAAATGGTGAAAATCCGCCTTTCAGTCCATTGCAAATCCATGCTAAGATGGAATTCCAGAAATTGGAACAAACCACCCATTTCCGATCACTAAGTCCTGGATGACTCCAGTGCCATCTGAGATTTTCAATAATTGAGCAGCAGCAACATTTTCATGTTTTATAGTGATAATTCACTCTGCAACATTCCAAGGGAGATCAGGACATATTTTGTTCATGTACAATCTTTAAAAAACAATCCCAAACTGGTGGTTAGTCTGTGGAATTCTCTGCCACAGGGCACAGTGGAGGTGGGGTCAATGAATTTATTTAAGGCTGAGTTAGACAGATTTTTGGTAGACAAGGGAATTAAGGGTTATGGGGTTACAGACAGGAAAGTGGAGTTGAGACCACAATTAGATCAACCATGATCTTATCCAGTGGAAAGCAGGCTCAAAGGGCCGAATGGCCTAATCCTACTCCTAAATTCTATGTTCCTATTCGCAGAGAACTATAAGATTGCGGAAAGCACTGGATAGCTGTTTAAAGGTGGTTGTATGGTTGTTTTCCCTTTAAGAAAGGTTGAGAAATACCGACTGAACCGCCTTTAAATTGGAAGTTGAAGGTTTTACTGTGTTAGCAAATTACTTTTTTCCCTGTTATGCGTCGCAGTCACCGGCAATGGTATTTAACCCTTCATTTTCCAGTCCATTCTGACTCTCTTTTTCCACCGAGATTAACCCATAGATTGCGCCCGACTCCTCAGAAAGTCCACTCCTTACATCTCATTTGAGAAGAAGGGGTTTGGGCTGACACTAACCGGCTGTGGGGTCGGATCTGACACTGCAGATACCTGAAGGATGTCCCATTTCTTCAGTTTATGGTGAACAATTGTCTTGCCTCCATCATTATCTTTGTACATATTTCTTCCGAAAATAAAACGAGACTTTCACCCAAAACTTTGGATACAAATTTGGGGCAATTGCCCCTTTTTTTAAAAAAAAAAGTGATTTGGCCTAAAGAAACTTAATTTGGCATTTTCAATGTAGAAAATCCTTCTGTCTTAAAAAAAAAATGATTTTTATGTCCCTGCCAACGCGAATTCTGCAAGTGTCTGGGTCCGGGAGGAGGGTGGATGGTTATAGTGCACCCGGAATAGAAAAGCCGTGTTGTTTGTGCAGTCCCCACTGTGTCACATTGTCATCGGGCAGATGCTGCGATATGATTCGAGGCTGGTAGCGGGAGTGCGAGAGATTGCAGCGCGGTCTGAAGGACCGAATGAAGAGTTTCAATGGAAATGTAAGAGTGAACGATGGAGAGGGGGAGAGCTCTGAATTATTGCGGCGAGGGGCAGCAAACGACTAATTGTAATGATGGATATGGAAGAGAAACATGTGATGTGGTAGATCAGCCACAAGAAATGCATTGGTTTCTCCGAGTTTAGCGCTGTGACTGGGGGACGTGACTCTTTGTACTATCTCACCGTGTGGATCCGCACAAAGTTCTGGGCTGTCGGTTGTGACAAACTTCAATCACCTACAATGACATAGTTCTAAAGTGAGAAACTCTTAATCAACGACGGGAAAAATGCCTGTTATGAAAGGCTTGTTAGCGCCTCAGAATACCTTTTTGGACACCATAGCAACGCGGTTTGATGGAACACGTAAGTCTGAAAGAGACAGGACATTGAATGGGAATGAAATGCTGATTTTCCATAGCTTTGGGGTATTAATTTGAGTGTATAAAGGGTGAAGGGCAATGCCTTGCAATGCCTCCGATTAGCACCAAGTTCAAAACACGAACCATCCTTATTTGCAATGTTCTAATTCTCAGCTTTTGCTTGAAATTATGACTTTTCGTGCAGTAGAGTGGCACCTTTGGAAATCAGTGTTTCTGACCCAGACACTTTATGTAAACTCTACAGTATCAGGTGAAATCTCGGCCAGGTGTGATATGTATAAAATAATAGTGACCTCAGAAACTGGAAAAATAAACTCTCTTTGTTTGTTGGGTTGCTTGTAGTCTCCAGGGAAACGGTGGGTGGTAAACAGCCTGGAGCTCAGGGCTTCGGAGGTATTCAAGATTGCGTTTTTAAAGTTACATTTAGAAGGAGCCTTTTAACCGTTTTAGCCACAAAGCTAAAGGATTAACACAATATAATTGTCCACAAAATGCCACAGGACATATAACGAGAGACATTGGTTAAAATCTGTTCTATCCCCTTCTCCACCCAGCGCTTCCCCTGCTGAACTGAGAGATGTAGGGGTTATAAAACCAAAGGTCGAGAGGAGGCTAAGGTATTTTTTTCCAGGTCATTCGGTTCCTATTTCGTGTAAAGTTAACTGGGTTCATTCAGGACAATGTAACAAGATGCACCGTTTCAGGACCATGGACAACTCAGTCTTTAAATGCGGCAGCCTGGACTCATCCAAGAGGATTGAAGGAGCTTTATTAAACATATCAAAGAAAAATATTATTTTTTCTTTCCGTAGGAATTATCTCCAGAATTTCCTTAATCTTTCTTGTTTCGATTTATTTTACTAATTTATCATCGACTAATATCGATTTACTAATTTAGATTTACCATAATGAATAAACTTTCAAAGCACACACAAGCGCAAAAACCTGCAAAGATACGAAAATATGCAATCAAAATCACTGAAAGTGAGTATGCATCTATGCATATTGGCTGCCTTTGCATTGTTCACCAGATGGCCAATATTCACAAGTCAGCCTAGCCCCACACCAGGGCTCGAGCACAAAAATCTAGGCTGACACTTCAGTGCAGTACAGAGAGAGCACTACATTGTTGGGGATGCCATCTTTTGGATGAGGCCCCGTTTGTCTGCAGGAGTGGATGTAAAAGATCCCGTGGTATTGTTTTGAAGGAGAGCAGGAGCGTTATCCCTGGTGTCCTGGCCAATATTTACCCCTCAATCAACATCACAAAAAAAAAGCCACAGGTTATCTAGTGGTTATCACATTGCTGTTTGTAGGAGTTTGCTGTGCTCAATTTGGCTGCTGCATTTCCTACAATACAACAGTGACTACACTTCAAAACTACTTCATTGGCTATAAAGCACTTTGAGATGTCCGATGGTCATGAAAAGCACTATGTAAATGCAAGTTTTTCTTTTCTTTCTTAATAATTAGTCATGTCAGCCTGTTGCCAGACTATTGCCAGTAATGAAATCCTCAAATTAGACACTGACTTGACTTTACTGGCAGATCCAAATTGTAACTTCCACATACATTGCAAACAAGGTAACATGTGTTTCAGTGTATTTTGTAATGTTGTAAAACAGAAAGATGGCAGAATAGTGATACTGATTCTGTATTAGTAAATCCAGAGGCACGGCCAAATGCTCCAGAGTCATGAGTTCAAATCCCACCATAGCAGCTTGGGAAATTTAAATTAAATTAATAAATCTTGAATAAAATGCTAGTCTAATTAATAATAATCATGAACCAATGGATTGTTGTAAAAACCCATCTGGTTCATTAATGCCCTTCCGGGATGGAAAACTGCCATCCTTATCTGGTATGACCTACATGTGACAACAGACCCACAGCAATGTGGTTGACACTTAACAGCCTATCAAGCTATTCAGTTATATCAAACTGCTACAGAAAAAAAGCACTGTGGGTGTACCTACACCACATGGACTGCAGCAGTTCATGAAAGCAGCTCACCACCAGCTGCTCAAGGTCAATTAGGGATGGGCAATAAATGTTGGCCTCACCAGCATTGCTCACATCCCAAGAATAAATTTAAAAATACAAGAATCCATGAAGAGTTCAGATGACATCTGGGAGGTGTGATAACATGCTTTGGAGCTCAATACTAACACCACGGACTGGTTAGATGTGGATTCACGCCTGTAATTTTTTTCATGCTTGCATGTTTTCAGACTGCAAAATCTAGAAGGGGGAATCAAGGGCTACAATCATGGGGCAGGGGGATGGGGCGCTGTAACTGAAAGGATGCTGTGATGATGTCGGGCCTGGGAGGGTGTGTGGGGGGGTAAGAAGGTTACGTATCATAGAAAAATGAGTTGAATCACAACAAAAGAACTTGAGTGGCTGACTAATTATCTGAATACCTGAGGTGTATCTCTTTCCTCATTTTTTTTTGTTTTCTTCATAACTTACCTACAGATTTTGACATTTTTACTTCCATTTCATTCCAATGATGGGCAGTTGAAGTATATGGCCTTTACTGAAGTAATAATCCACCACATTATTCACATTGCAGTGTTGTTTTACATTGTGTTATTGAAGCAATATTAAGTTGTAATTCATAGCTTGCTGCAGGAAAATAATTAGGTATACGCTGTATAGCCCACAGAAGCAAATTGTACTGGAATTATATGCATAAATGTATTTAAAGTCTTTTTTGATCCACAATCTTGCCTTCATCAATGTTCATTTTGTTGTTTAGAAAATTAATTTGAATAATTAGAACAGGCAGCCCTTGGAAAATTAATTACAATTTTACCAAATTGTCTTTTCAACTATAGTCACTGTAAAGGTTGCTAGTGTAATTTGCAGAATAAATTCTGATGGACACAAGAGAGTAGGTTGTCAACACTGTGAAGCAGTTTAGTCAAGGAATAATAGGAGATCCTGTTAACATCTAGTCTGAAAAGTAACTCTAATTAAAATGTCAATGTTCTTCTAACTCCTATCATAGTAATAGTTTTTATTTTACATAACAATTGTGATGAAACCTCCAGCTAACATAGGAATGGATTTACATAGTACCAACTAAATTCCCATTAGATCCAGTATAAAGAGTTCTTGAGCCAAACATGCAACAATGCATTAAGTGCTTTTTCACTGGATCTGTAACTTTTCCATTGGATCTGCAATAATTCCCTGTATTATGCAGATGAGATAGGGTTTCTGTGGCGTTAGACCTATATACCACAGCTTTGTGTGCCTATTCACTTTAGAATTTATGGGGAAGAAAACTGGGTGAGGGAAGCATAATGGATGGCCAGAGAATGGAATTGGGGCCAATAGATAAATAGTCATATTTATAATAAACCAGTAAGACTTCAAAAAATAGGAGACCAGTTCTTCATGTGCAGTTTCAGCAAATTTTCCCAAATTTACTAAAAGAAGACACCAAGCATCATGAATTTTTGAATAGAATAAAGCTCAATGTTTAATACACAATTCTCTTCTTGGCCATGAATTTTTTTTAGAAGAAGTGGCATTTATGCATAATGTATCCCCTTCCTCACTTTGGTTTTCAAAGTGTTAATATAAATTATTTGACATTGTTTTGTTGCCAGTGCTACAACGCAGTGCAAAATGTCGGATTGTTCAGTGCACCCAAGTGCAATGGAGCCACAGGCTGCAGGTTCTAGGTGTATGTAATGAATATGTAAATTTGGCAAGGTTCCAAGAAAACCTAGAGCTGATCCAGCAAAGAAACATAGTCAAATGCTATCAGACAGCAGTATTTCTTGAGTTGAAGAGTAGCTTGCTGTTACGGGTCAATGAAAGTATTGATGAGGCAAATAGAGAAAAAAAATATTGGTCAGTGAGTTGCCAACTAGAAGGTATAAATGTCAACAACAAAAGAATGAAGTGCGCGATTAAGGGCAAACATTATGCAGAGAATTGTTAGGACATGCAATGCCTGACCAGAAACAATGAAGGAAGCTGAATCCATAATATCTCTTTAAAAGGAAGTGAATAAATATGTGAAAAAGGTTCTTACAAAAACAGTTCATGAAATGGGGCTAAATAAATTGTTCTTTTAGAGAGCTAGTCTCGGTTTAATGGGTCAAAGGTCTTCCTTTTAGGCTGCTAAGTTCTATGGTTTAGAAGGGGATTGGGTCAACTTAACCAAATTCAGAGGCATTTATGTCTCTGCCTGGGTCTGGAGAGGGAATTCCTGCAGTACGATAATTTGTTAGATGAGGCTCTATTACCCTGCAGGAACTTTGCAGAAAAGGACTTAAAAGTAAAGTGACGCAGTGCAAAAAACCATACCAATCATGCATTGGCAAGTTTTATTTATGGTTTACTTATGTGCTTATATGGCAATCATATAGTTTCCTGAACTAACACATTGGGCTATATTTTACTGTGGACTTTGGAATCCTAACATCAGGCGAAAAAGTGGATTCCCAGACCACATTTACCACCAGGGGGATCAGCTCGGCAATTTTACAGCAGGTGGCCTCCAAATTGGCTGCCTGCAAGCCCACTTTCCAATTAAGAATTGCTGACAGCTCCTGATGCTGCCAGCCCAACCAGAGAGCTGTCAGCCCTAGAACCTTGGCAGCTCCAGCTGAGGTACGTTGGAGGCATTCAGGGTGCCTCAAATTGGATGTCCTGAGACTTGTCACAGAAAGGCCACCTCCATGAAGCTGGCAATCTCTCCATGCATTGGGAAAAATGCCAGAGGGCCCTGTAAAATGGCCACTAATTGGGGCCTTAATTATGCAGTTTGGCTGCCCACCTCAATGGAACTTCACAGCCCACTCCTAGTCTTAGAAAACATCCCAAGGGCTGGTATAATTCAGCCCATAGCTTTACCCATTTGCCAAAAGAGACGGGAATGGCATGCATAACTCATTAGTCATAGAACAAGTCCCACCTAGTGATTGGATTGCTCATGAGGAAGCATCCCACAATGTAGCTAGTCTGGCATTCCCATAGTGATACCATCACATCTGCTGTCCCAGCTTCCTTTTGGAAAATAAGCTTCTGTCTGGACTAATTGTTGGACAAAATGGAGAATGTTCAACTCTGTTCACAGATGCAGGTATCTAGGAACCAATGGAATCTCTTGTACAGCCTTACCTACGTAACATCCATCTGTATGTTCTCTTCCTCTTCCACACACATCACGAGCAGAATTCCCACTGGGAAACCCTTTTGGGTCTGAAATGATTGATGAGGAAGCAAATAATTTGTGACAGTTTGGAAAAGATCTTATGAGAAGCAAAGCGTCAAGGACTGGAAAGAAATGAAAACGTGATTAAACATGAAAATGTGATTAAACACGCTACCCATTATTAAACACGCTACCCATTATTAAACATGCTACCCATTATTAAACACGCTCCCATTATTAAACACGCTACCCATTATTAAACATGCTACCCATTATTAAACACGCTCCCATTATTAAACACGCTACCCATTATTAAACACGCTACCCATTATTAAACATGCTACCCATTATTAAACACGCTACCCATTATTAAACACGCTACCCATTATTAAACATGCTACCCATTATTAAACACGCTACCCATTATTAAACACGCTACCCATTATTAAACATGCTACCCATTATTAAACATGCTATCCATTATTTTCGTGTCCTTTTCAGGATACGTACTGTTGCTTAAACACCAGCTTGAAATAAGTAATCTTTACAGTTGGCATTCTCCACATCAGAATGGCAGGAAATGGCTGACATGTTCATAAATCCATATATAAATGAAACTTCTGCCCTTGCTGATCCCACTCCTGCAGGTGAAAACCTGGTGATTTTTTTTGAGGAAGGATGTTCATGTGTTTTCTGATTCCAGCCACTGAAAACCACCCAAACCTGGCAATGTTTATCAAAAGGCACAGGCTGGTATGTTGCTGGACTCACTGCCCATGAAAACACAATCTCTACACATGTAAACATACTAGCAATTTCTTAGCAATTTACTTCTGAACTTGGTACTTACTGGTGCCACTATAGCAATTCCAGTTATCTACAAGCGTGTTTTAATTTTATTATCCATCTGGAGCTGACGTACAGAATACGATTTTACTATATCAACCGAAGCTGTCATTTTCTCCTTTAAACTTATTGAGTAATCTCTGTCTTGTTTTTAAAAGAAAAAATGGTTTACGTGTAATTTTGAATATCACATAATGTCCAACTTGAAGTTAACTAACTTCCATTTTGTACAAGATCTCGCATACCTCAGTCCTCACCAACTTCCATTGACTTCCTGTCTCTTAATGCATCGGCTTACAAATCCTTTTTATTGTTTTCAAATTCCTTTGGCACCTTGCTCCATCGTGCCTATGTAATCTTCACCAACCCTAGGCCCAGCATCTAGCCTCAGCTCTCCTGACATTAGTCTTCTATGTTTCTCTCTCCCTACCTGCCACTTCATTTCTCTGTCAGTGGCACAGAATTTCAGCCACCATTCCTTTTTTATACCATGTGACTTGTACCCTACACCCCTCTTTATCTTGGTATCTCTTTCTTTCCTTTCAAAAGCCTACCTCTTCAACCACACTCTTTGGTCACTTTCTGCAAAATCTCTCCCACTTCCTGCTATTGCTCCCAACAACAACAAATTGCATTTATATCATTCCTTTAATGAAGTAAGACATTGCAAGGCAGTTCATAGGAACATTGTCAAACAAACTTTTCACCATATTGTTTATTCGTTCATGGGATATGAGCATCACTGGCTAGGCCAGCATTTACTGCCCATCCCATATTGCTCTTGAGAAGGTGGTGGTGAGCTGCCTTCTTGAACCGCTGCAGTCCATGTGGTATAGGTACACCCACAGTGCTATTAAGGAGGAAGTTCCAGGATTTTGACCCAGCAACAGTGAAGCAACGGTGAAAAAACTTTCCAACTCAGGATGGTGAGTGGCTTGGAGGGGAAATTGCAGGTGCATGTGTCTGCTGCCCTTGTCCTTCTAGATGGTAGCGGTCATGGATTTGGAAGGCACTGTCTAAGGAGGCTTGGTGAGTTCCTGCAGTGCATCTTGTAGATGGCATGCACTGCTGCCACTGTGTGTCAGTGGTGGAGGGAGTGAATTTTTGTGTATGTGGTGCCAATGAAGTGAGCTGCTTTGTCCTGGATGGTGTCCAGCTTCTTGAGTGTTGTGGAGCTGCACTCATCCAGACACGTAGAGAGTATTCCATCACACTACTGGCTTGTTCCTTGTAGATGGTGGACAGGCTTTGGGGTGTCAGGAGGTGAGTTACTCGCCACAGGATTCCTGGCCTCTGACCTGCTCTTGCAGCCACAGTATCTATATGGCTAGTCCAGTTCAATTTCTGATCAATGGTAACCACCAGGATAGTGGGGGATTCAGTGATGGTAACACCATTGAATCAAGGGGCAATGGTTAGATTCTGTCTTGTTGGAGATGGTCACTACTAACACTTGTGTGGAGTGAATGTTATTATCCCTTGTCAGCCCAAGCCTGGATATTGTCCAGGTGTTGATGCATTTGGACATGGACTGCTTCAGTATCTAGGGACTCATGAATGGTGCTGAACATTGTGCAATCATAGTGAACATCCCCATTTCTGACCTTATGATGGAAGCAAGGTCATTGGTGAAGCAGCTGAAGATGGTTGGGCCTAGGACACTACCCTGAGGAACTCCTGCGGTGATGTCCTGGAACTGAGATGATTGACCTCCCAACATCCGCAACCATCTTCCTTTGTGCTAGGTATGACTCCATTCAGTGGAGAGTTCCCTCTCTAATTCCAATTGATTCCATTTTTGTTAGGGCTCCTTGATGCCACACTGCCTTGATGTCAAAGGCAGTCACTCTCACCTCACCTCTGGAGTTCAGCTCTTTTGTCCATGTTTGAACTAAGGCTGTAACGAGGTCAGGAGCTGAGTGGCCCTGGCGGAACCCAAACTGACTGTCAGTGAGCAGGTTATTGATAAGAAAGTGCCACTTGATAGCACTATTGACGACGCCTTCCATAATTTTGCTGATGATCAAGAGTAGACTGATGGGGCGGTAATTGGCTGGAGTGGATTTGTCCTGCTTTTTGTGTACAGGACATACTTGGGAAATTTCCACATTGCTAGGTAGATGCCAGTGTTGTAGCTTTACTGGAACAGGTTGGCTAGGGGCGCGGCAAGTTCTGGAGCACAAGTCTTCAGTACTATTGCCAGAATATTGTCAGGGCCCATAGCCTTTGCAGTATCCAGTGCCTTCAGCAATATCTTGATATCACGTAGAGTGAATTAAATTGGTTGAAGACTGGCATCTGTGATACTGGGGACCTCCGGAGGAGGCCGAGATGGATCATCCACTCGGCACTTCTGGCTGCAGATTGTTGCAAATGCTTCAGACTTATCTTACACGCCGATGTGCTGAGCTCCCCAAACATTTAGAATGGGGATATTTGCAGAGCCTCCTCCTCCAATGAGATAATCATCGACCACCATTCACAATTGGATTTGGCAGAACTGCAGAGCTTGTATCAGACCTGTTGGTTGTGGAATCGCTTAGCTCTCTCTATCACTTGCTGCTTATGCTGTTTGGCATGCAAGTAGTCTTGTGTTCTAGCTTCACCAGGTTGAAACCTCATTTTTCGGTAAGCCTGGTGCTGCTCCTGGCATGCCCTCCTCATTCTTCATTGAACCAGGGTTGATCCCCTGGCTTGATGGTAATGGTAGAGTGGGGGATATGCTGGGCTATGAGGTTACAGATTGTGATTGAGTACA
This sequence comes from Cetorhinus maximus, assembly GCF_964194155.1. Taxonomy (NCBI): domain Eukaryota; kingdom Metazoa; phylum Chordata; class Chondrichthyes; order Lamniformes; family Cetorhinidae; genus Cetorhinus; species Cetorhinus maximus. Next base: position 1,273,649 of record NC_135903.1, read on the forward strand.
ATTCTGCTACTGCTGATGGCCCACAGCACCTCATGTTTTCCCAGTTTGGAGTTGCTAGGTCTGTTCAAAATCTATCCCATTTAGCACAGTGGTAGTGCTACACAACACGATGGAAGGTATCCTCAATGTGAAGGCGGGGCTTCGTCTCCACAATGACTGTGCGGTGGTCACTCCTACCGATACTGTCATGGACAGATGCATCTGCAGCAGGCAGGTTGGTGAGGATGAAGTCAAGAAGGTTTTTCCCTCCTGTTGATTCCCTCACCACCTGCCACAGACCCAGTCTAGCAGCTAAGTCCTTTAGGACTTGGCCAACTCAGTCAATAATGGTGTTACCAAGCCGCTCTTGGTGATGGACATTGAAGTCCCCCACCCAGAGTACATTCTGCGCCCTTGCTACTCTCAGTGCTTCCTCCAAGTGGTGTTCAACATGGAGGAGAACTGATTCATCAACTGAGGGGGTGGGAGGGGGAAATGGTATGTGGTATTCAGCAGGAGGTTTCCTTGCCCATGTTTGACCTGATGCCATGAGACTTCATGGGGTCTGGAGTTGATGTTGAGGACTCCCAGGGCAACTCCCTCCTGACTGTATACCACTGTGCTGCCATCTCTGCTGGGTCTGTCCTGCTGGTGGGACAGAGGTTACCGAGGAACAATGATGATGGCGTCTGGGACATTATCTATAAGATATGATTCCGTGAGTATGACTGGCTATTGCTTGACTAGTCTGTGAGACAGCTCTCCCAAGTCCTCATCGTCGATTGTCATAAAACTCAGGTGTTAGTAAGGAGGACTTTGCAGAGTCGACAGGGCTGAGTTTGCTATTGTCATTTCCAGTGCTCAGGCCAATGCTGGGTTGCCTGTCCAGTTCCATTCCTTTCGGACTTCTAACTGTTTTTAATACAGCAGAGTGGCTTGCTAGGAGCTTGCTAAGAACAGTTAAAAAGCATTTGCAACAATCTACAGCCACCACATTGTTGTGGGTCTGGAGTTACATGTAGGTCAGACCAGGTAAGGACAGCAGATTTCCTTCCCCAAAGGGTATTAACGAACCAGATGGAGTTTTATGACAATCGACGATGGTTTCATGGTCATCATCAGACTTTTAATTCCATATTTTTATTGAATTCAAATCTCACCACCTGCCGTGGTGGGATTCATGCCAGGTCCCCAGAGCATTAAAGCAAAAAACTGCAGATGCTGGAAATCCAAAACAGAAACAGAAATACCTGGAAAAACTCAGCTGGTCTAGTTTTGTTGAAGGGTCATGAGGACTCGAAACGTCAACTGTGCTCTCCTCCGCCGATGCTGCCAGACCTGCTGAGTTTTTCCAGGTATTTCTGTTTCTGTTTTTGTCCCCAGAGCATTACCCTGGGTTGCTGGATTATTAGCCCAGCACCAGTACCACTACGCCACCGCCTCCCCGGTATGTTTAAAAGGAAGAAAGAGAGGTAGAGAGGCGGATGGGTTTAGGGAATTCCAGAGCTTAAGGCCTTGGTTGCTGAATACACAGGAAAAAGTGGAAAATGATAGAGCTGGAAACAAAGATGCCTGACCATCCTTTCAGGAAGACAATGGTGTGAGGCGTGGTGCAAGCTGAGGATCTATAAACTTATAAAATGCAACTCTATACCATAGAGTTGTTTTTGTTGATAATTTACTAGTCAGCTTTACACACTGTTGGAACCTGAAGGGATAGGTTTGTCAATTGTGGGGTTCCCATTCAGCTGAAGCTAAATCTGCAAACCAGAGCCCTAACGGTAGGGTGTGCTTTGTTATTGATGACAGAGGGAGCTTACCAGTGTTCCACTCTGGTATGCTACATGGTTTTAGGTGACTAAATTCCAACAGTCCCTTGAGCATACTTGAATCTCTTTAAATCTTGGTTCTGCCAAACTGCACCCAAACTCTGGGTTTAGGCAAATGAAGCCTGTCCCTATAAGCAGAGCATGTATATACCCTAATAGACAAACAAACATATTACTCATTGGCTTGGTCTGCAGACCCAAGTAAGATCATAGGCTTCCATATGTATCAAACATCTTGTTGCCTAATTTTTTTTTTTGCATTTAATCTCCTGTACTTAATCTCCAATCTCCTGTAAATCACCTTTAGCTGTCTAATTATGTGAAAGCCTCTATTTAAGTGTAGCTGCATGATATTGCATAATCTTCTATTTCTGGGGCCGTGTTAAATTACAACATGTTGTAAGTTACAGAGGATGACATAAAGCTGCAAGGACCTTTCAGTAATTTGACAACAAAGAAATCCAGGTAAAGGGAAGGTGATGACACCCTATGTGACTGGTCTCTTTATTGTTGTCCCAGCGCCCGAGGTTTGCAACTCTTTTGCCTCAAACCACAAGTGCCATTTGACAAATTTTCCCATAACAAACATATTACTTAGATAAACTAGAGAAATGATTGATGAATGTTCAGTAAAATGAAAAAAAAAACTGCAGTAAAACAAGAAAATAAATATGACATTTTCAATCAGTTGTTTACTACATTAGAGACAGCTAGCTTCAGATCAGTGTCTGGCTGCACCACTGATTATATTGTACTCATCTATATCCATAGTTTGCCTTTTAACTCTAACTGCAACAAACGTTTTACTTTCTGTCTGATGCTCATTTAGTGCAGGATTTATTTTTGCCTTTAATTCTAAAATTGGATTAATTACACTGAAAAATATTTTGATCAACAAATGTTTCAGTCTGACATAAAAATCTTTCTTCCTCGAAGTTAAGCAACACAGTGACAGAAAAGAAGCAACTGTGTCCATTTATAATCTACGGACAAATCTCTGGCAAATACTGTAAGATTTAGTGATTAAAGCAAGGGTTTTGTAAGCCATGATCGTTGTAGGATGCATTCAATATTTTAGCTCCTTGGCAAAATGGTGGAAATACTTTGTGTGATATTGATGCAATGAAATATGTGCAGTTGGTGAAAAAGGTATTCAGTATATGGACTTTCTTGGTGCCTGGTGACTTATATAGAGAAGTATGACAGATACAACAATGAGCAGGAGGAAGATGAAAGTGGAATCTGAAGTTCCCACAAATGAACCTGAACACAATGAATTAGATGAACCCCATAGCACTTTTTGTCATTCCTGATGTATTTTGACTGACTGCTAGTGCTAATTTTATTGCATTGAGATGAGTTGAATTTTAAATTCTAAAAAGGAATGGCCAGTGATGCAGAGACCTGTTGTAGTTTATGTAGAACACTTACTGCAACATTATTTCCATTATTTTTAACATTTTTTTATATAGAGGAAGAAAAATGAAGGGTAAAAAGCTGGAGTACAGGACTTATCAATGTTGACAAGAGCAAAGGGGATTATGTAAACCAGGAGGTAGTGATTCCACAACATCAAGTTTAGGTTTTACAAACCAGGCGAAAGCAAGAGGCAGGATAGACTAGGCATGGCAAGGAGTTCCCCGATTTGAGAGCTGAGGCTAAATGGTTTGCCTTGAATTTGTAAAAAGACTCAAAGCAAGAAGAGGCCTGATAAGATGGGATGTTATAACTTTAAGACATAATCCTGTCCTCGATACTGCAGAAATAAATAGGTCACCTGCTTTTAACAAATAGTTTGAGAGGTCATGTAGACACAACAGTAAGTTAAAAATGGAGTTGAACTTACAGAAATCAATTACATCTAATTAGAGTTTAGATAAAAGTAAATAAAGAAAAACTGTTTTCAATGGTTGAAGGGTCGATAGTCAGAGGGCACAGATTTAAGGCGATTTGCAAAAGGTCCAGAGGCTATGCGACAAAAAACATTTCTACACAACGAACAGTTGTGATTTGGAATGCACTGACTGAAAGGATGGTGGAAAAGGAAATTGGATAAATACTTGAAGGAGAAAAAAAACGGTAGGATATAGGGAAAAGCAGGGGTGTGGAACTAACTAGATTAGTCTTCCATGCTGTACTATTCTCTGATTCTTATTAGATCATGGAACTAGATATCCGGATCTGATTTTGTGTACCATGATTGGAAAACACTTAAGCTAGATGTACAATGAGAAGAGAAAAAGTATTAAATGCAGGATAATAAGAACTAGGTCTAAAAGAGCAAGATGTTCAAAAAAGAAAGAATAAAAGGCAACAATGGCAGTAGTCTACACATGATTCTTAAAACTAAAATTAAGTACTTTTCTGTTCATTATAAGGAGCACCAGAAACCAGATCATGGAGTTTCAGCATTTAGTGTGGAATGAGAAAATGGATATATTTGGACACAAATCTAACTGAAAGAAGAAGTTGGAGAGGAAGTAATGAGTAAATACACCATCTGTTGTGGCACTGAGCCCAACAAATAAGGAAGTCCCAAATTCAATGCCAGAGTGGTGATAATGGATTATAATTAGTCTCAGTAATACAGGAAAGGAAGGGGAAAAAAATTAAACAGCTTCTGATCACTATTGAGTGATCTCCCGTGGAAAGTGTGGATGGTGTATGAAAATTACTGTGATTTCTCCCTGCTCCCTCTTTCCATGGTTAACAAAGCTGCTGACACACATTTCCTAGATTGATACATAAAGAATGATCATGAGAGCTGCCGGGCACCCATAGCACTGCACTTTGGAATGAATTTACTATCTTGGGTTAAAAGAAGGGAAAAGGGAAGTTAAAATTTGGAGGAGGGCAAAGCCCAGTAAAGAAAGCAGCAAAAGATTATCAACAGAAAATACAATTTTAAGAGGACTGAATCAATTTAAATGGGAGCCTGACACTGGAGGATTTTATTTGTCATTATTAGTGGGTATCAGACAACAGGCCAAATAAAAGCACGGAATTACTTGGCCAAATAAATTGTGCGTTAGGCAAAGGATACAAATTTTGAAAAGTTCTTAATTATCCTGAGCTGAAATGCAATGAAGGAACAGATCCAATAAGCACAAAAAAATCATGGATCTAGTGCAGTATTGCTTATCATTATGAGCTTGTTAAAGGAGCAGCAGGGAACAGGGCACATAATCGCACAACATTTAGTAATGAGTTTGAGATAATGGAAAACTTTAGATGTGAAGAAAAGATTTGATTAGCAGTGATTATAATATAATTAGATTTAAGTCTATCACGTACTATCAGCCCACTAGTCCCTCAACCAAGTGAGCATTCTTCAGTGAAAGTTGGCAGACTGGCAGTGTATCGCAGCTGAGCCCATCCCCATAATCACCCATGCACAGTTTCTAATAGGAAAAATAAGATAGTGACAGAAGTTGGCACCTTTATCACTCCTATTTTCACACTCTCCCCAGCCATTCCCAACCCATGACACCAAAGCCAATTGTAGCTCCTGCACTAACTGCTGTGGCCGACAACAGCACAAACCAAAGGTAGAACCTGGAGCTTTACTTGGCTTTGTGACTCAGCACCGGAGTGAACACAACGTTTCCCTAGCTTTTCTGCATCTACCCTCATGAGCATGAGAACAACATTGCCCTGTGTACTCAGGCTTGCTACTTCTAAAGGCATTGATAAATGAGTACAAAATGCATTTAGAGTTGCTTTGACTGGGGATTACATTTATTTTGACATTGCTACTAAGCGTTAAGTGGGAGGTCTTGTGGCGCAATGGGCAATATCTCTGCCTCTGAGTCAGAAGTCCCAGGTTCGAGTCCCACAAGTCCCATGAGACTTGATTGCCAAGGAAACTGCAAATTCTCCCAACACACATCAATGACAGGCGGTAAGAGTGGGAGAGATTCCTGGCCGGCCATGTGATGGAAAGAAAGTTGGAGCCTCTACCATCACTATCCATAGCTCCAGACTACAACGTGCATGCACGTTGTCCCAGCAACTCGGACTCCCTGAGTGAATTGTAACACACTGCCACTAATTGTTAAAGGGCCACTGTGTTTGATAAACATTTTTGTTTAATTGTGTGCCAATGCCATATACTAATGACATGATGTGATATGATTCACATCGTTATTTTTATTTATAGACAAATGAGGGGAAGGATTTGGCCAAACATATTTTCATTAAGTTGTAGCTCCTTCAATATACGAAACCCTAATAAATTTGACACATATACTTAACCAGTTAAATGGTATTATTCCATTGGCCATTGACCAAGCAGTATCATTGGGTGTGACTTGACCTAGAACAGACAATAATTAATGAACATTTGCCTCATCCACCTGGGTTCCCCTCTGGGGCTTTGCGCATTTGTTCTAATTCACATGAGATGTGTCCAATCTGTGTGCATTTTGTTTTTTTTTTCAAAACAAAACCAAGCTTGATGATTATTCCCCTTTACCTCTTCCTGTCCTCAACCATATGAAACATATTGTGATTCAGAATTGGATACTTAACACTATCGGTCAATGTACAGTTTTTGTCTGAGTCTTTCCAATTGGGGGTCATCTCTAGCAGGTGGGGTCTGTGCCTAACAAATAGGTCCTGCCTGATCTTATGGTCATTAGCATGTGGGAGGTAAACTCCTACCCTCCACCAATGAATCACACCGATCTGGGAATGAAATTATGCCACAGCAGGCCTTAGAGATGAAGGCAGTTTCCAATTAAATAGCAGCCTCTGGTAGCCCCTCCCCCTCCGCCTCCAGCACTGAGAGATTGGCAGCGCCAACATCAGAGGTAGGAGCTGCCAATGCAGGTCGGAGAAAACGAGGATGCTGCAAGAAGGAGGTGCCTTCCGGGGGGCTTTTAAAATATTTTTCAATGAAGAAAGCCACAGTTGCCAGACCATCATCAGGAAGGGTCAACCCCTCCACTGGACAGCCAGTGGCTGCAGGTATGGCCCTATGGCTATGGCAACTGCGAGGGTGGAGAGTGTCCTAGCTTGGAGGAGCGTTGACCCCCTCTGCTGGGTGGCCCCCTCCACTCCTTAGCCGTATTTTGGCCTCAGTGGGGGGATTGCCATGCCAACCGTAAAATTTCCAGTCAGCTTTTGTAGAGTGGCCTTCATTGTCTACCCACCGCTTACAAGTGGATATCTGTCACATCACCACCACACTTCCTCCTGCCCCCTTCCCCACCATTCCCCAATCCTTCCTGGTTGAAAATGTGCCTGAGGTGGAACCGTGGTGGACACGCCAGGCAACAGCGGGAAATTGCGGGCCTGCCCACCTCCAGTGCCGCCTCCACTGCTGATTGAAAATTTGGTCCATGAGGTTAAAAAATTAGACTTGGGCATCCTCGCCTGAGGTGAATGTCTGATCACAAGGTCATGGCTATGGTTTCTGTATAACAATTCGTTGCCGTGGCAGCAAATGCAGCAGCGTTTGGGCACAGATTACAGCACCAATTGCTTCTAAGAATTTCTCAAAAATCATCTTGTCTCTAGTTCATTGAAATTTTGGGAAGTTTTTGAAAATCAACATGAATTTCAATATAACTTTAGCATTTCTATAATGCTTTTAATGTAGAAGAGCAAGTCAAAGTGCTTCACAAAGACAGAATTTAAAGCTTTTGAAACAAGCTTGTGTCCAGGTACTTCACTTGATTATCTTCTGTCATGGAGGAGAGGTGTCATCAATATATTTCCTGATCTTAAAAAGATATGATTAAACTCAGATACATATGGAATTTGTTTATAGATATTTGAATCAGGATTTCATTTTTTTTACATCTTTCATGTATCATGAAGAGATTAATGTCTATAATGTTATTGGAAATTATTTTTAAATTGGAATTGTAGTAGGTCTGGGTGTATGTCTATGTGTGTGTCTGTGTGTGGCTTAATTGGATTAAAGTCAGCTAGTCTGGGTGCTTTGTATAGTAGTTTGAGATGATAATTAGGTAAACATAAGGGAATTAATTTTCTCCCCATCGGGTGGGCCGGTTGGGAGTGGGCACGGGCAGGCGCACAGCCAATCACCGTCCGCAATCGGCTGTATGCCACCATTTTACGTGGGTGGGCCAATTAAGGCCCGCCCAGTGTGACGCATGCTCGGTAGCGCACTACCTGTGCAGGTGAGGGGAGGAGGGACAGTTGGGGCCTGCGGTCTTTCATGAACACGCGCGAAAGAGCACAGAAATCTCCCTGAGGCATGGAGCTGCCTCAGGGAGATTATGTTCAATGTGAAACTTTGAAAAAAAGTAAAAAATAAAATTATTCAGTCATGTTCCCTCATGTGACAGTGCTTACAATTTGTTTACAAATCTGACAATTTGTTTAATTGGTTGATTAATGGCCTCAGCAGGTCTTTGACAGTTCGGCGGGTGGGCAGCCGACTCCAGTGTGCACCCGCCGAATGGAAGATCAGAATGACACGTGGTGACATCGGGACGCATGCCTGACATCACCATGTGTCATTTTACGCATCGGTGTGTGGGGTCAGGCCCCGCTCACTGAAGAGAAAATCCTGGCCAAGGAGTAAAAGGTAAAGTGCAGTTTGCATTTGTTGAATAAACCATTCAAAATAATGGGTAAAATCTTGTACCTAGATGGAAGGCACCAAGCAATGTGTTTATATTACTAATAAAATTGGTGGAATGAAAGGATTATTGTTGTGAGAGGTAAAATTAAAAGCTTAGGGTGCAATGGAAAATTTACATTCCAAGGGAAAGTTAGGTATTACTTTAGGTAAAAAGCTTTAGTGAAGATTTACCTGGGAGCAGTTAATTTGGGAATTTGTTTAAAAGTTATTATGGTAGTAATTTGTAGACATGTATATGTGTTTAATTTCTTGTTAAATTAATAAATGTTCTATTTAGTTTTACATAAAAAACCTCTTGAGGCTTGGCGGTTTTATTTCTGAATTCAGAGTGCATCTCAAACATTACAATCAAAAATATAGGTTATGACAGTTGTTCAAGTTTCCCTTTGGGATTTAAACAACTCGGCCTTTACCAACTGCTGTGTCATAACACATGTCATGCCCTCAAGAAGAGAACAAGCAAGTGAATTGTTCTTCCTAGCTCCAAATGCCCTTCTGTGGTTTCCCATTTGGGGAATACATGGGTACAGCCTTACCCTGCTGTTGTTTTCCATCTTTCAATGGGTATATACCCACCCTAACACAACAGCTTCCTAAAATGACTTGAATCTAGGACTAGAGAGGGAATCAGCTATGTGGGGAATTGGGAGTTTGTCTACCTTTCTACAAGTGCCATGCAATTGTGCCAGTAGTAGACCGCAAGCAACATTAGGAATTCCATAAACTGTGGATCTACATTGGCGCCATGCCAAGCTTTATACCACACCCCTTAATCTCAGATTCAGAAATTCAATCTAAAAAAAAGGCAGGAAACACGGAACCAAAAACCTTATAGTTGGGATTTTCAATTACCCATAAGAACTTAAATTAGTGTAAACCAGCTCAGAGGTCATGGAGAGTTTTTGATTTCTTGCAGACTCTGGTGTCTTGATCTGACAGGGTAAATAGGTTTTATCTGGGTGTCAAGCACCTGATAGCGTTTACAGTTCATGCTGCCCTCATGTTTAGCTGCAGGGCTGTAAAGCCAAACCAGAGTTGGGCTGCCAGCAATTTTTTTCAGTATCCCCTATATTTAAATATAGGTTTCATCTACATGTGCTGGAGGCCTGAAGAAATCTAAATAAAGCAGGCAGGAGCTGAAAGCCCACTGTGTCAGACAAAATAGAGAGGGCATCAATTATTAGTGGAGGGAGGGAGGCTCCCTCCATTCTGGTGCATAATTGAAATTCCACTTTAGCAATAATGATTAGGCTTCTATACCACACTGCTGTCTGTCTCTGGGCAGAATTTACACTGCTTGGTTATATTTAGTTTTCTGAGCATTAGGTAATGGTGGAACACATTGTACTTGGGTGAGACTTTATATTGCATGTTGTGCTTGAATCTAGAATTTTCACAGATAGAAACGAAATGTTGGTAATTTGAAAGTGAATGCCAAAATCCTTTAATAGACTTTGGGCATTTTTTTCAAACAGTCTGCTACACTCGTGTTGAAAGGCTCAGGCGTCTCTTGCCATTGCTCTCATTTACTGAAAGTTTAAGAGTATGCCTGAATTTGAATACATGAATATTACAATATGTATATATCACAAGGTATAGTGCTGCAAGAGACTCCTGGTAGCATCACTTTAGGGGCAGAATTTTCTGCCTGTCGGGCGAGCGGGCCCGACCCAATCTCCGGTGGGCAGGGAGCCGATCCCAGCTGGAGAAACGGGCCCCGCCGCCATTTTATGTGGGCTGGCCAGTTAAGGCCTGCCCAGCGTGACGTCCAGTGGGAAGCGCTGTGCACTCCCTGCATGGACGGTGGGGGGGGGGGGGGTTCTCCAAATGCGAGAGTGCGCACATCTCCCTGAGGCTAAGTGCAGCCTCAGGGAGATCACTGACAGTTGTACAAACATTAAAAATAGAAAAATAAAAAAATCCTTAACATGTCCCCCTCATGTGACAATGTCACATGAGATGGGACATGTTAATAAATTTCACTAAAACTTTATTAAAGTTTTTTAAACCCTACGTGAAGCCTCATCCCGCCGGTGGATGAGGTTTCATGTTTTATCAGAAGCCTGCTGGGGCTCCTGGCCTGCCCGCCAGCCTTAAGGTTGGACGGGCAGGTCCTTTAATTGTTTTAGTTATCCTGTCAATGGCCTCAATTGGCCATTGACAGGTTGGCGGGCGGACAGCTGATGTCACTGTGCCCCCACCTTCCTGAAGATTTAAATGGGGCGGGATGACGTTGGGGATTCCCCCTGACATCATCCCATGTCATTTTGTGCATCGGCGAGTGGGCCCCACACCCTGCTCGCCGATGGCAAAATTCAGCCCTGGTGTGGGCTCTAAGGTTAAACATCAAACCATATAAAGATAATCCTATTCACAATAAGCCTAATTTACGATTCATTAAATGCTTATGTTTTATGTTTCAGTTGCCCTATTTCTAAATCAGCCACATCCATAAAGATCATAGTTTTGAAAGTATGAGTGATGTGTTTGGGTCCTTTTTTTCCCAAAAGGTGCAACCCAATATCAAAGGTTGCTTTTCCTTTTTCCAGCCTCCTCCACATGGCCTAGTAAGTAAAAAAAATGTCACAGGAATACAATGGATAATAAAAAAGAACTTCACATTATCACAGTGACACTTTAACTACCCCTTTTAAGGATAGCATTATCACAGCAGACAAATTTCAAGCTGTACTGCATGCAATTATCCTTCTCTCTATAGATCTATTTTCCAGCATTAGCAAAAGCTTTTAATCATAATTAGTGCCATGCTTTAATTGTTGCAATTCATGATACTGGGCTGGTCAAAGGGAAGAATGAAGAAGAACTGCTAGGGCTTTTAAGAAAGTCAATCAGTAGGTCAGAGGCCCACCGATGATTTTGAGTTCTCCCGGGGGGTTTTACTTCAGTGGAATAACTAGCAGTCTTTTTTGGTGCAGGTGAGAGTTCAAACATATCTAAATGATTTTCCAGTGTTGAATCAAGTCCCATCTTTCTCTAGTAATTGGGGATATTTTGTGAAGATGCGTTTAACCCTTTCACAACTGAGTGGTTTGACTAAAGTGGCAGAACAGAATGGAGATGGGCAACATACACTGCCTCCTATACTGGATAACAAGGATACAGAAAACAGAAATTAGAGGTTGCTGCTGTTATCTTGCACTGTTTTTAAGCTGAGCTCAAATACACATCCGTCTTTTGTGATTATGGTTTTTCTACTAAATATCCTGTGCTAATTTGATTAATATTTAATCAATGAAAAATTAGAAAACATTCTGCAAAAGAAAGCAATTTGACTAAGAACAATTTAGATTTACCAACTGGAGGCTGATGCAGTTTCTAATCCAGTTGTCAGCTCGACATCACTTGCATCCAGGATAGTAATGATAGGTGTCCTAATTCATGAATTTCTGGCAACTTCTATTTTATATGCAGCTTAGAAATTTAAGAATGGAGCTCAATAAAATATTACACCCAAAATTGCACATAACACAGAGGTTGTCAGAAATGCATGAATTAGGACACCTATAATTCCTATACTGGATGCCGTAAAATCCTACACCCAAAATTATTTTAAATGCTCCATGCAGCAATAAACTAAGATGCTTTATAAAATAATTGTATTTGTATAATTGGGTTGTTTCTTATTCATAATGGAAGTCAATCCCCCTGGGATTAAGGAGCCTTGTTCATAGCAGACCTCGATTGTATTTGACATTTGGCAAAATCCTGACAAAATCATGGGAAGGAGGGACCCAGTTGCATTAGGAACTTAATAGCAATATGCTGAAATAAAGGGAGTTTCCACTTCCAATTTCTGTTTGTGCACCAATCATATTATTGCAGTTTTATAGGTTATACCTTCCTGCAGAAATTCTAAGTCAAGTGGTGGGTACCAGTTTGTTTCAACCACAGTGTGACATGAGTAAGCTTACTAAGAGTTATAAATTGTAAATTCATTTAAATGAAAGGGAGGAAGAGATAGAAAAAGAGAGAATGTGAAACAGCACACACCTCTGATTGCTCTTTGTACTGAAACTATAAACACATTGTTATGAGGTTATGGGGAAAGAGTACTTACAGGCTTCAGCCAGCTGCATGAGATCTGAAGATCGGCAGTTTGTACCACGAGGGTGGGCTTTGATGTAATGTGACAGCAGCTTTAGTTCAGGTTCCGCATTTCAGAATGTCTCACTTACTGTGAGTGGCTAGAACAAATATTGGTTAGAATTACAGAATCTTATCGCAAAAATAGAGGCCACTGTGCCTGTACTGGCTCTTTAGCTATCCAATTAGTCCCAATGTCAAGGGCTAAGGGAGATAACTAATCTAGGACATATAGTGTAGGATGTAATGTTGGACAAGACAAGCATTCCACAATTGGTTTGATTTACCCTTCGGAGAGTTTCAGAAGAAACTTAAGAAAACATTTTCTCAGGCGATCAAGTGGTTTGGGATCGAGTTCATAATAGAAAGAAAGACTTAAATTTATGCAACACCTTTCACTTCTTTAGGACATCCCAAAGCCCTTTATAGCCAATTAAGTACTTTAAGTCACTGTTGTGTAGGAAACATGGCAGGTCAATTTGAATGCAGCAATCTCCCACAGACAGAAATGTAATAATGACCAGCTAATCTGTTTTTGTTACGTTGATTGAGGGATAAATATTGGTCAGGGCATCAGGGATGACTGTCTGCTTTTGTTCAAAATAGTGCCATGGGATCTTTTGCATCCACGTTAGAGAGAGCAGGCAAGATCTCCATTTAACATGCTGTGACAGCACAGCACACCCTCAGTACAGTATTACAGTGTCAGTCTTGATTTTGTCAAGTCCTGGAGTGGAATTTGATCCCACAACCTGCTGATTCAGAAATAGGAGTGCGACCAAATGAGCCACAGCTGACCATGTATAGCATGTGGAGGGAGCGGGATCGACTAGTTGAATGTCCTTTCTTACCTGCACACTCAGAACCAAGTGTTCTCACTTTTTTACAATCTGCACTGCAATCTAAATCCAAATGTGGACAAAACTTTTCACATTCACTTTGTTATAAGATACTTCATCTTGAATGTTCCTCTGGGGAAACAGCCACAGAATGGCTGATGCTTTATTTTTGTTATCCTTTCTCAATAACAAATTAAGAAAGACAAAAATTTGATTTATTTTTAGTGTAAATGTGAAAGGATTAACTCTGAGCTGGAGGCATGCATAATGTGTTAAATGGAGTAGAAGACACGTTCATGCAAACCAGTTTATTGAACAAAGCCACATTGCGTCTGAATCACTTGTGCAAATTTGCAATATCACAATCCTGGGAACCACTGCAGAGTGTTGCTATATTCTTCAAACTCCAGAGACAAGAAATCATACAATTCTCTTATATTATAGCCTTTGCCTTCCCAGCACACATGGTCACTTGAATGTGTCTATCAACCAGTTAATGATCTAATTTCCTCAGCAACTGTAAGGAATGTAGGACTGGCGCTGTTTGTTATGTGAATACTTGATGCACTCATTATCAAATTCTGTTTTACTGGGTCTTTTCAGCCCTAGCCTAGTGAATCCTGAGTAGGATACTTTCAGCCAGCTGCATGAGAGCTAAACATTGGCATTTTGTACCACAAGGATGGGTTTTGATATAATGTAAAGGCAGTTTTAGTTCAGGTTGTGCATTCCAGAATGCCTGGTTCATTGTGAGTGACTGTAACACATACTAGTTAGAATTATAGAATCTTACAGCACAAAGAGAGGCCATTCAGCCCATTGCATCTATACTATCTCTTTGAAAGAACTTTGAAAATATGTGTTTACATTCTCAATGCAAAGAGCACTCAGAGGTGTGTGCTCTCTCTTACATAAGAACATAAGAACTAGGAGCAGGAGTAGGCAATTCAGCCCCTCGAGCCTGCCCCGCCATTCAATACGATCATGGCTGATCTCATTTCGGCCTCAGCTCCAATTTCCTGCCTGCTCCCCATAACCTGTCAACCCGTTACTAATTAAAAATCTGTCTATCTCCTCCTTAAATTTATTCAGCGTCCCGGCATCCACTGCACTCTGAGGTAATAAATGCCACGGATTCACTGCGCTTTGAGAAAAGTAATTCCTCCTCATCTCTGATTTAAATCTACCACCCCTTAGCCTAAAACTATGGCCTCTCGTTCTAGAATGCCCCACAAGGGGAAACATCCGCTCCACGTCTACTTTCTTTATCCCCTTTATCATCTTATACACCTCAGTTAGATCTCCTCTCATCCTTCTTAACACTAGCGAATATAGGCCTAAACTGCTCAATCTCTCCTCATAAGACAAGCCCCGCATTTCTGGAATCAATCTAGTGAACCTCCACTGAACCGCCTCCAGTGCAACTACATCAAAGGTAAGGGGACCAAAACTGTGCACAGTGCTCCAGATGCGGTCTCACCAATGCCTTATACAGTTGCAAAAACACTTCCCTATTTTCATACTCTATTCCTTTAGCAATAAATGCCAAAATTCCAATTGCCTTCCTTATTACCTGCTGTACTTGCACACTAGCTTTCAGCGATTCATGCACGAGGACACCCAGATCCCTCTGCACTGAAGCATTCTTGAAGCTTCTCTCCATTTAAATAATAAGTCGCTTTTTTATTCTTCCGACCAAAATGGATAACCTCACACTTACCCACTTCATCTATGTCCTTTTCATTTCAATGAATTTACAATTTATGACTCTGAGTAATATTAGATCCCTGATGTTAACAGTTGTCCATCATGCAATGACTTAATGATGCGCATGATGTAACTACATTGTTGTCAATACACTTTGGCTGAGATGTCAATTATTATTTATTTCTGTGGGCTAGGATAACTGGTCCCAATTAAAGAACTCTGCTTCTGAAGGAACTGCAGACGAACAGCAGAAAAACCTGAACCCAGGATCATATAAACAGGCTTATACTAGTCTACAAGGTCTGCATAAAACATCTGTGGTCACTCACACAACCAGTGCAGTTTTAAATGTAAAGATCTTGCCCATTATATTGGCAATGACCCGATGCTCAGTTGGTAAAGGTCATGCCCAGGATCATCCCAAGCCTGATCTCTGGATTTTCTTAATTGAGTAGCTTATATCGGAGTGGATGTGAAGGAGGCTGCAATCAAAGGGAAAATGGCTGGTGTTCTTGCATAATTCTGTACAGCGTTCTCTGCTTGAAAATGTCAGTTCCTGGACACTGAGTGAGTAACAACAACAACTTGCATTTATATAGCACCTTTAACATTGCAGAACATCCCATGATGCTTCACAGAAGCAATATCAAACTGAAACTGTAAACACATATTTTCAAAGCTCTTTCAAAGAGACAGTACAGGCACAATGGGCTGAATGGCCTCTCTTTGTGCTGTAAGATTCTATAATTCTAACCAGTATGTGTTATAGTTTGATACTGAAACAGATGAGGAGGTATTAGGGCGTGTGTCCAAAGGCTTGGTCAAAGAGGTAGGTTTTAAGTAGTTTCTTGAAGGAGGAAAGAAAAGTAGAGAGGTAGAGAGGTTTAGAGAGGGTATCCAAGAGCTTAGCATCTTGGCAACTGAAGACACAGCCACCAATGGTGGAGCAATTAAAATTGGGGATATTTAAGTAGCCAGAGTTAGAGAAGCGTAGATATCTCGAAGGGTTGTGCACTGGAGAGATTACAGAGATCAGGAAGGATGAAGTCATGGAGGGATTTGAGAACAAGGATGAGAATTTTAAAATCGAGGTGTGGCTCAACCTGAAGCCAATTCAACGAGCATGGAGGTAATGGGTAAAGAGTCAGGGCATGGGCAGCAGACTTTTGGATGACCCCAAGTTTACAAAGGGTAGAATGTGAGAGGCCAGCCAGGAGTGTGTTGGAATAGTTAAACCCCAAGGTAACAAAGGCATAGATGAAGGCTTCAGCAGCTGATAAGCTGAGGCAGGGCAGAATCAGGTGGTCACAGAGTTGGAAATCGGCTGGCTTATTGTGGTGAGTCTTAGTATGATGAGCCTTGACTAAAAAGCCCCAATGCTCCTATTCTTCCTGCCTGCACCCCATCTCACCACATGGCCTACCACATCATCACCGTAAATAAGCATAGATCGTATCTGTCAGCACAATAATTAAACATGAATGTTCAAGTAGCATTCCAAAAAGATGCTGATTCAGATGACTGCCCACATCTAGATATGCATAAGGCAGATAAAGCACATACTTATGTACCGCCTCTTCTTCACCATGGACGTCCAATCCCTCTACACCTCCATCCCCCACCGGGATGGTCTGAGGGCTCTCTGCTTCTTCCTCGAACAGAGGCCCGAACAATCCCCATCCACCACTACTCTCCTCCGTCTGGCTGAACTTGTTCTCTCACTGAACAATTTCTCCTATAACTTGTCTCACTTCCTCCAAATAAAAGATATGGGTACCCAAATGGGCCCCAGTTATGCCTGTCTCTTTATGGGGTATGTGGAACATTCCTTGTTCCAGTCCTAGTCAGGCCCCCTCCCACAACTCTGTTTTTGTACATTATGACTGTATCGGTGCTGCTTCATGCTCTTGTCTGGACCTGGAAAAACTTATCAATTTTGCTTCCAATTTCCACCCCTCTAGCAACTTCACATGGTCCATTTCTGACACTTTTGTTCCCTTCCTTGACCTCTCTGTCTCCATTTCTGCTGATAGACTGTCCACCAATATTCATTACAAGCCCACCAACTCCCACAGCTGCCTCGACTACAGCTCCTCACACCCCGCTTCCTGTAAGGGCTCCATTCCATTCTCTCAGTTCCTTCGCCTCCGTCGTATCTGTTCTGATGATGACACCTTCCAAAACGAGGCTTCTGACATGTCTTCCTTCTTCCTTAACCGAGGCTTCCCCCCCCTCCCCCCCACAGTGGTTGACAGGGCCCTCAATGTGTCCGGCCCATCTCCCGCGCCTCTGCACTCACACCTTCCTCTCCCTCCCAGAACCATGATAGGGTCCCCCTTGACCTCACTTTTCACCCCACCAGCCTCTGCATTCAAAGGATCATCATCCACTATTTCCACAAACCCCAGCATGATGCCACTACCAAACACATCTTCCCCTCACCCCCCCACTCCCCGATCAGCATTCTGTAGGTTCCATTCCCTCTGGGACACCCTGGTCCACACCTACATCACCTTCAACAGCTCATCCCCTTCCCACGTTGATCTTCTATTCAGCTTTACCTGCTCCACCCTCCTTAAACAATATAAATTCCATCACTTTCTACTTCTCTTTAGCTCTGAAGAAGAGTCATATGGACTCGAAATGTTAACTCTGTTTCTCTCTCCACATTCCCATGCAATCGCAGAAGATGCAACACCTACCCCTTTACCTCCTCCCTCCTCACCGTCCAAGGGCCCAAACACTCCTTTCAGGTGAAGCAGTTCTTCACTTGCACCTCCTTCAATTTGATCCACTGCACTTGTTGCTCTCAAAGCAGCCTCCTCTACACTGGAGAGATCAAACACAGACTGGGTGACCGCTTTGTGGAACACCTTCGGTCTGTCTGCAAGCATGACCCAGACCTCCCTGTCGCTTGCCATTTCAACACTCCACCCTGCTCTCATGCCCACATGTCCGTCCTTGGCCTGCTGCATTGTTCCAGTGAAGCTCAAATTAAACTGGAGGAACAGCACCTCATCTTCCGATTAGGCACTTTACAGCCTTCCGGACTGAATATTGAGTTCAACAACTTCAGTCCATGAACTCTCTCTTCCATCTTCACCCCATCTTTAATACCCTTTATTGAAAAAATATTTTTATTTACTTATTTTTATTCATTTATTCATTGTTTTAACCCTTTTTTTATCCCTTTTTCTATCCTTTTTCCCCAACCACAGCCCCCTTCCCCCACCCCACCCACACTTGTTCTATGTTGTTCTTTCACAGAGTGCTGACCCTTGTTCTGCTATTCACACATTCTGCTTTCTTACCTTTATGCCACTATCAGCACCTTCTTCAGCCCTTACCACTACCATTAACACTCCCTCTGTCTTGAGTCCATGACATCTTTGTAAATATCTCCTTAGCCCCTGTTTATCGTTGATCTTCTATTCAGCTTTACCTGCTCCACCCTCCTTAAACAATATAAATTCCATCACTTTCTACTTCTCTTTAGCTCTGAAGAAGAGTCATATGGACTCGAAATGTTAACTCTGTTTCTCTCTCCACAAATGCTGTCAGACCTGCTGAGTTTTTCCAGCATTTTCTGTTTTTAGTGCACACCTATGTCTATTTTTTGTAGCTAGTTTTTCCTGGAACAGGTTGCTCGCCTGAAGCCAGGGGTTGTAGCTTGAGATATGCCATTGCACATCAAGCATGGCTGACCAGGAGACACCATCCTACTCTTACCACCTGCCATAAGCATGGGTTGGAAGGGTTTTTTTGGGGTTCATTGGATGTGGCCATCACTAGCTAGGCCAGCATTTATTGCCCATCCCTAATTGCACTTGAGAGGGTGGTGGTGAGCTGCCTTCTTGAACTGCTGCAGCCCATGTGGTGTAGGTACACCCACAGTCCTGTTAGGGAGGGAGTTCCGGGATTTTGACCCAGTAACAGTGAAGGAACAGCGATATATTTCCAAGTCAGGATGGTGAGTGGCTTAGAGGGGAACTTCCAGGTGGTGGTATTCCCATCTATCTGCTGCCCATGTCCTTCTAGATGGTAGTGGTAGTGAGCTTGGAAGATGCTGTCTAAGGAGGCTTGGTGAGTTCCTGCTTCTTGTAGATGTAACACACTGCTGTCACTGTACATCGATGGTGGAGGTAGTTAGTGTTTGTGGATATGGTGCCAATCAAGCGGGCTGCTTTGTCCTGGATGGTGTCAAGTTTCTTGAGTGTTGTTGGAGCTGCACTCATGAGGCAAGTGGAGAGCATTTCTTCACACTCCTGACGTGCCTTGTAGATGGTGGACAGGCCTTGGGGAGTCAGGAGGTGAATTACTCACTGCAGATTCCCAGCCTCTGACATGCTCTTATAGCCACAGTATTTAAATGGCTAATCCAGTTCAGTTTCTGGTCAATGGTAACCTCCAGGATGTTGATAGTCAGGGAACCAGTGGTGGTAATGCCATTGAATGTTATGGGATGGGGGTTAGATTCTCTCTTGTTGGAGATGGTCATTGCCTGGCACATGTACGGCACAAATGTTACTTGCCACTTGTCAGCAACAAGCCTGGAAATTGTCCAGGTCTTGCTGCATTTGGATATGGACTGCTTCAGTATCTGAGGAGTTGCAAATCATGCTGAACATTGTGCAATCATCAGCGAACATCCTCACTTCTGTTCTTATGATGGAGGGAAGGTCATTGATGAAGCAGCTGAAGATGGTTAGGCCTAGGACACTACCCTGAGGAACTCCTGCAGTGATGTCCTAGAACTAAGATGATTGACCTCCCAACAACCGCAACCATCCTCCTTTGTGTTAGGTATGATTCCAACCAGTGGAGAGCTTTCCCCCAATTCCCATTGACTCCAGTTTTGCTAGTGCTCCTTGATGCCACACTCGGTCAAATGCTGCCTTGATGTCAAGGGCAGTCAATCTCACTTCATCTCTGGAGTTCAGCTCTTTTGTCCATGTTTGAACCAAGGCTGCAATGAGGTTAGAAGCTGAGGGGCCCTGGTGAAACCCAAACTGAGTGTCAGTGAGCAGGTTATTGCTAAGCAAATGCCGCAGGATAGCACTTTTGATGACCCCTTCTATTACTTTACTGATGTTAAAGAGTAGGCTGATGGGATGATAATTGGTCGGGTTGGTTTTGTCCTTTTTTTGTGTACAGGACGTGCCTGCAGGCTGATCATCAGCCTGTCTGGCTGTGTCATGAACACACCTTCCATGGCCATCAAATCTTGGAGTGGCTCTTGAGCCCAGAGCTTCTGGCTCAGGGACAGTACCCACTGTGCCACAGGATCTCCTCAAGAAGTGCTGACACCTGTGGAAATAAAGGTCACCATGAATGAAAACCTTCCAGTGATGAGCGAAGAAAATTGATATGGAATAATTAAGAGAAAATCAACTTCCCAAGATTTATGCAAAACTACACCTCACATGACTGTTACTGTTCCTTTTTAAAAATTTGTTCATAGGACGTGAGTGTCGCTGGCAAGGCTAGCATCTGTTGGCCATTCCCAATTGCCCTTGAGCAGGTGGTGAGCTGCCTGCAGTCCCTATGGCCTAGTTACACACATCTGTACAACAGAGAAAGTGCCACGGTAGGAGGAATTGCAGATTGTTTTAGGCAATCTAACTTATACATACACTCTAACTCTCTATGTTCCTCATTGACACAGACTCGCCTTCACATAAGTTAACAATATAACATTTATTCTGGTACTGATTGGTGCTGATGTAGATGACATAAGAATCGCTGATATGGAAATTTGAAAAAGTGATATTGGTGCAGTCGGGGGAGTTCCACTGAGATTGGAGATTAATGAGAATTGGTCAATTACTGGAGCCACCTAAAACAATGACTCCCTCCACCAGTAATACACAGTAGCAGCTGTGTGTACCATCTCCAAGATGCACTGAAGCAACTTGCCACAGCTCCTCCAACAGTAGTTTCCAAATCTGCGACCTCTACCACCCAGAAGAACAAGAGCAGGAGATGCATGGGAACACCACCACCTGCAAGTTCCCCTCCAAGTCACACACCATCCCGACTTGGAACCATACCACTGCTCCTTCATTGTCACAGGATCAAAATACTGGAACTTTTTTTCTACTGCACTGTGGGTGTACCTACACTACATGGGCTGCTGGGCTGCAGCGGTTCTAGAAGTCAGTTCACCTTCTCAAAGGCATTTAGAGATGCTAGCCTTTCCAGTGATGCTTCACATCCCATGAATAAATACATTTTTAAAAATTGCCTTGCGCTTAATGCAATAGGTGATGTTGGGAATTTTAAAATCCATTCATGGGATGTGGACATTGCTGGCTAGGCCAGTATTTATTGCCTCTCTCTAATTGCCCTTGAGAAGGTGATGGTGAGCTGTCTTTTTGAGCCACTGCAGGAATACTCAATGGAGGTCAATTGTCAAAAAACAGTCTGCTCCCCAGCATTGAGATTCCTTGATTTGAGTTATTAAACAGCTTTTAAAAGCAATATTAACCCTGCTGAAGTTGTAATCATCCGCATACAGCTTCTGAATATTCTTCAGTTTGTGCTTGAGAGAAACCCGAATTAATTATCTGCTAGTTTCCCCCTTTCCCTTCACTGATATGTTTAGCTTCAACTCTGAGCCCTCCTGTTGATGTGGTCAAAATCAGAAAATTGGGCATGGACACCAGATGTCGACACTCTGGATTACAAAAACTCTGCTGCAACATCTCCATTCTCTTCTGCAATTCCAAATGAATTTTTTTGAGCCTGTGTCACTTATTGGTTGGAGGGCAAAGTATCTCATTGCTGCATGAGATAATTTCACAGCTCTATAATGAACAATGCAGTTATGGACAAACACTACAATGTTTTTCAAGACTGCTTTAATCAATTTCAAATTTGTTAGGGTTACCTTGAAAAAGCTATAAAAATCTGTGCAATTCAATAAACAGATTGTGTGGATCACTGAGTAGCAGGTGTGTAGGTGGACAGTCTGCTGTTTTATTTTCTCGGTCAGTTTGCTGTTTATTGGAGCAACAGTCATTCCCATATAATAATTCTATAAGCAGTGCAGTTAAGGTTCTGCATTAGATATAATAACCAAGCTAAATTAGTATTTCCATTTAGTTAAAAGAGATGATCTTTTAGAACACAATGTCAGGAAAATTAACTTAAGGCGAGCCATACGATGGCAGTTTAGTATACTCCTCTGACCACAGATTAGCCATGATTTTATCGAATGGTGGAGCAGGCTTGAGGGGCCAAATGGCCTACTCCTGCTTCTAAGTCCTATGTTCCTCTGACTCTATTTACCCCTCAACTGCACAAGTGGATGGCCCAGTGACTATAAGGCTCATAGTGAAGGACGTTGCTAAGGTCAAAAAGAGAAGGTGAGAGATATAAAATAATAATGATAAGATGCCGCCAAATTTGGGATTAAGAGCCTATAGACTATCAATGGAAGGGAAGACTGAGGGAGCTAAGGGGTTTCACAATTTTGAATAGGATCCAGAGTTGTCAGGATTCATCATGGCTATGTTCAAAATTAATGTATTTTATGACCTTTTAACAACCACTTATTTCCCTGCACAAGAAATGTCAGGACGCCTTGTTTAGACACCTCCAAATGATCCAGGATATTTTCTTTCTTCTGTAGGAGAGGGACAAATGAACAGTTATGGTGAAGAACATGTCTTTTTGAGAGAAATAATAAATGACTGGAATTAAAAGCTAGTATTCATCTGGAAGTCTGAAACTTTAAAGGAACATAGGAACAGGAGCCATTCAGCCCCTCCAACCTGTTCTGCCTTTCAAAGATTATAGTTGACCCATAATCTAACTCTATATACCTGCATATTCCCCATATCCCTTAGTACAAGAAGCTATCAATCTGAGATTTTAAAGCTAACATTTGAAGAAGCATCACCATTTGTGGAAGAGAGCTCTGTGCTTTTGTCATATCGCCCTTTGTGTGTAGAAGTATTTCCTAATTTTACTCCTGAAACATATAGCTCTAATTTTTATTTTATATTATTTTCCTGTTTATCAAATACAATCTTTCCTTAAATAAAATCACCTTAAATTTGAGAGAAAAGAGGTAAAATGACGTAAAAGACCTACATAAAATGTTTCAATCTTCCCAGGAAGCGTGGGAAGTGATAAATTAATCACTAATTCATTTTGATTTGATTCACTTCATTTATTGTAACATGGCCAACATTGCAGTAGGAATGTAACTGAAGGATTTGCGTTCTGGTTACTTATCAATCGGAACTGGAACAGTAAAGATGATCTACTTCTGTTAAATGTTGGCTTTTCAAAAGTTACCTTCTACATTTACTGCAAGAAATGAATCACAGGAGAAACAAACTAAACAAATCTTTTTGATGGTAGTCAGTTGAAGGGAAGGAAGATTCAGAGAGGCAGCAAAGGAAACAAAGAAACAAACACATTTGTAGACAGCAAATATGTTTGCTCTGCTTTGTGCAAGTTAATTAGTTGCTATGTTTCTCAGTTCATGATAAAGCTCCTTACCTTGCCACAGGGTCATTGACAAGTGTGAAAACTGAAACATTTGCTTTCCTTTCCCTATTTATTATACAAGCTGTCAGCCCTGGCTGGTGGTAACACTTTTCTGAGACAGAAGGTTGTGGGTTCAAGCCCCACTCAAGAGACTAGAATGCATAATCTAGGTTGATTTTTCAGTGTGACACTAACACTGTACTGTTAGGGGTGCTGTTGTACTGAGACCCCAACTGCCCGCTCAGGTGGATATAAAAGGCCTCTTGGCACAACACCACGAATTCAAGGGAGTTGTCCTCACCAACAATTATCCCTCAATTAATTGCACTAAAAAAAAAAATTGCATAATCTTTTATCTCATTGTACACGAGGGAAACTTGCTGTGTGCAAATTGGCAGCTGCATTTTCTGTGTTACTTTTCGCCTGGGCATAAATTTAATGAATTGGTGGAAACTAACCAATTTTATTTCTTTTAATTTTAATGATCCACAAAGGCAGCTTTACATCTGGTCGGCAAGTTGAAAACCTACTTCAGCCCTTCGACAAGTGCTTCATCCCCATGAAATGCTTCTGGGGATCTTGTGGTTGTGAAAGATGCTATGCAAATACAATGTTTCTTTTATTGGTAACTTGTTAGCTTTTTGATGGGTTTAAAATAGTGTAAGAGGAATCAGAAGAGTCTAGCATGGTATAAAAGTGATTTTTTTTCACCTTTTGTAGTGATGTGCAGAATAGCCCTATTGAAATTTGCAGTAAATGGATATGGAAGGGAGTGTGAGAGGGAACAGAGGATCAGTGGATGTTGTGTGTGAGGGTTAAGGATAACAATGCACACAAGTTTTGGAAAATTTAATCTTTAGGTTTTTGGGGAGTGGTAGTTCTATTTCATTTCAAGAGACTGCAAGTGCTGCAATTCCTAGAGTGATAATTTGCTGGTTCTGGCTGATGATACATCTTGAGGCTTAAGTATTGCCAGGTGAAATAATGCAGGGTGTGCTATGCATCCAAAAGTACCTCAGAGTAACACTCAATGTTACAAGGGAGCTCAGATTGAATGTTTTGAACAGCAACTACCAAAGTGATAGCTGTGGTCGAGCTTTCAGTAATTTGTTTTGTTAAATGCAAAGAAACTTGACATTCGATGTGTGAGATGGAAAGAGCATACTGAGGATTTTACCAGGAGTTTGCCGAAATTTTAAAAAATCCAACTTTCTTCCCTATTTTTCGATTTCTTCATGTCCAAAAGGAGTTGAATTTTGCTGCTATACAGTTTATGGCCAATGGCAACCCTCTTAGCAAAGCACCCTTCATACACCAGCCTGGTGGTGAGCGTTGCTGGATATTTGATTGTAGAAGGCATCACAGCACATTATAAAATGCATGTATTTGCATAGCAACCAACAGTGAGAACTTGTGGTTCTTCTCCCCATCCCCCACCTCTCCCCTCAAAACCCTCTCTCTGCTCATTTGATGAAGACAATTGGAGAATACCCACTCCTCACCCACTCTGTCACCTGGATGGTATTAGCCAAACAGACACAGACCAGGAAATTAACTTGGGACTTTCCTAGTCTGCATTGTTCAATACTAACAGCAGTCAGTGCACTTTGCGACTGATTCATTGACAGAACTTTACTGTGCATCCAACCTGAACTTGATCTCGAGTGTGACTGGGATAGCGCCTTCCATATAATGAAATACAACTTGGCCAAACTGCCTGAGGATTTCCAGCATTCTCTGTTTTTATTTGCCAAATTCTACTTTGTTTATAACTCTGACATGTCAACTTTAAATAATTGTATTTAATCTTCACATAAATATTGCCTTACCTTGATCTATATTGTGGAAAGTTTAAAGACTAGTTCTCAAATTTTCATCACAAAGGAGTTGAAGCAAATAAGTGCAGAGATGAGTATACAGGAGAATGTTTTAACACTCTGTTGATGAGACTGGTGGCAGTGGTGCAGTGGATTGCAATATTCCTCTATTTAGTTTATCTCTGACCTTGGCTCTAATACAAAGTGAACCGGTGGGAAGAGGAGGTTCTCCTTGCTGATTGCTGACATAATGAATTTGGGCAGTTTCACATCTAGTGATCAGGGTACATAGAGGTGTTTACACTGGAGCTGGCTGACAATTTAACAATCAGGTTCAGAGAGCTGAAAAGATACAGAAGCTCAGAAGTTAAAATGTTCTGCCATGATTACGATGTGAGTCATTGGGTTTACGTGTCTGGTCTGGGTAATGTAGACCATGTCCTGCATTACACCTTGCCCAGAGTAAATCTAAGAACTGGTGATGCTCTCACTGAGTGCAAAGTGGAAAAACATTGTATTCCCCAGAGCTCATTATTTTTACTGTGATAATCACACCTGTACAAGAAAAATACATTTAAATTGCTTTCTAAATATAAACCAGCCGCAGTAGCAACTGTGTATTTTTGCCAGATGTCTTTTTTTCCTTCAGTCTTGGATGTGGGAATTTTATTCTCTGCAAGAAACATTTAACTAAATGAACACCAAAAATAAATTCAGCCAATGTTAAACAGCTTAAAGAAACCATTCAATAATAGCTTTGATAGCTGTTTCAACAGACATCAATCTAACTTAACCTAGAGCATCATAACTCTTTTTCTAACTAAAAAGAACAAGTGTAACCGTTGCTCAATGTTTGCTTATAATAGCTGGCTATAGACTCTATTATTCATGATAATAGGTTCTGCAAAACCTACCACAAAGACTGCTCCCTATTCCATATAGCCAGAGGTTATGGAAAAACGGTTGGAGAGATTTTGGGAGTCAGCAAAATTGTGAATGTCATCATTTGGATAATATTTTGTCACATGATCATACATTGAGAATAGACAGGCTAGTGAAATCAACCCAGTCTGCATTGGGGGCTGCTGAACCAAAGGAAAATAACATGTTTTTCAAATAATTAGTAGTAGCAATAATATATCACAGAAAGATCAAACCCAGTGTCAGTTCTGTCCCATTGCTAATGGAGCATGTGTTTTATTGACATTGGTCTGTACCAGTTTTACCTCTTGCCATCTGGAAAACTGCTGAAACTCATCCATTATTACCAAAGCATTTCCATTCTCCATAATCTTGTGAACACCATTGTAATCCAACAGCGCATATGTAGCTTGAAGTAGGACTTCCAACTCTCAGGAATGTCCCTTCTTCCTTGAGTAACTTGTGTAAAATATTCTCCCGATGATATTATCCTTGTTATCTTTTCACTAACTGGGCTTCTTTTTTTAACAGTGACTTCCTGCTGGATAACCTCTTTGTCTAAGCATCTCGCTTGTAGCTAGGATATGAAAGTCATGTTAATGCAATCTCTTGAGACTGTGCCAAGCTGGTGTAAATTGTGACTTAGCTGTAAAGCTTTTAAGATGTTTTTAGCTCATGGCTTTACTGGAAACATTGCTGAGTGGCTAGCTGTTAATGGAACAGCTGACACCTTTAAAGTGAAATTAGATAAGAACCTTGAAGAGGGACACATTGGATATGACAGCCAGGACAAGAGGAATGTAAATTAAATTGACCTATAGAGGCAGATTTAGTCCTTCAGTGTTAGGGCATAATAGCTTGGTGAACTGAAGTATCTATGGCAAATTCAGTCAGGTGTCTTACGATTTTCTAGCTATTGACATTCATATAAAAATTGGAGACAGCTTGTTGTCTGAATCTGTGATAGGCCCCAGACTTGTCACAGCAGGTAAAAGAGGCAGCCAGCACAGTGCCCGAACAAAATATTTTGTGATATTTTAAAATGCCTTCTTGGTGGATCCTAGCCAAGCAGCACTCAGAACCTGCTTGCACATGACCTTTTTCTCTATTTGACCTGAGATTCCCTCCACATCATGGGAAGACATGGACGCATTCTACAGCCAACCCGCTCTTTCTGATGGAGAGACGCAGCAGCACTCTCACTTTTCGCAATGTCCAATACACTTTGGCTTCTGTACTATTCATGGTTTCCTTGTCAACCAAGTCATATAAACCCTTCCCCTTTGCTGTAACATGTTTCATATAAAAACAATGGGCAGGGTTTTCCTCACTGGCTTTGGGATTCTGACATCGGGACCAAATTGGGAGTCCCAGGTTCGTACATGTTGATAGTGAGACCAGGCAATCTCCCTGGAGGTGGCCTCCTAACTGGGGCCTTAATAGTTTTAATTGGCTGCCCGTCTCCCTAGCCAGTGGGAATGAATGGGGAACTATCCTCACACAGCTCCCCCTTATTTTCCAGCCCCACCCCCACAAAGCCACACCCCTCCCCCCCCCGCCCCCCAACCCACCACCACTAAGCCCGCAGCATGGGGCTGGGAAAATTCAGCCCAATATTATAAAGAGAATTAGCTATGTTGTTGCATAACATTTGCTGCAAAGGGCTATGGGCCTATTGTAGGCTAAAAAGAAACTTTAAAATAATTTCTCTCCCAAATCAGAAGAGAAAGAACAGGATTAATGTTCAGTTCTGAGAAAGGAAAGGTTGAAGTTTAATTGACCACTTTCACACCTTTGGGTGATCCTGATGATGATGTTTTCATCTGGCTTTGAGTTACTGTATTCAAGAGAAAGAGCTAAGAATGTGGCACTGTCTAGAAAAGACTTCTAAATGGAAATAGTGTATGAAACTCTGCTGCTGGTATTTTTTGTGGGCTTCTT
Source organism: Cetorhinus maximus (assembly GCF_964194155.1). Classification (NCBI taxonomy): domain Eukaryota; kingdom Metazoa; phylum Chordata; class Chondrichthyes; order Lamniformes; family Cetorhinidae; genus Cetorhinus; species Cetorhinus maximus. The sequence continues at coordinate 1,301,901 of NC_135903.1, forward strand.
GCATATCCCCAACTCCCAACAATAAACACAGAACTATGCTGCTTTACAATAGGTAGGAGTCTGCAGCCTGAGAGAAACAAAAAGATTCTTACACTTGGAGACCTTTAAATAATGGTCAGTAGATGTATCTGAAATCCTGTAAAGTATGTAGGAGAAGGGACTCGGGGAGCGCAGCTGAATGTCGATTTGGTCTGATTCAGTAACTGAGAAAAAAAAATCGAGATGAGGAAGAATTTCTTCACTCAGACGGTGATGAATCTTTGGAATTGTCTACCTCAGAGGGCTGTGGAGGTGCAGTCATTGAGTATATTCAAGACAGAAATCAATAGATTTTCATTTATTGTATCATGGGACATGGTGATAGTGCGGGGAAAATGGCATTAAGGTAGAAGATCACCCATGATCTAGTTGAATGGCAGATCAGGCTTGAGGGGCCGAATGGTCTATGCCTGCTCTGATTTCCTATGCTCCTAAATTCCTAAACGGAACTAGATCTTGACAGGAGATGAGGCAATGTAGCAAAGTGAGGCCACTCCTCGGGAAATAGCCAATGCGCATTTCCATTTCTGGAATTACATGAGCTGTCCCGTGACCTTTTTGGAAGAATTCATTGTTGTAATATTTTTAGCTTTTCCTGCTGAATTTAGGGCAGTGCTAAGCTTCAGAGACAAATCAGCACATGAACTACTCAATAGGAATGCTGTAGAAACTAAACCCGTATATCATTTCCAAGTTGTCTAGAGATTTATTTTTGCACCTTTTTTTGCTTTCCAAAAATACACAATGACGCAAATACCTGTGTTAAAGTTACTTTTTAAAAACTCCTAATTGAGAGAAGTCTAAGTGCAAGCCTGGCTCAATTGTGACACTCTTGTCGTAGAGGTTTGTGGATTTAAGCCCCATTCCAGAACCTGAACACATGATCTAGTCTGACACCCCTGAACAGTGCTTCACTGTTGGAAACTCTCTTTTGATGTTTGCGGGAATGAAAATACAACCTTCCGGGTCTCTTTTTTCCAGACTGGGTTCACGGAGCCAGGAAATTTCCCGACTCTGTGCACTTGACTCAGGAGTGAAAATCCGGGCCTGGGGCTTAGAATGTTGGGGTGTTCTGCGGGAATGTGAGTTAATTAAGCTTGCCTAAGGGTGATAAGGGTAACCATACACCTTAAAGCTTGCTTGATTTCCTTACGTTTTTGGGCAAGTATTTCCCAAGGCTTTCTCTTGACGACAATTTAGTTTTCATCTTTGGCTAGCTTTACTAATACTGGTGGAACATGGTGCACACGTGGGCCTGGTAGGTCTCTGCTCCCCTTTTGAATGTTCATTTTGTGTGATGTCAGGTAGAGTGATGGACATGCTGGTGAGTTTAACCTTAACAGAAGGAAAGGAAGGACTTGCATTTATATAGCTCCTTTTACAACCTCATGACATCCCAAAGCACTCTACAGCCTACAAGTACTTTTGAAATAGTGTCACTGTTGCCTCCATTTCTATATCATGGGCAATAATGGCCAGAATGAGCAATTGGACTTCATGCCCTGCTAGAAATGTAGTGGATCAAAATTTATTCACTCTGAGTTTGAAAGTTTGTTCCATAAAAAGTTAGTGTTACAATATTGTTTCTATTGCAAATAATTCCGCAAAGGTAGAAGTAACTTTTAAAATCAACAGAAAATGCTGTTTTTTGAGCTCAGCTTATAAAGGTAGCTATGACTCACTGAGTAACTGAAGTAGGAATTTGACATATGTTAATACTGATGCTAATGCAGACGGCTGAGTATTACTCACTGTGCATTAGAAGGTCCTTGTGCCATCTATTTTCTGAACATTATCTCGAGCACCTGTCAGGTGGAGAATGTTGATGTTCTCTTGAGATCCCAATCTGACATTGAGTTCTGAAAATCCGCTACGTTTGAGCTGCTGAACATGAATGTATATCTGAGTTTATCGCAGGCTCAGAAGTGTGAAAGATGTCCCATCGAATACTAAATAATAATTCTTTTGTCCTTTTTCAGGGGTGTATGAGCATCTCTGTGTTGTTTGACAAAACACTCGTTTCTCACTGGGATAAACAGATGGTGTCAGTGTGTGTTTTTTTGTACTTTATTCCAGTTAATTTATTTTAGCTAGGATGCACCCACACACTTCATGTACCTTGAGCTGTCTACAGTTCTGTGGTTGGAGCATTAATCTAGCTCAATAATTCAGAATAAACACCAAAGGTTAGGCATCTAAGGTAAAGGTGTGTGAGAGTGAAGTGTGGGGACATAGGGTTTAATCATTGGTTCCATGAGGTCTAGACCTTGTGCTACTATAATGAAGAGCAAGTGAAGGGGAGTTACTGTCCCCACACTTGGCAGAATTCAATGAGGGCAACAGGGGGCCTGACGCCTGCCACCAAAATCGGCAGCACTTCTGTCGACCCGATCTCCAGGAACCCCGAGGTAATGAAGTCTCTTATTCGTAGCTGGAACCCTGCCACTGGGACCCCTCAGGGAGGAGTTTAATTGCTGCACCTCTCCCTTGGGGAAAAAGGCAGACAGGGGCTCAGTTGAAAGGTGGCATTTCCAAAAGAGCAGCTTTAATTTTTGTGCTCCAGTCTTGCAGTGAGACTTGTACCCACAACCATTTGGCTCAGGGGTGAGTAGGCGACCAATTGAGCCACAGCTGACAGCATTTGCTTTTCCGTTTTTATTACTGTTTGGGCTTGCTCACAATTAACTTGTGTTTATAGCAAAAAGGACAGATTCAGTAAGCAGACCCATGACTCCTATGAATCATAACTTACATCTGTATGTGTCCTGTGAGTGGGACTAATAACAAACCTTCAGTATGGTTTATCACACTGGAGATCACATTTAATATTCAACCTGTTCACCTGTTTATTATACTGCCAGAGCATTGAGAAAACTAAATCCATCATTGAATAGAACTACCCAGGATTGGAAAGGATTCCTATCTCTGCTCAACTCATTGACCACTGTCCTAAGAGTTATCATACAATTTCATTTTCTTCAGATGCCGAATGTTCATGACGCTACTTTTGCACTAACAAGGAGAGTATCTCTTATTTGAGGTTCCTTAAGTGTGTCTGCCCAGAGTGCCTTAGATCAATGTATTGCTCTGCTTCAACTGAGTAGCTAAGAGTCTGTGGTAGTTGCACATCATGGGTTAAGCCCAAAAGAACCATGCATAAGGCTAAATTACCACAGAAAGGATATGGCCACACTTACTCATTGATCACTCAAGCCTCGACAATAGTAAAGTCACAAACAAACATAAACCACAACTTCGAAATAAAAACAGAAAAGTGCTGGGATAAACAGATCCATCAGCATTTGCAAGGAGAAATGACAGGTTAATATTTTGAGCTTTTGCTAGCAATGAAAACTGAAAGATAACTTTTAGGTCGCAAGGGGGAAGAACAGCAATTATAGAAAGGAAGTTAATGAATTGATTGATCTGCAAACTGCAGGAATCTGATGAATGATGTAAAAGATCAACTCCTGAAGCAATCGAAAGATATTAAAAGAGCAAATGTCAAAAACCAAAGGAGAAATACACGCAAGAAAAAAGGCAAAAAAACATGAGAAATTTGGAAGGTAGTTACAGGCACAAGTCTGAAATGAGAGTAAAGAATCAGGAATAAATGCTAGTTCTAGCAGCCCTAAAAAGCAAACAAATACACAAGCCAGTGCTATGGGTATAGACCCACTTCTCCACCAGAATTGTATCCTGATAAACAATCCAAATTGAAATGTTATTAAAACCAACATTCAGCCCACAGGGCTGCAGAATGCACAGAATGATTAGATACTGTTCCTACAGCTTGCATTTATCATGGATGAAATACCGTAGGAGGTTAAACACAGAGAGGCGAGAGTGGGAATGGGAAGTGGGGGGTTAGAATAACGAGCCTCAGAAAGATTGGGGTCACACCTGCAGACAGAGTGGAGGTTTTTGACAAAACCCTTGTCAATTCTACAGTTGGTGGCCTGCATCTTGAGCAGAGAAGACAGTATACTTGATTAGAGGAAATGTGTTTTCAAAGCAGAGGAATGTTTGAGACCCTGGCAATATTATGGAAGAATGTGAATAACCTGGTGTTTCATCTGGAACAGAAAATAGCCAGGGAGGGGAAACTGGAATGGTGGAAGAATGGGAAACTATTTCTTGGAAGGAAGGAGTTCTCTATAAAGTAAAGAAGAAGGAAGAAGAAGGAAAGGAGGACATCCTTGATTCATGCAATAGGTTGTGGAAATAAGGACAGGTAATCTGGGGCAATCAAGAAGTTGTGGGGTGGAAGATTGTTGAGAAGATGGTGAAAGCAAAGGCACAGAAAATCATACCAATGTGACCAGATGTCTTACCGACCACAATTGAGAGGAAACCTAGGATGAGGAAAGAAGTCATTTCAGAAGCTCTGGTACTGAAATCAGAGTCATCAGACCAAAAATGCCAGGGATAAAGAAATTGGGTGAATGAAATAGTCTTTAGAAGAAATGGTGGGAAAAGAAGTATAAGCTAAGTTGTGAGAGTTGATGCTTTTTCAACAGATGTCTGTATCAGAAAGTCAAAAAGGGGCCCTGATTAGTTCAGTATCCAATTGTTCTGTCTTTGATTATGTGAGCCTGGCAACTGATCTATGCTCACTGTGCTAGTTGGTTAAGTCTGGGTGTTGATTCAAAGCAAAGCTAAGTTGTTGGCATGAATGCGGACAGTTTGTGATTGCAGAGATATTTTAAAACTCTTGTAAATAAACCTGTTGCACTTAAGAAACTAGTATCACCCTCTGCATTGCTCTGAGGCAAATCAAATATATAAAACACACAACAAGTAGGTCAGAATAATAAACATACACATCTTCCAAAAAGACAGATGTAGCTAGAACCCACATGGATTCCTGTAGCAACCACCTCTTATTTGGAAGTAGTAAGTGAAGTTAAGAAAGGTTGTTAAACGAGAACAAGTTCAGGCAAGTGGTGGAGGGTAGTGATAGATCTGGATGGATTGGGCCGCTGTTAAAAGAAGAGGCGGAGAATGTGGTGTTATAATGATATAATGCCTTGGGCTTATTTATTGTACAAGACAGAAGACACCAATCACTCCTAGGGGATTGGCTAAACACATTGTGGGTTCATTTATTATGATTAGGCACATGAGAACAGTTACACATAGGTATAAAGCTTGAAGGCATCAGGGCTGTGCGTGTGAGCTATGCAGCAAGCAAAAGTGAAACTAAGACTGTATCACATGGCATATTTCCCTTCTAATGGTGTCATGCTAATTTCCCTTAAACGCAAATTACAACAGAGGGCGATCTGAAGAGTGTCCTCTTGAGGTGAAAACATAGAAGGACGTTATGAAAAAGAGCTGATGGAGGCTGGAAAGCTTGAAATCATCTAATCAGCAGCAGAGCCAGAAGATTTTTTGAATTAGGTGGGCAGAGAATGGACAAGGCAGAGAATAGTATTGGAAAAAATTATTTTTTGTAGAACAAGAACAAGTGGAAATATTTGGTCTAGCAGGCCAGTATTGTTTGGGGATTAGGTATAAATGAGATATATGGGGTTGGGAAACTGAAGTTAGAGGCAGTAGGGGAGAATTACCTTAAGAGAATAGTCACAAAGAAATGGCAGTTTGGTGTTTCATAGTAGGATCACAGTCATGAACAATTCAATCATCTCTTATATCTGAATAGATATCGTGCAAAAAGACTTCAAACATCTGAGTGTTTTATGAATTTCAAGTACAGTGAGATGCAGTTCAGAAAATCAATAGGACTTGCCTTGTCAGGCGATCAAATGTCTCTTTGTCCACAATAACAAATTGAAAATAGCAGACACATCAAACTAATGGGGCAATTCTAGTAATCACCATTGTAATGGGAATTGGAGAATTGGAGAATTAAGCTACAAAAGCACCATGTATGTGTGAATGAATGCCTGTGTTAATGTGCAATACTTCCACTATTAAAGTATACAATAGAATTTTTACATCCAACCCAAAAATGGAAAAATGGATTAGCATGTCGCTTATCATTCTGAATTGTAACAGTGTAGACATAACGGAACATAAGAATTAATATGGAAGCTTCTAATATATTGCACTGGCAAATATGTTGCCCTAGGCCTATGCATTCTGGTGAAATGATGTGGGTTCCTCTGTGCCTTACCACATGACCTCAGCAACACACCTCTAAACAATGACAGCTTGCATTTATATAGCACCTTCAATGTAGTAAAACATCCCAAGGCACTTCACAGGTTTGATGTCAAACCACATAAGGCGATATTAGGACAGGTGAGCAAGGCGGTAGGTTTCAAAGATTGTCTTAAAGAAGAAAAGAGAGATAGAGAAGCTGAGAGGTTTAGGGAGGGAATTCCAGAGCTTAAGCCCTTGGCAGCTGAAAACATGGCCTCCAATGGGGGCTGATTAAAATTGGGGATGATCAAGAGGTCAGAATTGGAGGAGTGCAGATATCTCACAGAGAAGTAGAGGGGATTACAGAGATAGTGAGAGGTGCGGCTACAGCAGGATTTGAAAACACAGATAAGTATTTGAAAATCAAGGCATTGCCCAAGTGAGAGCCAAAATGAGCATGGGGCTATGCATCAGTGGGAGTTAGTGTGAGCCAGGATATGGGCAACAATGTTATGAATGAGTTTAAGTATATGGTGAGTTGAAGATGGGAGTTTCATCCTGTGTACCTTATTTTAATAGTTAAAATAGGTAAATAGTTTAAGTCGCATTGCGACTTCCCTTCCGCATTCCATTTATCTGCTTTCTTGATTATCTGCCAGAACTTTTGTGGGACACAACTTATCATTGCACCATTGCACAGTCGGTAACATCAATCTCCTTCTGCCTGACCTAATTATTTTTGGTTTGAGTGCATTCCATTGTGTGGATTTTCTTTGAATGATTTTATTTGAACGCAACTGACCTCATTGGAGACAAACTGTTTGGAGGTGATGCTGAAGCCAGCAGTGTAAGACAGCTGAATAGTCACTTACCTGGAGTGCGTCAGTGGCATTTGTCATTTTAACTAAGTTTGCTCATTCACCTCCCACATGCTCGTATACTTAGTAATCAGGCTAAGCTAGTTCCATGTTTATGACATTATTCAAATTCTGAAACAGAATTCAAAATGTAAAAACAAAATAATCCTGAAAAGAATCTGAAAGAATTAACTGCTCTTTGCGGGTGGTGTGCTACAGTACATTTAGGAAGTCTGAGTTGCTGTGGCAATGTACACATTTACATGCATTTTGTAGCCTGGAGCTATGGATAGTGATGGTAGAGGCTCCAATTTACTTTCCATCGCATGGCTGACCAGGAATCTCTCCCACTCTGACCACCTGCCACTGGTGTTGGAAAGATTTGCAGGTTGATATGCAATCTGTTAAGGGGTTTTGTGGCGCAGTGGGTAGTGACCCTGCCTCAGAGTCAGAAGCTCCGGGTTTGAGTCCACTCCAGGACCTGATGGCCAAGGAGGGTGCGTTTATAACAAAGCCAAGCAGATTTAGTATCAACCTGTAAATCCTTCCAATATGTACCAATGGTAGGTGGTAAGAGTGGGAGAGATTCCTGGTCTGCTGTGTGATGGAAAGAACAATGGAGGTACAGCAAGCAATTAGAAAGACTAATGGTATGTTAGCCTTAATTGCAAGGCAATTTCAGTACAGGAGTAGCAAAGTCTTGTTTCATTGTATAGACCCTTGGTAGACTGCACCTGGAGTACTCTGTGCAGTTTTGGTCCCCTTACCTTAAGAAGGATGCGATTGCCATAGTGGGAGTGCAATGAAGGTTCACCAGGCTTATTCCTGGGGATGACAGGACTGTCATATGAAGAGAGATTGGAGAAACTAGGGCTGTATTCTCTGGAGTTTTGAAGAATGGGAGGTGATCTCATTGAAACCTACAAAATACTGAAAGGAATAGACAGGTTAGATGCAGGTACGATGTTTCCCCTGTTTGGGGAATCTAGAACCAGGGGAAAACATTTCAAAATAAGGGGAAAACCACTTAGGACTGAGATGAGAAGGATCTTTTTTTACTCAGAGGTTTGTGAATCTTTGGAATTCTCTACCCCAGAGGGCTGTGGAAGCTCAGTCACTGAGTATGTTTAAAGCAGAGACTGACAGATTTCTAAATACCAATGACGCAAAGGGATATGGGGACAGCATGGGGGGAAAAAGGCATTGAAGTGGATGATCAGCTATGATCGTATTGAATGGCGGAGCAGGCTCGATGGGCTGAATGGTCTACTCCTGCTCCTATGTTCCTATGAGCTTCTACCATCACTACCAGTAGCTCCATGAATGTAAAAAGTACATGTTACCACAGCAACCAAACTCTCTGAGTGAACTGTAACACGCCATCACACTCAGCATATTTGGTTGGTGTTATGAACTCACCTTCCTTGGACCTCAATTCTTGGGATCGGTCTCAAACCTGGAGCTTCTGGCTCAGAGGCTGGGATGCTCCCCACTGCGCCACAGGGCCAGCTGCTCTTCATCCATTTCGATATTTTTTCTTAAATGACACTGATCATTGAATTACCTCTTTGCTTTAGCAAACATATTTAATTTAATCGCCGCAGTACTTGTCTCATATTTAATACACTTGCAGCATGACATTGGGAGTGAATGCAGGTTTACCGTGTAGCTGCAATGATGTTCTCTGCCAGGTGCCTCCCAAAGGGTGGGGGAGGAAGTAGGGGGAGATTGTCCTCAAGTGTTGTTTATTCAACTTAGTGACTGGGCTAAATGTTATTAGAGGTGATTTTGGCAGGCATGCTGTCTCTGCCCCTTTCTGAATGTGAATGCAGACCATGAGCCCAGATTCTAAATAAGGGGAGTATAAAAATGCTTGCATTTTAGTAGCAACTTTCCACAGTGGCCGCCAGATATCCCAAACTTCTTTACAGCCAATGAAGAACTTTTGAAGTGTGGTCACGGTTGTAATGTAGCAGCCAATGTACACACAGCAAACTCCCACAAACAGCATCGTGATGGTAACCAGATAATCTTAAGGGATACATATTGGCCAGGACACCAGGGATAACACCTCTACTCTCCATGGTATCTTTTACATTTATCTGAGAGGACAGGTCAGGCCTCAGATTAACATCTCGCCTGAATGACAGGACCTCCAGCAGTGCAGCATTCCCTCAATACTGCACTGAAGTGTCAGCTGTGATTTTTGCACTTCCCAGAGTGGGGCTTGATCTCTCAACCATCTGACTCAAGAGGTGAGATTGCCACCCACTGAGCCACAGCTGACACTGAGCAGCTGGCAGTTTGCTTACATCTTTTTTCACATAACCATTATAGAATTTTAAGATCCACACTGAGTTCTGTATTTCCAATTTAGAAGCAGAGACTGGAATTTTTTAAAAAAATGTAAATGTTCGTTTTATTTAATGGACCACTAAACTGTATCTTCATGCTATTAATATCTAATATAATGTTTGCATTTGTCTATTATGTCAAAGCATCTCTAATGTGTTACAACTAATTCACAATGAATTGCTTTTTTGAGTGAAGGGAATGTCCTGCAGACAATTTTCATGCAGCCAAAGCCCAAACATCAGTCAGGCTACAGATCTGGTTTTTTTCGGTCTTGTTAATGAAAAATGCTGATTGGGCCACAGAGAGAGTCTTGGAGTAATCCCTGGGGCTGAATTTTCCCCCCTTCAGGGTGGGTTGTGCGGGGGCGGGCAGGAGCGAGCGTGATCCCGATCGGGGGTGCACACTGCCATTTTACGTGGGTGGGCCAATTAAGGCCCGCCCAGCGTGACGCACACCTGGAAGAGCTGTGCGCTCCCTGTGCAGGTTGGGGGGAATCCCTGAGTCGGGGCCTATGCGCATGAAAGAGTTCAGAAATCTCCCTGAGGCATGGAGGTGCCTCAGGGAGATTAGTTTAAGTCTGGAAAAATGTAATAAAGGTCAAAAAAAATTTTAAGGACATGTCCCCTCGTGTAAAACTGTCACATGAGCTGGGACATGTCCATTAACTTTTTCAAAAAATGCTATTTAATTAATGAACCCTTCACGAGACTTCATCCCGCCCGTGGATGAGGTTTCATGAAAAATGCGAAGGCCGCCTGGGCTCTTCAACTGCCGCCAACCTTAAGGTTGGACGGGCAGCTTTCTTAACAACTTTAATCTCTTAGTTAGTGGCCTTAATAGGCCTTTGACTGTTCGGCGAGTGCACAGCTGAGTTGTCTGCACCACCCCCTGAACTGACAATCTAAATGATGCGCGGTGACATCAGGACACCTGCCCGACATCGCCGCCCGTTATTTTAAGCAGGCCCCGCCCCCACTCGCCGACGGGAAAATTCTTCCCCTGGTTAGTGTTCCTGACACAGGGTCCAATCTTAATCTTTAGTTTTGTGCAGATTCTAAAAAGGAGTCTGTACAAGTAGCAGAGATCTTGTAAGACAATTTTGCTGATATTCACAACAGTTTGTTCTAATCCAGCTTGTTGGCTTCCAAACTAAACAAATCTAGAACACCAATTTTAACTTTTAGTTGAACTTCAAAGTGAGAATTTGAGGTGACGGAGAGAATTTTGAGTTTGGGAATAGCTGGGAAACTGCTGGTTGTGCATTGGCTACCTGTTTTCCATCAGTGGATATGAAAATTAGACAGGGTGTGTAATGGGCAGATGAGGCTGAATTTTACACTGGTGGCAGGGCCCTACCCTCCCAACATAAGAGTTGGTGGCAAGCCCATCTCCTCTTGGTCGGATCACCTGCAGCCATTTTACAGCCATTGGGCCGCTAATTGGCTCAAGGCAGGTCTTCCACCGCATCGGAGAGGAAACCTTGTTCCTGAGAGCTGAGTTGGCCAGCCAGAGGGCTGGCAGTTCTCTTGTCCCAGTAGCGCCACCAGGAATAGTGGCCACTGCTGGGACCGCAGGCAGTCCCGAAGAGGACACACCAATGCAGCCTGAACTTAAAGATAAGTCCAGGGTCTCGCTGGGGCCAGACTGGAAGGCCCCTGGAAGACCCTGGGCTGGGGGCGCCAGGTTCAGGGCAGAGGGGGAGAAAGACCTCGAGAACGTCCAATGGATACATCGCACCCGAAAAGGAGGCACTGCCCCACCCCCTCAGTTGCCTGGTCACCCATCCATCAGGATTCACCAGGCGGCCTATCCTGCTGTGGGTAAAACCCTAGAGGCGGCAGGAGGATGTCCTTACGCAACCATCAATTGGTCATTTAAGGGCCTCAATTGTCCCATGGGTGAGCAGGCTGCTCTACACCTCCCCTTCTGCTTGTAAAACCGCAGCCAGCGTGGGCAGGGGCAGGTTGGTGGTGGGTATGGCACCACTACCATGCTGCCCAATTTTATGCCCCCCCCATCCCCACCTGCCATCGCACACCCCCACAAACCACCCCCAGGGACCCATAAAATTCCAGCCATGATTTCCAACCACCAGTTTTTTGCCCATGTCCAAATTCAAAATGGCTCCCAACGTGTATGTTACAAGTCGCTTTTATATCGGTCGTGACCCATACAGTAATTTTGTCCTGTTCAACTTAAAACCAAGTTTAAAATTTGGATCGAAGTGTGAAACCATCTGAGTTAATGTGAACTTACCCATTGTTGGCACCATGGATCCTGAAGTCTCATTTTAGAGAGTTCATCAAATGAATGCTGCTGTCACCTGTATTGCTGCTTTCAGCTTGAAAGGAATGAATATTGTAGGAGAAGCAGATCTTTTGTTATTTTAATTTTTTGAGAACTCTTCAAATGAAACAAGGGAGTGCCCACATCAAATGCAGTGGACCAATTGGAGCTTTATATAATGCCCATTTCAAGCCCCTTTATGAAATTGGTTCCCAAGTGAGTGCAGCAGATGTCACGGGGTGGTGAAAGGGATGGGAAAGAGGATTTAGTCATTCTGCTCCTGCTATCATGTTGTGGGACAGTCTGAATGGGGATTAACTGGTCTTTCCCTGCCTGTCAATTTCATACCTATCTGTGCTGTGATCAGTTTTCTTCGGTGAAAAGCAGTTGAACCAGCAGAGTACTTCTGTATAGTTTATGTATAGTTGATGTCAGTGAATTTAGCATGATGTTCAGTTTTAGTGTACAGACTTACAGTCACGCTCACTAATAAAAATATCAGCATTCATTGTAAACCATTAGAGCTGTGTTTTTCTCACAGATTGAACATTACTGTGCAGTAACATTGAATGGGTACATATTAATAAGCTAACCACATGATTTTAGGAAATTAAAGTTTTCATTAATATTTTCGGATTGAAAATTTCCAATTGTTCTCTTCCATTTTGAATTTCCAGACAGTAATTTTATCCTTGCAAATGCTCAAGTCTACCGGGGCTTTCCCATTGTCTACTGCTCAGATGGATTCTGCGACCTTACTGGCTATGCTCGCACTGAAGTCATGCAGAAAAATTGTGGGTGCCGATTCCTGCATGGAGCAGAGACTAATGACCACGTTTCCGTGCAGATTGAGAAGGCGCTCGACAGCAAGCAAGAGTTCCAAGGGGAAGTGCAATTCTACAAGAAATCTGGTAAAATGTTCAGTGTTGACAAGCGTTGTGCATTCATCTACACACATTTCATGACTTACGATAAACTCATACTACATTTCATCAACTAGTCAAAATAATGAATAAATTTAGGCAATGTTCACACAGAGTAGAATTGCCAATTCTCCAGGATTAGCCTGGAGTCTCCAGGAATTGAAGATCAATCTCCAGGACTCCCTGGAGAAAAATCATTGGGACATTAAAAAAGATTTTATTTTGTAATTTTCTTTGGAGAGAAAAAAGACTGCCTGACAGTCAAGCATCATCCAATTGACCAAAGAGTCTTTTTGCATTTCAATTGGCATAGGAAGACAGTGGGCCAGGATGGAAGTGTTGGTTGGCGAATGGCAAGAGTGTGGGGTCATGTGATGAAACCTCCAGGAATGCATTTAATCACAGAAAATGTTGGTAAAACTCAGCAGGCCTGATAGCATCTGTGGAGAGAGAAACAAAGTTGACGTTTCGAGTCCATATGACTGAAGAAAACCATATGGACTCAAAACGTTAACTCTGTTTCTCTCTCTACAGACGCTATCAGACCTGCTGAGTTTTTCCAGCATTTTCTGTTTTTGTCATGCATCTATTCACAGTTGGCAACCCTAAGTATAATATATGGCCAAATGTGTGAGAGGATATTGCACAGTGTAATGGACCCGGGCTATCTAGCATGGTCAACACAAAGGAAGCGTTTTATTGGCGTCTACGTTTCAGACAATCGTGTATCTTGCTAGAAAATGCCATCTCGCTGCATGTTTCGAATATACCCCAGACAACCTTAAATTTTCCCGTGATGTCAACTGCTGTATTTTGAAGAGAGTCCCCTGGATAAACCGGATAATTCTTCTTGCACCTATCCTCGTCACCAAAGCTGGTTGGAGCAGTGTCGCTCTATCACTTGTCCACGTTAGTGTTTTTTTTAGTTCTTACATTTTGGACCATTACATGTTCCGACTATCCTCATCCCTAAACAACCTCTCCAAAAGCTCAAAACTCGTACAAAGCATTTTTGAGCCTTTGGGAACAAAGCTTCCAACATTTTTATCGTTGAAGATGGTATTATTCTGTGGGGCTCTCTTAATCCTGCTCCCTGTACAAAGTTCCAGCAGTGTCAGCATTGTATTTAATTGACATTTGTGAGCAGTATCATGAGGCTGGCTCATTGTTCTTCCAGCACACAACTTTAGCTGAGATTGCTGAATCGACCCTCATCATGCTCACTCTGTCCAGTGTCTATGTTTTATCATCCTATGATGGACTAATTTTTCTCAATGTCATTCCATCACCAATAGCCATTGATTCCCTCCTCTAAGGAACGCTATCTTCCATTCCTACTTACCGGAAAAAAATCAGAGTTTTAAGTTTCTCAATAATCTGCAGTCCCACTTTTCTCAATGGATATCGACCTGGCTACCTTTTAAAGATGTCAAATGACTTGAATCAAATTCCTTCTCCAGGAATCCTCGTTGCAGTGATTAAGTTCAGTTACTAAGCCTTTCTGGATCAGAGAGTCCCCTCGTGTTTGGCATCATCCTAACCCTTTTCGAATGCATCTGTATTGTTTTCAAGTCGGGGCAATGAAAACTATTTGACATACTCTAGAATTGGCCTCAGCATTGATCTGTAAGCTGTAACTTTTGAATCCTGTTGTCATTCAGGATTCCTGTGCCCTCCGGAAGCCTATGGGATATGCTTCCTGCATCTTTCAGAGACGTCGGAGGGATGTTCCCTCTGTGATATACAAAGGCTGTTGAATGAATGACTTTGCCACATAATTTTATTGACTTAACTGCAAAAGCCAATCACTGCGGATGCTGGAAATCTGAAATGTTTTAGCAAATGCTGGAAATGCCGAACCGGTTAGGCTGCATCTGTAGAGAGAAACAGAACAAACGTTTCAGATTGATGACCTTTTGCCAGAAATTCTGCCTGATCTGCTAAGTATTTCCAGCATTTTCTGTTCACGCAATTTATTTAACTATTCCAATATTTTATCCATTTTCATTGTTGTATTAAGTTTGGTCACAATTTAACAGCGGAATGCAAACTGGGTTGCCATTACAGTTCTTTAAAAAAAAAGTCACAGTTTCAATTTATGTAATTTGCTCCTTTGCCTTATACACATTCAGTTAAAAGCTAAAGGCTCAGATGCACCAAATTGTTTAGCGATTTCACCCTGGGAATCTGGGAGCATCACAATTACCGTTACTTTATCAGCTGGAGAATGGGTGGTCTCCTTCTGAGATAGTGTCATCATTATTCACAGTAACGGAAAGAGTTTCTGCTACAGCTTGTTGCCAAAGAGGTTTGCAAACCAATCAAACAGGGATAAATTATGGCCAGAGTTTTCGACTTGGTGGGGGGGGGGCTCGGGACACGGGGTGACATCGGGGGTGCATCCTGACGTCACCATGTGTCGTTTAGGTTTTCAGTTCGGCAGGCGTGTAGCCAATTCGGCTGAACGCCCGCCGAACTATCAAAGGCCCATTAAGGCCATTTAAAAACTAATTAAACTAATAAACTGAGCTGCCCGTCCAACCTTAAGGTTGTCGGGCAGGCGAAGAGCCCAGGCGGCCTTTGCATTTTTCATGGAACCTCATCCACGGGCGGGATGAGGTTTCATGAAGTGTTTATAAATTGAATAAAAATGTTTATAAAAATTCATTGACATGTCCCAGCTCATGTGACACCACCTCAGAAAAGAAGACCAAGTTTTCTCCAGCTGATAAAGTAACAGTAATTGTGATGCTCCCAGGTTCCCAGGGTGAAATCGCTAAACAATTTGGTGCATCCGAGCCTTTAGCTTTTAACTGAATGTGTATAAGGCAAAGGAGCAAATGACATAAATTAAAACTGTGACTTTTTTTTTAAAGAACTGTAATGGCAACCCAGTTTGCATTCCACTGTTAAATTGTGACCAAACTTAATACAACAATGAGTATGCGTGAAAGAGCTCAGACCCTGACTCAGGGAAATCCCACCCTCCACCCGTTCAGCGCTTCCTGGCGCATGTCACATTGGGCAGGGCTTAATTGGTCAGCCCACATCAAACAGAGGTGTGGACCCTGATCGCCCCCTCCCCTGCCTGCCCCTGCACAAGCCCCCGATGGGGGGAAAATAATGTTTCCTGAGGCCTTTTCACACCTAAAGCACTCTTTACATTGATTGCCAAAAGACTTGAGTCCCAACACATAATGAGGTGAAAAAGATTCTGAAACATCATTTAATCAGTTACTGTACTGGAGAACGTTCACACGTAGAGAAAATGCTTGTAAAAAGCTCAGTATATTGACTGGCAAAAGCAACTTTAGTGAGGCAATGCAACACTTAATTAAATGAATAAATCCAGACTTTTGCAATTCATTCAAATATTTTATTGATTTAGAAAGACAGCTATCATTGGAAAAGATAGAAAAGGGATTTGTGCACGGTGATTTTCTTCTGAAACATTTTATTATTTATAATTTATTCAATTTAAGTAGGTTTGACTGTACAACCTACCATAAGCCTCTTTCACAAAGAAAATATAGCATTTACTCTCGTAACGGTCATATAATGTTACATATATTCAAGCCCAATGTCATTCTAATCCATCGAAACCAATCACCTGTACTGTACATGATCAAATAAAACTATGACCCCTTAAATATTTACATTTTTAGAAAGTTGGAATAAACAAGGGGCTGAATAATACAGGGGAGCAGCTGGCACACACTCACCCCCACACCCACCCCACCCCACCCACCCCACCAAAACAACATGCTCCACGCCAGCCCACAACGCAGCCATAAAGCTCTGCAGGGAGGACGAATGAGGGCTGAGTGGAACTTCCGTTCCTCATTGGGGCGGAAATCTGCCAGCCAATCCGATTGGCCGGCAGCTCCATTGGTCCCAGCAGCGCCAGGAGGACATCAGTGGCCACTGCCAAGGCTGCTGGAGAAGTAAAAACCCCAAGGCCTTGGACCCCTGGAGCAGGTAAGTCCGGGGTCTTGGGCTGGGGGTGTTTGGGTGGATTAGGGAGGTGCGAGGAGGGTTAGGTTTAAAGGAGGGAGCGGGTAGGTAGGAAGAGGTGGTTCGACCTAAGGGGGGGCCACCCTGTGATCAGCAAAGGGCAAAACCTGAAGAGCAACCCACACCCTCCTTCCGGCTCTTTGAACAAGCTAAAAAATTGGGCTTCCTGCTCCTGCCCTCCTGCCCACGCCAAACGTTTTATGGTGTGGGCAGTGTATTATCAGGGTTAATTGGCTTAATAACAAGCCTACTTGTTCATTAAATTATTCATTTAAATGTGGCGGGCGGGTTGCCGATTTCCGTTCCAATATTATGGGGGTGAGGTCGGGGGTTGGTGGGAAGATGTGGGATGGGCACCCACCCTATTTTACATGCCCCTCTATGGGAAACACGCCCACTGTGGGCAGGTAAAATTCAGCCTAAGGATTGTAACGTTAATATAGGTGATAGGAAGCAGAGCAAATGTGAGTTTCCAATGGGAATTATCAACAGTGCATGCCTCCTGTATGTCTGTGCTATGCAGTTGACCTGAGGGGTTATTTTTTCACCCTGAGTTTTGACTTTCGGATTTGATAAGTTTAATTCTTATTGAGCCAAACGAAACAAATCAGCCAAACTTTTCCCTGGCATGTGGCTCTGCTAGCTATGTACCATAGCAAAGAGGAAGGCCATTCTGCCCACCATGTGCTGGTTCTTTGTTAAAGCAATTCAAAACAATCCCATTACCCTACTTTCTCCCCTTACCTACTTCAGATAGTTATGCAATTGTTCCTTAATTAAAATAGTTGTTGGCTCAATAACTCCCTGTGCTAAAACAACCCTCTACAGAAAGAATTTTGCCCTAAACTATTTCCTAAACCTGGCATGGCAGTTTTAATTGATGGCCTTTCCTCACTGATTTGGCAACCAGAGGAAGTAGTCTTTTCCTGTGTTACCTTTCAGCCATCTTCCTAATTTTAAATCCCTCTCTAAGTTTTCTCTCAACATTCTCTGTTTCTTTGGAAATTATCCCAGTTTCTGCTGGGCAGCCCAAGGCCAATACTGGGCACTTGAGTAACAGTCAGCAGCATACAGAAATGTCACCAGGAAAGTGGTTTTGTGGGCCTTGCGATCGGTGGAAGGGAGGAAACCCACGGCAGGAGACTCCTCCACCTCTTGGTCCTACGAAAAGTCAGAATATTACCATTTTGGGGCCTTGCTCTAACCCCCTGATTCCTCTTCTTACTGAGTTAGTGTGGTGGGAAAGCCACAATGTCTTCCCCTGGGCCCTGATGACATCATTGAGCCTTGATCTGCATATCTAAAGAAGAGCCTTGCTGTTTTCCAGGTGATGTTCTTTCTGCCTACTCAGAAGAATAGGCTACAATTGTAACCTGCAGGAAGACAGCAAGACATTGTTCATATCAAGTGAACCTGTTTAGTATCTGTGATACCAAGGGGAAAATCTTTTATGGGGCATAATTGATCTAAATTAAGTTGGCAATCAACTCAACTTCTGGAATAATCTTTGCAGTGATATTTATGTACAATCTACACTAAACTATTTAATGTATTATAATTCAGGAAGGAATAGTTTGGACAGTTTTTATATGTACTTCACTATTGTAAAAGACCCGAACAGATGTTTGTGCATATCCTACGATGAGTTGCTGAATCAGAATTGCCATCTTCAGAATACAATGTACAACTAACCTGCTCATTGTACTCTTCTCTGCTCTTCACTTACAGGCACTTCATTCTGGTGTCTGCTTGACATTGTACCCATTAAAAATGAGAAGGGAGAAGTTGTGCTGTTCCTTGTCTCCTTTAAGGATGTCACAGATACCCGAGGTAAAAGCCACCAGGGAGACGGGAAGGAAGGTAAAAGCAATAATGGGACTTGACACGACTACTTGCTGTTTCTCTGATTTTACACGAAGGCTTTCATTTCTGTTCAATCTTACATCAGTTCAATAGCCACAGGAAA
Source organism: Cetorhinus maximus (assembly GCF_964194155.1). NCBI lineage: Eukaryota > Metazoa > Chordata > Chondrichthyes > Lamniformes > Cetorhinidae > Cetorhinus > Cetorhinus maximus. The sequence goes on from NC_135903.1 coordinate 1,320,449, forward strand.
GTTTCTTTGTTTCTTGGTAAAGTTTGATTAATTAGATTGATTTCCCTTTAGTATAGATATGGACAGAAGAGATAGTACTGCATGTCACTGTTGCTGGTTCAGAATGTGACTTAATTTATGATGTATTAATATCCATGACTTAATAATGTTACTCCATGTTAATATTACATCAAAACATCTCTCTCATGTATTATCTTGTGTTTGAGTATGGTCAAGTGTCTTGTTCTGTAACTGCAAGGTTCCAAATATTAAAATTTTTATAAAGTTGCTTTTCTGAAAGTTTCTCTTTCAAAGGGAGTTTTATTCTTTCATACTCCAACTTATTTTTAAAAGTGCTACAAGTATCATCTTTAATATAAAGAAAATGCTTCACTGTTTTGGATCCATCACTTCTCAGATGGCGCTTATAGACTGTGGAACACCACAGCACCAATCAGTGCTTTTAAGACATGCACTTTGAACACCATTCTATAGCAGCTCTCAGCTCCTAGTATCAACAAGTGGTGCTATGATGTAATATGTCACTAATTACCCATGTACTAGGAATTAAGAACAGACTTGGACAGTCAAATGATAATACAATGTGATGGGGTGTCATTAATACAATATAACGTTCTTTCTCTTTTCATGACATCCTTAAAGTTTCTTTATCTTTGACTCTCAGGGTGTGAGATTGTGCTTTAAGACATTAGCACTGAACATTTTGTAAGAATTTATCCATTATTATGAATTGTTTAACATGCAAAAAATTAAAAATATCAGATAAAGGAATTTGATACAAATATTATTTGCTAATATTTCAGAGTAATTTCACCCTATCAGTGCCTGTTAGTATTTTCTACCATATAGCAGTTCAGCATAGATAGACCTGCAATACTGTGGACCTTGGTATGGACAGCCATGGGTGGATTTTATTCTTGCCACGCCTGTCCTCTAAGGTGAACATAAACATAAGAACATAAGAAAGAGAGGCAGGAATAGGCCATTCGGCCCCTCGAGCTTGCTCCACCATTCAATAAGGTCATGGTTGATCTGATTGTGACCTTCACTCTGCTTTCTTGCCTGCCCCCGATAACCCTTGACTCCCTTGTCAATCAATAATCTGTCAAACAGCCTTGAATATATTCAGTGACCCAGCCTCCTCTGCTTGCTGGGAAGAGAATTTCAAACACTAATAACCCACTGAGAGAACAAATTCCTCTTCATTCCCAACTTAAATGGGAGACCTCTTATTTTGAAGGTGTGATACTAAGGGGGAAGCATCCTCCCTGCATCTACCCTGTCAAACGTCTTGTATGTTTCAATAAAATCACTTCTCATTCTTCTAAACCCCAATTGGTACAGGCCCAACTTGGTCAGCCTTTCCTCATAAAACAAACCCATCACCCCAGAAATCAGCATAGTGCTCGATTTCAAAGAGAAGGGAAGTTCGCTCTGGTGTCCTGGGGACAATACTCATCCCTCAATCAAAAATAATATCTGGTCATTCTTCGTCTAGATCTTCCGATCTCTGGATAGTCGGAGACCCGGCGTATTCCTCAAGTTGTGCAATGGGACCCTGTGGACCCCGACATAATGACTCCTTGGGAATTTCCAGGACGTTTGAACTTATGATGAGCAATTCCCCTGCTTCCCAGGACCCTCAAAAAAGCTTCAGCTCTGTGAGTTAGAGTCAAAGACTTCAGATGGTTCCAACTTACATAACTGGATAGTTACCCAGGAAATGTTAGAGAGAGAAATCCAAGTCGAACTTCTGAATGGCTATACACTGCCCCCCCGATTCTCCCCTTGCCCCCCGCCCCCTCCAGATACCCCCCCACCTCCTGACTCCCCCCAACCCAACCTGACTAGCCCCCATCACCCAACTCTCCCCGACCCCCAACTCACCCCCAACCCGACCTGACCTGACCTTACCACCCTACCCAGCTACCCCCTTACCCATTTACCTCAACCCCCCTACCCGCTTACACAACTACACATTCACTCATACACCAACACACTAGGACATTTAGACTTTTTAATAACCAGAATATGGCGGCTGGTGCTGTTAAAAAGGGGTGTGGCTTCACTCAGATTCTCTCTGCTGCTCCCTCCGAGGTTTCCTCTGTGGAGGGAGTTCTGCAGGATCCTCCCTTGGAAGGTTGGCCAAAAAAATTGGAGGAAGGTAAGTGGGTAGTGTTTATGTCTGATCAGGGTCGGGTACAGGAGTTCCCACCCTGAAGGGAGGATTTTTTTGCTTGTGGGCACTCACTGTGTGTGAATCAGCTTCTGCGTTTCCCACATTACAACAGTGATACACACTGAAAGCACATCATTGGCTGTAAAACATTTGAGGTCATTTGGTGGCTTCTCTTGCATTATATAAAATCCAAGGGCAGGATTTACCCTTCGCTGGGCAGGTGGGCCCGGGAGCGGCTGCAAAATGGACCATCGCCCGCGATCGGGCCCCAACCGAGCCAATTGAGGCCTGCCCAGCGTGAAATGCGGCTCCGCATGGACAGGAAGGGCAGAGCGGGGGCGTGGGCCTCTCGGCCGTTGGGTCTAATAGCCGGCCCGGCAGACGGTTTAAAAGCGGCCCAGGCAGTGCCTGGAAGGCTGCCACGGAGGACGCCCCCTGAGCCGCCACTACCGACCCCGAGTGCAGCCGGACCCGGCAGGCAGGTGAGCACTCGGCACCCCCCACCCCCCCCAACCCCCCCGGCTTCTCTGGTGAGCGCCTCACCCTCCTGGTGGCTGCCAGGGTGGACACCCTTATCCCCAGGGTGGGAGGACGAGGCCACCGCACCTCACCAAGAGGGCGTCGGAGGAGGTGGCAGCCCTGGCCAACAGTTGTGACGTGGTGTCACGCTCCTGGGTGCAGTGCCAGAAGCGCTTCAATAACCTGCTGTGCTCAAGAAGGGTGAGTACCGTGTTGGCAGGGTGCAGATGCATTAAGGTGTGGCCGTCCCCTGCCGTGGACCTCAGGAGTGCCAGAGTCTGAGTGCCAATTGTCACTCACGCAGGAGCTGGCCAAGGGGGTGAGACCTGGCTGTTTCGACTGTTCCTTGTGGCTCGAGGGCCAGGACTCGGATGTGCCCTGTGAGGTGTTCATCAGCTGGGGTTGGCCAGGCTGCAATGGCGCTGCAGGTAGAGGGTGGACTAATCAAAGCTCCTCTGTCCCTTCAGGAGAAGAAGGGTCATAACAATATAGAAAGGGCAGTGACCAGCAGAGGCCCCACTATCCTCCTAATCCTCTCGGGATATGAGCAAGACGCCCTGGAGCTGGAGAGCTGGCACATCCCAAGTGCAACTAGGCGTGGAGAGGCGGGGGTGCCAGAGGAAGGTAAGAATGCAGCTCACAGAGGTGAGAACTTTGGCTTGTGCAACCATTCTAGTGCAGTCTCTTCTTCGATCTAAGCCTCGAACCTGGAGTCCCCATTGATCATTGGAAGATGAGGGCACCATGATGCAGATCTCCATTGTCTCACCAGGGTGCCTGGTATGTGCAGTGACAGTGTGATGACTTTAACTAATGACATGTCCTTCTCCCTCTTAGGTTCTCCAGCAGGCGTTCGCTCTCCGGACCCCAAAGGGCCCCCCCCGACACCAGAGGACCACTGGACGTCATTTGCACCTGCGCCACACATGCTCTCTGAAGCAGGCACCAGCGCAGATACCAGCACCTCGGTGGGCATTAGAGTGGCGGCTAGTATGTCGGTTCACATTGGTGAGGGCACTTCACACTCGCTTGAGGTGCAGGCGGAAGCAGAGAGTGCCCAGGGCACCGGCAGTTGGAGGACTGCTGGAGACCAGGATGATGCTCAGTTGAAGGCAGGTGATGAGCCTCTGGAGTCGTCCATTAAGCAGCAGATGCTGGACGTCCAGCGAGATGTGTGGGAGGATCTGGCGGAGACCCATGAGGGTCTGTGTGTCATGGTCTCCGTGATGGAGGAGTCCACGTGGAGCATGAGCACTGCGTTGACCCTCATGGCCGAGCGCATTGCCTCCTCCATTGAGAGAGTAGCGACTCTCGTGGAGTGGCAGCTCCAGAAACAGAATCCGGGGTTCCTGGGGTTGTGCTCGGACCTGCAGCCCTCACACAAGCACTGACCTCAGGTGGTCAGTGTCCGTGTGGGAGATGGATGAAGCACCCTGTATCCCAGCTAGGTGCCCGCCCATCAATGTTGTGCAGGGAGGTCCAGAGGAACCTCACGTTGGCGCACGAGCTGCCTGTTGTCTCTGCGGGCTCCTCTCAGGGCGCTCTGGATGATGGCAGCAGCTCCTCTGCCCCTCCGCCAGTGACTGTGGCATCTGATGAGGCAACTGTAACTGGGGAGATGCCAGGCGTGGCACTGGCCCCTCTCTCCTGGGCGGGGCCAGCACAGGCTCCACTGGCCAGAGGACGACCGCCAAGGTCATCAAGGGCAACAAGACAGCAGAGTCAGCAGCTGTCTCCAATGCTGGTGCCAGCGACAGGGGAGCACCTAGACAAAGCACTCGTAAACATTAGTTAAAGGCACCTTGAAGACAAGAGGGACAGGTCACAGGTGATTTTGTGTTCATTTATGTTTACTTTACGCATACTGGTCTGATGTTGAATACCAAAAACGTTTCTGTTAAAATTATTGAACTGTCAAAATGAGATAAATTGTGCTTTTGTCATATTGGCATGAGTATGCTTTACCTTATTATTTCATTGGTGCGGGGAACGCCAGTCTGTAATGCTGGACGTAGGTAGCGCTGAACTTTATTGCACAGGCACTGAGTGCTCTTTGGGTTCAAATGAAAGGGTCATTTCAGATACCCGGGATGGAGGAGGCAGCATTGCATGTGTTTGAAGCTGATCTTTGGTAGCCTGGCTGAAGGAGCGTTGAATCAAGGCGTCTTTAGTGTCCCTGCCTCCCTGCAGGTTACCGATGTCTGGCTCCACGCTCTCAGCGTTCTCTTCACCGTGCTCCTCTTCGGACTCACTACTGGGACACATCATCTGTGGCCTGTGCAGCTGCATCAAGATCCTCTTCCTCCAGTGGGTCCCCCCTTGCTAGTGCCAGATTGTGGAGAGCACAGCTGCACCACTATCAGTGACACCCACCCTGGGGGGTATTGTATTGCTCCCCCTGAATGGTCCAGGCATCAGAAGCGCATCTTGAGAAGATCTATGGTCCTCTCTACCACCGCCCTTGTGGAGGCATGACTCATATTGTAATGCTTCTCTGCCTCTGTTCTTGGGTGGCAGAGAGGCGTCATGAGCCACCTTCTGAGGGGATAGCCCTTGTCACCCAGCAGCCATCCATCCAGTTGGGCTGGAGCACTGAAGAGCCTCGGCACCTGGGAGTGTCTGAGGATGTACGTGTCATGGGAACTGCCAGGGTACCTTGCACAGACTTGTAGAATCAGCATCCTGTGATCACACACTATCTGCACGTTCATGGAGTGGAAGCCCTTCCTGTTGATGAAGGCACCCGACTGACCCACTGGCTCCTTGATGGCCACATGTGTGCAGTCGATTGCACCCTGGACACGGGGGAATCCAGCAATCACTGCAAAGCCTCTGGCTCGCTCAGCCTGGCTGGCCTCGTCCGTACGGTAAAGAATAAAGGTCAATACCCACCTGAACAGAGCTTCTATCACCAGCTTGATGCAACTGTGGACAGCTGATTGGGAGACTCCACACAGATCCCCCACTGAGCCCTGGAAAGAGCTGGAGGCATAGAAGTTGAGGGTCACTATGATCTTCAGAGCTACTGGCATGGGGTGTCCACCCACACAGTTGGAGCTGATCTCAGACCTAAACATTGGGCAAATGGATGTCACGCTCTCCCTTGAGAGGCAGAGTCTCCTTTGGTATTGCACCTTAGACATATTGAGGTAGCTGCATCGCCGCCTGTAAACCCTGGCAGCAGGATAGTGACGTCTTCTGCAGCCCCTTCCACCTTGGACTACCTGCTGGCCCTGCGCCCCTTGTGCCTGCGCCTCTCCTCCCACAGGTCCCTCCCCTGGATGCTGCATAGGGGACACCCGGCCTCCTCTCCCTTCTGCCCCTCTCTTCCTCCTCAGAGGAGGTGCCTCCAGCGGAGACCACAATCCCATTACCAGGGTAAGGGAAGGCTGTCTGATACCTGGAAGGGTCCACACGGCCTGAATCCTCCGGGAGCCTGGCAGACAGCAATGAATCCTGAAATGAAGACTGGAAATGCTAAGAATGAAGCCCCAAACAGAGATGAAGCTGCCAAGTACCAATAAGCAACCAGCTGCAAACTATCTCCAAAACTCCTCACTACTCACACTGGCAACGCTGCTGACCCTTTTTATCCCGCCCTTGGATGAGGTTTGTGAAAATGTCGGCTGCCCTGCCTGCCCATTTTGCTCACATGATGAGCAGAAAATCGTACGGACAAAGAAAGATTACAATCAATTGGACTGTTAAGGGCCTTACGTGGCCGCTTTATTAATGGCGGGCGCCGCTCCGGCACCCATGTGCACCCATCCACTGAGTGAAATATCGCTCAAATGCGCGATGATGTTGGGACGCTCGCCCGATGTCATCGCAGACTATTTTACTCCCAGTTGGGTCGGGGATGCGCCTGTCCGCGGGATGAAAAGTTCTGCCCCAAGTCTTTCTTTCTTTTGGTCTTCTAAAGGGTTAACTGGAACTCCTATTTTGGTATCGCTTGCAAATTCGGCCTTTAGACGTGGTCTGTCTTGAAATTTGGATCTGCAAAGGTGAAGTGACCTTTGCATTCTCAGCATGGACTATAAAGTTAGCAGACAGTACATCTCCCAATTTCTGAAGCATTTCTATTTAACACGTAATTAAAATCCGTGACTAAAGGAGAAGTGATACATGGTGTGTGGGCTTTGATGTTTTTTCTGAAATCAAAACTATCAACTCGCTTAAACTTGATCTAACACTTACCACTTATTGTGAAAGAGAAAGCAGTTCTGAAGCTAAGAATTTGTCTGTTAGTTAGAAATATAAACACCCCTCTCTTTAACGTTTTTGGTTTTATAAGAAACTTATAAAATTGTGATTTGAAACACCCCCTGAATATGTGAAAGCTTGAATTGTGTTCCTGGAATGAGCATCAATTATGAAAACTACATTCATATTTGTTGATAGTTTTAAACACTTCAGTCACACTGTGACATGAATATTCATGTCTGGTTTGCTTTGATAATTACACTGCTTGTACTACCTTGAGGCACAGATCGCAGAAAATTCATTACTGGCATATGGCAAGCTTAAAATCAATTAGCATCAAAGAACTGAGATATGAGAAAGACAGAAGAAACTTCAGGAAATGCAACTGAGAGATACAAAAGGTATGGAAGTGTGTAGAGAAAGTAAACTTCAAACTAAATAGCATTGGTAGAATAAGGTAATGGATCAAACAAGTGAAAGGTAACTTTAGGATGGGTGCCAAGGAGGTCTTCATCATTCAAAGTGATCAACATTTGCAATGGGTTTCTAGGTTGGGTAGTGAAACACTGAAATCATTCAAATGCAGTTCAATGTCACAATGGAGGTTGGTAGGTCCTTTTGAAGTATGAGTGTGAGCTAAGAAACCAATGGCCTTCCTCATTCATATTTACCTTGTAAGTTTGTAGCACTTCCTCAAGCTACTCCAGATGATCTCACAAACAGAGAAAAACAACTAGAAAGATCCAGTGGAGAGGGTGCCTCTTGTTTTTTTCTTGTCACACCTTGAAGTGCATTTGTATTGCTTGGGTTTAGTTTTATTTTCTTCCATTCTTCCCAACAGAGGAAAAGCGCAAGAACAAAAAGAGTAGTGGGTCACATTTTAGCGTTGCACGCAGACAAGGCAGAACAGTCCTCTACCATTTGACCAGCCATCTTCAAAAACGAGACAAAAGTAAAGTTATGCTGAATAATGTGAGTATTCCTCTTTTCTAAGAATTTGCCTATTTTATTGCTCAATCTATGACCAATACAAGCTGAGGGTGAACATGTCTTCCACTTTTGCCCCAACATGATGCTTGATAGTGTGATTGCTTTTAACCTAAAGTCATACCTGGTGTCACTTGGGCTGGACAACTTTGCCAGGAAGGTAAAAAGTTGTTCAGGGTCCTAAGACTGGACCTGGTGCTTCACATTTCAGTGAATGTTAAGATAGTGACAAACAGCTTATTCAAGTACAGGGCACAGAAAACACCTGTTAATAGATATGTAGAGCAGGTCAGCAGGAGATGCCTTTTTTTTATTTGTCCATGGGATGTGGACACCACTGGCTAGGCCAGCACCTATTGCCCTTGTTCAGAGGGCATTCTGGAGTCACATGTAGGCCAGTCTAGGTAAGGACAGTAGATTTCCTTCCCTAACAGACATTAGTGGGTTTTTACAACAATCAGCAATGGTTCCATGGTGATCACCAGATTCTAATTGAATTCAAATTTCACCATCTTCCATAGTGGGATTTGAAACCAGGTTCACCAGAGCCCCTGGGCCCCTGGAATACTAGTCTAGTGACAATACCACTGTGCCACTGCCATGACTGACACTGATGCTTTTTCCCCTTGGTAAATTTTAATGGAGTGCCACTCAGCTCCTGGAAATCAGAGTATTGAATGTATACTTCCCTTGAATCAATTGTGCAGGGCACAGATAAATCCTGGGCAGTAAAGTAGAGGTCCAGCTCTTAGCCAATAGCAGGACTGCAATCATGAACAATAAAGAGCATGTGATGAACAGAATTAAATGTCCTATTAGTTGCTGAACTGCGAAGTGGGCCAGTTCCCCTGAATACTAGAGAAATCAATCATTCAAGAGAGACCAGATCATCAGTTCACCTTTCAACCTTGTATTGTGCAGCACTGACCGATCGTTTAACTACAGTGATTCTCTTAAATTTCTTTCTTATTCAAGGAATGTTTCCAACATTACAACAGGGACTACACTTCAAAGATACTCCATTGGTTGTAAGGTGCTTTGGGATGTCTTGTGGATGTGAAAAGCATTAAATAAATAAAATATTTTTTTTAGAACATGCCTTTAAGCTCTTCAGTACTGGGTTTTGTAACTGTTGTGAGATTCAAAGCAAGTTCCACAATCGTGAAATGTCCAAAATAAGCTGCTTTGGATCAGGGAGAAAGCTTAGATGGTCACTCTTTCCCTTAACCTTAATCTCAGTCAACATTCACTTAATTTTGATGTAAAGATTCTGTGTTCCTGACAGGACAATTTTGTACTGAGTTCATTCCTGTTATACTTTGACAGACTGCATTAGTAGGTTGTACAGAGAAATATAATTCTCCATCAACTTCAATCAGAGGGAACTAAATTGAAGCAGACAGTGTATAGTTAAAAGCACCATTTGCATTAATGGGCTAAGATTTGAGTGGACTTTTCTTCTGCTGTTTACAGCACATTTTAACTGCATGCTTCTGTGATTTCAATGTGCTTTAATTGTCTAATTTTCTAAACATCTCTATGCAGGAATATTTCAGGAGAAAATTTGATTTTAATCAATTTAATTTATTTCAAGATTACAGCTTTCTCTATCCAAAATTATGATTTAGAAAAAGTTATCCCTCATTTTTGCAATTTTGTAAAATCACAGACATTAAATGTTAATCAATGATCTTTCTATCTCCAATCTTGCACAAAATAGAGATAATTTATCTTTTCTTACCAAGATTTTGGAATAATAAGTACTGCGTACAGTTTTGGTCACCACAATACAGGAAAGATGTGGTTGTACTGGAGACGATGCAGACTGGGATGCTGCCAAGGCTGGAGAATTTTAGCTTTGAGAAAAGATTTGATAGGCTGGCGTTGGTTTCCTGGGAAAAGGAAGCTGAGGGGTGACTTAATTGAGACATATAAAATTATGAGGGACTGAGACAGGGCCACCATATGGGTTGGGGGGGTGGTGTGGTGCGGGGGAGGGATGGGGGGAGTGCCTGAGGCTACTGCACCCAGGAAGGCAGGGAGGGTCTGTAAACATGCACAGTGCTGGCTCCCCGGTCTGCCACTAGGAGGCCACCTCCAGCCGGCTGCACAGTCCCCTGACGCCTATGGAGACCTGAAGGCTGACTGGAAAATCCCAGTTGGCCTCCGACATAGGCCTTTTTAGACCTTTAACAAGGTCAATTGGCTAGCCGCCGCTTGCCTCGGGCAACCCTGCTACCAACACCCACCCCCCTACCCACTCCAACCCCCACCAATCCAGAAGAATGGCCTGGTGAAGGGATGGAGCTGGGGAACTGCCATGCAGGTTAAAACAAAAATACTTGGAAAAACTCAGCAGGTCTGACAGCATCTGCGGCGAGGAACACAGTTAACGTTTCGAGTCCGTGTGACTCTTCAGCAGAACAGTTCTGTTCAAGAGTCGTATGGACTCGAAACGTTAACTGTGTTTCTCTCCGCAGATGCTGTCAGACCTGCTGAGCTTTTCCAGGTATTTTTGTTTTTGTTTTGGATTTCCAGCATCCGCAGTTTTTTGCTTTTATCTGGCATGCTTGGTGCTAGGTTTAGCACCCTCTGCCTCCATTCGTGACCCCTCCAAGCCTAAAAATCCAGCCCAAACTCTCAGGTTGATAGGCATTCTGTATTTAATCAGCTAATGTCAGGAAAGGCATCAGTAGAGGAATGGCCATAGAAACCTTGCGTGAAGTGGGGCAAATGAGCCTGGATCTTGGACAGGACCAGATTTAGCAGTTGAATAGTCTTTAATCTAGTCTTGCACGTGAATAATGCCACTCGGGCAAGCTGCTGGAGGGTCCCTAGGGTCCATGAAACTGTGTCTCGCTATAAATCTGCATCTTCATAAACAGAGGAATGGAGAAAAGTTGGTGAAAAATGGAGAGGAGAAATGTTTAAAAGAAAATTGAAGGGCAGCGCCCATACTAGTTCACGAGCCTGGTTTTGAGGCCTTGACTTCCCATAGCACCATTTGAGTTCAGGGTATATGCGATTTGGGAATTGCCCATACTTCAATGCAGTTGTCACTGCCAAGATCATGAAATAATGACTACAAATACTTACTGAATGTTCTGTCCAATCTATTGTCATTCAAAGTGATGGATGAATCTGGGAAGGTGCAGCCTGTCCCTCGAGTGCAAATCATGTTTTAGAACTGGCTGAATAATAAAAACCCTTCATGCTTTTCCATATGTGCATTCTATATCTGCCCCTCTGTTTTTTAAAAAGAGCACATTTATTTGAACAAGGAAGCTCATGAGGTGGAATTTCAGTCATGGAGAGGAGATGCAGACGTTTCCTAGAATATACAGAAAACTAAGCAACTGCAGGTGCTGGAAATCTAAAGCAAGAATAGAAAATATTAGAAAAAGAAACTCAGCAAGTCAGTCCACTAGGTAGTCTACATTGGAGCTGTGATCATCTCGCAATTGTGGCTATAGGGGGAGAGGGGAGGAGAGGCGGGAGTGTCAGAAATGTTAGATGGAGTTCTCTGGATACCATCCTCCCTAGGATCTGCCATCAGGAGGCCAGTTCCATCCTGGGCCTCACTTTGGTCAAGATGCAGGGCTACCGGCTAACTGGGAAATTCTAGATGGCTTCATAGCATTGGCACATTGGCCTTAATTGGTCCTTTATTTACCTCAATAGGCTTTCCGCCACTTGTAATGGGGGAGCCATCAAGCACTCACCCCGCCCACCCGACCCACCCACCTTCCCCAATCCTGCAAGTACCAAAATGGCCAAGAGGCAGGGATATGCCAGCAAACCAACATGCCACTCTCCAACGCCAATTTTTGGCACATCCTGCTTTTGGTCTCACCTCAGACAGGTTCAAAAATTTGGCCCATAGCCTTGTAGAGCAAAGGACTAACTCTAACTCTACTCTCATGATAGCTGCTGAGCATGTGCATAAGGAGCTATGTCAGAGAGAGAGGAGTGAGGAGAACCTAAGGAGCTGTATATTTCTGTCCGGGTGTTCTGTAATCTTGTTTATAGTTAGTTACATTAATAAAAGTACTTTTAAGGAAAGATCTTTGCCTCCAGCCAGATCTCTTAAGAGAGTAAGACACACACTCTTCTTAGACAATCCCACAATAACAGATGGTGGCAGCAGTGACTACACTCACAGAGAAACAGTGGAAAATGGTGGGAAATAGCCCGAAGCAGAGAGCAGCAGGTGAAGGGCTTCAAGGCCAACCTAGTAGTCAGATGTGAGAGGAAAACTACAAGGACTGCCCAGCAACTAGCATGGAAAGCAGGGCAGGAAACGGAAACCTTGACCCAGAGTGAGCAAGAACCTCTCCCCTACCTCTCCCAGAATCATTCCAGAACACAAAGAACCCTGGACAGGCTGAGCAATGGCAAAACTGGAGAAGTCGCTTCGCTTGGTATTGCAATGCTTTCGCTCTTGTGAGCAAGAGTAACAAGGACCAGGTTGACACCTCTTGTTATACATTGTTGGTAGCACCACAGACAATGTGCTGGCCAGGCAGGGGTGATTGAGGAGACGGCCTCCTACAAGGATGTCACAGGAGCCTTTGACTCATACTTTAGTCTCTATTGAAATATCATAATAGAGAGGGTAAAATTTAATTGACAGAGCCAAAGACTAGGTGAAGAAATTGATTCATTCAAAAACGATCTCCGTTTGGCTGGCAATCGAGAATGTGGAACATTAAGGCAACTTGATGAGAGATAGAATAGTGGTCGGTGTTTTAGAAGAAACCCTGTCAGACTTCCTACAATCTCGGGAAAATTTGACACTGGTTAGGCAGGTTGAAGAGTGAAGGCAAAATCGAATCTTCATAAGGGGTGAGAGAGAAACCCCACAGGAAGAGCCTGGTTAAGCCATTCAGTTTGTTGGGTGCAAAAGTTGAAAGTGCATCATGGCAACAACGAGGGATTTGCACCGAAAGGGCACCAGCCATCATTTTCCAGTATCACTGCTTGTGGTAAGAAGAAAACCCACAAGTATAAAGAATGTCCCGAACCGCACAGTGACATTCATGTGGCAAGGGCCACCATTTTAAAACAGCGTGTTGTTCAAAAAAGTCTATGTTTACAAAGCAAAAAGAAAAGTCTTTTCAAAGAAGCTCTGCACAAGAAATACAGGAGCCAGACAACCAGGAAATCACCTTCCTAGGGGAAATAAAAGAAAATAAAGGCCAATACTGGAGCACTAACATTGAAGTCAATGGACATCATACAGAATTTAAATTGGACACAGGAGCTGGAGTCTCAGTTTTATCTGACAGAGTTTCAGTGGCTTCGAAAAATTACTTTGCAACTTTCATTCATCCTGCTCCTAGGGAAGAATTTTGCTGTTGGTGTGCAGGGGCGGGCCCGACACTCCGACGCATAAAATGGCACACGATGATGTCGGGTGTGCGTCCCGACATCATCACGCGTCATCTCGATATTTCGTTCGGTTGGCACACATCAGAGGCGGCTGTGCGTCCGCCGAATTGTCAACAGCCTATTGAGGCCATTAAAAAGGTAATGAAACTAGTTAACAACGCTGTCCATTCAACCTCAAAGCTGGCGGCAGGTGAAGAGCCCAGGCGGCCTTTGCGTTTTTCAGGAAACCTCATCCATGGGCGGGATGAGGTTTCCTGAAGCTTTTATAAAATAAATAAAATTTCTAAACTTCACAAACATATCCCAGCTCACGTGACACTGTCACCTGAGGGTACATGTTTAAATAAATGTTTACTTCATTTATTAAAATGTTTTATAATCTATTCAATCTCCCCGAGGCAGCTCTGTGCCTCAGGAAATTGCTGTGCTCTTTCGCGCGTGTGCGCACAGGTCCCGACTCTCCCTCCTCCCCCCGCCCGCACAGGTAGCGCTGAACTACCGGCCGCGCATGATGCTGGGCCGGCCTTAATTGGCCCGCCCGCGTAAAATGGCGTCGCGCAGCTGATTGCGGGTGGCGATCAGCTCCGCGCCCACCCCCACTCCCTCCCACCCAGCCCGCCCGCCATAGGAAAAATTCTCCCCCCAGGTCCAGGAAGAATCAAGCTAAATGGCAAAGGTTAACTTGATGTAACAGTAAAATAGAAAAATCTCTGAGACGTTATGGCCGGAATTTTCCGGCCCCGTTGGCGTTGGGCGTCATGGCGGAAAGGCCAACAATTTGTGTCACGCTGTCGTGAAATCAGTTTGCGATCGTCCACTCCACCTGTCAGCAACTGGCCACCTTTCCTGCCGCTGGACATCAGGAACCTAATTTCAATGCATTTGCATCTCATCATCTTGCCTGCTGGCCAGAATCATCCCCCACATCAAATTTACTGCCCACATCAGCAGGAAAACACGCCAGCTCAAAACATGTCTTGACAAGTGTGAGGTGCAGAAATCAGGACTTACGTTTAGACCTTGCTCACACCGCGGACATCCGAGGAGCAGAAGATGCTGGAACCCTACAGCTACCGGGCATTGGATGAACACGTGCATCCCGCATCCTGGGTGGATTTTCATGGACATAGTTCAGCCGCGAAGCAGCTCATGGAAGCTGTGAGGTCTCCTTTGATGTCTGGGGTCTATATCAGGACATCACAGTCTTGACCATGGGCTGCTACAGGTGACAGTCAAAGGTGGGGAGAGGAATGTCCAACCGTGAGTGGGAGAGGAAGATGTACTGGTGGGGGGATAGGGTGAGTGGGAGAGGAAGGTCTAGGTTTGACTGAGAAAGGAAGGGGAATGAAGGTGCCAGGGGAGGGTGAGGTTGGGAGGCGGGGGGGAGGGAATATTGGGGGAGGAGGGTGTAATGGGAAGAATGCGGCAACTGGGGAGGTAGGTGTAAGGGGGGAGGAACGAGTAAAGGAAATAGTTCAGAGGGGGGAAGGAGTTTGGAGGGGGGAAGGAGTTTGGAGGGGGGAAGGAGTTTGGGGGAGGAAGGAGTTTGGGAAGGGGAAGGACTTTGGAGGGGGAAGGAGTTTGGAGGGAAGAAGGAGCTTGTGGGGGAAGGAGAATGGAGGGCTATTGGAGTTCGGAGGGGGGGCAGGAGCCAGAGGGAGGAAGGAGTTCAGAGTGGGGAAGGGGTCCAGGGGAAGGAAGGGTCTGGTGGGAGGAAGGAGTCTGGGGGGGAGGAAAAAGTCCAGAGGGAGGAGTGAATAAGGGTGGAGGATGGAGTAAGGGTGGAGGATGGAATAAGGGTGGAGGATGGAGTAAGGGTGGAGGATGGAATAAGGGTGGAGGATGGAGTAAGGGTGGAGGATGGAATAAGGGTGGAGGATGGAGTAAGGGTGGAGGATGGAGTAAAGGGGTGGGGGGTGATGTCCAGGTGAATGTGCAAGGGAGTCAATGACTGCCTCCTGGGGAGCGAACTAAGGGTGAGTGTGGGAGGAGGGAATGGTGATGAGGGGGGGTGCAGAGGTAGCAGGAAGAGTGGGAGGGTGAGGGTGCATTGGTAATGGTAGAAGGGACGGAGAGGGTGGCTGGTGGGGTCTCAAAGGCAGATACGGACCCTGGGGGTGGGTGGGAGGCGGGCGGGGCGGTCAATGTGGATGGGGGTGGGATTCTCAGGAAGGTAGGGAACATGCATGTTCACCTGGACAACCTGGAACGACAAGGATTCTGGTTGGTAGGTGATGGTGAGGAGGTGGAAGGTGATGCCAGGGGCTTCAACAGTGATGGGGGATAGGACATGGGTGACTGGGGGAGGGGAAAGGACGGGGGAGCTGAGAAGAAACCTGACTACAACCATTTTTCTCAAATTGGTAGTGATGGAGCCTCGTGTTGGATGGGCACAGGTGCTGCATGGGAGTGAGGTCAGTGGGCGGGCGGAGATGCTGCATGGGAGTGAGGTCAGTGGGCGGGCGGAGATGCTGCATGGGAGTGAGGTCAGTGGGTGGGTGAGATGATGCATGGGAGTGAGGTCAGTAGGCGGGTGGAGATGCTGCATGGGAGTGAGGTCAGTGGGTGGGTGAGATGCTGCATGGGAGTGAGGTCAGTGGGCGGGTGAGATGCTGCATGGGAGTGAAGTCAGTGGGCGGGCGGAGATGCTGCATGGGAGTGAGGTCAGTGGGCGGGTGAGATGCTGCATGGGAGTGAGGTCAGAGGGCAGGCGGAGATGCTGCATGGGAGTGAGGTCAGAGGGTGGGCGGAGATGCTGCATGGGAGTGAGGTCAGTGGGCGGGCGGAGATGCTGCATGGGAGTGAGGTCAGTGGGCGGGCGGAGATGCTGCATGGGAGTGAGGTCAGTGGGTGGCTGAGATGCTGCATGGGAGTGAGGTCAGTGGGCGGGTGAGATGCTGCATGGGAGTGAGGTCAGTGGGCGGGTGAGATGCAGGTCGACTCAGATGGACAAATGAAAGAGACTCCAACAGGCAGGATTGAGATGAGTGATTGAGGAAGGCTCCATGTGCTTGGGAACACGCTGGCATGAAGCTCCGAATGGCCCTGCCTCACACACACTTCCCTCTCCAGAATCACTCGTGGTCCGGCTGTGTGCAGCTGAACTGCTAGTTGGGGGTGGGGGGGGATACAGGTGGAGGACTTGTGAAGCCTGTTAATGAAGCTGAAAGGCACCAATTACACGTTATTCAGTGAAAGTGAATATATTCTCAGATGAGAAAGTGACAAAATGTGTTCACCTGTGCAACCACTTGTGATCAGAAATTCTTTACTTTTCTAGGCCTACCACTTCTTCTAGGCGCTGCCCTGACATCCACAGCTGGAGTGGAGACAGCCTGTGCAATAGTTGACCCTGTTGCCCCTGATGACTTTGGCGTGCATCCTCTGGACAGCTGAGGCCTTGAGGGCCCCGGCTTGCTCTGGCTGTCCTCCCATGGGTCAGCTGCTCCCTCTGTGGTGACAGAGGACGAGGTTGAGGGTGTCACAGGCAAAGTGGCACAGAGGGAGGGAACCGCCTCTGACCTCCCTGAGTGGGTGACCCAGGGGTGCCGCTTCACCTTCCCTTGGGTGCCTGAGGGCCCCGGCCTGACTCCTTGAGGGGAAGGAGCACCTGGGGGGACTTTGAGGTGCCCCATTTCCCTGTCACATTGCCACTGCAGGAATTCACCCATAGCCACTGCAATGGAGTGCAGGTCTGCACACATCTCCGCGTTCTGCTGGACCATGGCCTCCATGGCGTCTGCCATCCTCCCCATGGAGCCCTCATTGTGAACATGGGGGCACCACTTCATCAGAGAGCAGGCAGACACGCTCCTCGTGTGCCGCTCTGTTGAGGGCTTCCAACAGCTCTGCATGATTCTTCCCCGCCTTCTGCTGACTCTCCACGATGAGTTGGAAGGCCGAATCCAGAGGCTTATCATCTGCCTCGGACCTCACAGATGTCTCTTCCCCAGCAGTCCTCTGAGTGCTGGAGAGCTCAGCTGAACCTACCTCCTGCGGATACATGTTCATGTGGTGACCACCAGATTATGAACCTGAGCCTGCTATAGATCTAGGTCCCACCGAGGTGTGGCTCTCTGCGCTGGTGGAGGGTCTGGGTAAGCGCTGTGACGGGTCTTCCAGGCTGCTTATTTCCAGCTCTTCAATGGAGGAGGTGTCCTCTTGGCTGGAGGTGAGGACCTGGATGGAGCTGAGGGACCGGCTGGCTGAGGTCACTTGGCAGAGCTCCCTGTGAACCAAAGTAGAGATCATTTGTGCTGGCAGCAGGCACAAAAGCCGGAGAGAGAACACTCATATTTGCATTAAGGGAGGGATGATGTGATGCAGGATCCTCACGTGGGTGTTTGCTGCCCTCCTCACCGTCACCGCAGGCACGGTCCATGTCCTCAGCAGTCAGTGATGAGGTGGTTGACTTACCCTGGCGGAACAGATGTGCCCATTCATCCTCTTCCTGCACTGCATGGCTGACCACTGCTGCCACCACCTCCCATGCTGGATTGGTGACCTTGCTTGCTGGTCTTCGCCCAGCGGGGGTAGGGTACTTCACGGCGGGGCCTCCACTGTGTCCAGTAGGTGCTCGAGGGAGGCATCGCTAAGTATGTTCCCCACCCTTTGGCAGCCGTCAGTTCCCAGCAGCTTCCTACCCTTAGAGAATGTTAGCTCTGTGCAGGGACGGTGTCCGTTTACTGAAAGCCTGAGGGGATGGTGAGGCGGGCGAATCAGTGACCGCCCTGTCAGTGACCCGGTGTGTTTCCTGGGAATGCATAATTAATGAGGCTGGATGAACCGGGAATGGGACGATGTGGCGTGAAAAGCTGTTATTGCGCCCGATGGGTAGAGCGTCCTTTTCCCCACCCACTACCGCACTCGTCCAAAACTGGGACGATTCTGCCCTATATGTCATTCAGAAGAAGGATTGCTCTTGTTTGAGCAGAAAAGCCTGGATAGGTCCAAACCTAATCCTCAAAGTAGGTGAAGCGAATGAACAAGAGGATAAAACTTTCATTGAGGGAACCGAGGCCTTCGCAACATTAACCATTCAATAATTGCCAGCAACAGAGTGCAAGTTGCAAGAATTTCCAGAGTCTCAAAGGCGAGATGAAGATTGTATGCAGATTCACACATACTACCCTGATGGATGGCCAGGGTATATTCCTAGCAACATTGTCCTATGGCAGCACTTTGAACAACATCACCACTTTAGCATCATAGATGACCTCTTGGTCTATAATGAGCAATTGGTGGTGCCATGAGCTCTCTGCCTGAAAGTCCCCCAGAAGATTCACCAATGACATCTTGGTATTACCAAATGTTGAGCCAGGGCACAACAGTCTGTATGGCGGCCAGGTATCTCAAGCTGTATTGAAGGTATGGTCCTCAACTGCATCACCTGTGTCACTCACAGATCGAAGCAGAAAGAGCCACTTCTGCCCTCCTCTTTCCCGTCCAGTCCATGGAAATATCCATGGGTATGGACCTTTTCAAAGTCAAAGGGAAAGTGTTTCTCATCATTGTGGATTATTATTCCCATTGGATAGAGGTGCAAAAGCTACAGGGCCTCATCTCTGAGGCTGTTATGACCTCTTTGAAGAGGATCTTTTTTACACACGGCATTCTGGACATTGTCACCTTTGACAGTGGGCTGCAATTCGCCAACAAGTGTTTCCAATCTTTTGCAGCATCATATGGATTTGTCCATGTCACAAGTTCGCCAAGTAACCTCAGGCCAACAGAGAGGCTGAGAGAGGGGTATGTGTCATTAAAGACCCCCTCTGAAAAAGTGAAGACTTTGAGCTAGCCCTGCTCAGTTATTGCTCCATTTGCACCATTGCAAAACTCTTTCACTCCATTTGCGCTTTCGATGGGCCACAGGCTAAGAACCCAACTTCCTTTCCTTCCCCACACGTTGATACCAAACCCATGGTAGAAGACCATGGCCGGGCCAGACAAAGGGATGAAGGCCAGAGAGCAGGTCAAGTCTGCACTTTCAGCTAACGCCACAGGGCTCACAACCTTCTTGAAAAAGGAGAGATGGTGTGGATTGTGGATTAAAGACCAGCAGCGAGAAGCCACTGTAATGGAGAAGATACAACAGCCAAGATTGTATCTGGTCCAGACAGAAACCAGTGTCATCCGAAGAAGCAGGAATGCCTTGATTTCAATGAACAGGAAACCATTAGCAGGATGGGCTCATACCCTGATCCCCAAGAGGGCGTCACGCCTGCAGAATCACTAACAAAGGAAACAAGGAGTGACAATCCTCAGGGAATGAGTTTGGAGTGGACAGATGCTCAACAGCCTCAAAAAGAAATCCACACATGTTCAGGGTGATTGGTGAGAACACCAAGGAGACTATCCCTTTAAAAACAGAGACTTTGGGGAGAGGTGTAGGAGGGTGTGTATATAGTATATCGGGATAAAGACTTGGGGGGAGATGTAGAGTAAAGGGTTAACTCCAACACTACATTCATAATTGTTACTGAGCATGTGCATAAGGAACTATGTCATAATGATGTCATGCAGGGAGAGATGAGTGAGAAGAACCTAAGAGAGGAGAATTGCTCTGTCCTGATATTCTGTAATCTTGTATATAGTTAGCTATGTAAATTAAAGATCTTTTAAGGAAAGATTTTTGCCTCCAGCCAGATCTCTTACTACAGTAAGGCACCCAATGTTTTCCAAGACAATCCAACAATAACAGAAGTCCCAGATAATGCACCGGTTATTTAGGACTGAAAAGAAGAGAAAATTCTTCACTCAGAGGGCAATGAATTTTTGGAATTTTCTAACTCATAGACCTGTGAATACTCAGTTGTTGAGCGTATTCAATATTAAGATTAACAGATTATTGAGCACTAAGTGCATCATGGGATATGAGGTAGGGTGGGGAATTGAGCTGATGGAATTCAGTCATGATTTTATTAAATGGTGGAGCAGATACAAAGGATCACTTGCCTACTCCTGTTCCTATGTCTGAACGTATGGTCAGAAATTATGTAACAATTTATTTTCATTGTATGAGAGGTTACTTAATGATGTGTTTGTAATTGCTTAACTTTCTTCTTTGGCAGAACATGTTTGAGAATAAGCCCTCCCTCCCAGAGTATAAAGTGGCGTCCATCCAGAAATCCCGCTTCATCCTCATGCACTACAGCATGTTCAAAGCCGGATGGGACTGGCTCATCTTACTGGCCACGTTTTATGTTGCTGTGACCGTCCCTTACAATGTTTGCTTCACAGAAAGTGATGACAGCTCCTCCGCTTCCCGCAGCACGACTGTGAGCGACATTGCTGTGGAAATGCTTTTCATTTTCGGTAAGCTGAGTTTTTAGTCTATCAGTCCTTCACCAGAGAACACAACCGAGGGAAATTTTCTTCCAATCCAATTGGGAATTCAGAAGGAACTTCTTTACCCAAAGAGTGGTGAGAATGTGGAACTTGCTACTACAGGGAATGGTTGAAGCGATTGGTATAGATGTATTCAAAGGGGCTCTAGACAAATATGTGATGGACAAGGTAACAAAGGGTTACACAGATAGATTTAGATAAGGTATGACATAAGGAGGCTCAAGTGGAGCCTAAACGCCAGCATGACTGGTTGGGCTAAATGGCCTCTTTCTGTGCTCTATATCCAATGTAAACCTCAGACACTGATTTCCCTCCGTGCTACACTGAGGCAGACAGATGTGCATTAGGAATGAAGGCTTTAACATATGAATGAAAGAAGGCATTGGCAAAAATTAGCTGCACAAAAGTCTCATATGACTATTCAGACTTTAAACTTGGCATCAGGGTGAAGCAGTTTCAATTTGTACCAATACTTGTGAATGTGCAGCCTGAATCTGGGCAGTCAATGTCTGAGATGATACTAAAGTGGAGAAGCTGGACTCTCCTTGGAGAGAGAGAGAGAGAGAGAGAGCCTCAGTCCTGCTTCAGAGTCAATTCGAGCCTTGCTACCTGAGCCATTGCTGAGGATTACTGCCAAGCCGAAAAGATTTTCATCAGCTTGAAGTGTAATTTATAGTCTAAATGCACCATTAAATGATGGAATTACTTCTGTGCCATTGCTCTACTCTATGTGGCCAATGGGCAGAATAAAATCCAGGGAATAGGGGCATGGGAGTGTTTTTGGCCACAGGCTGGAGAGCTGGTGAGAGCCACACGTCACCTCCTTTGGGGAAGGCTTTGCCCTATGGAGCACCAATCTGGCACTTAAATGGTCAGTTGTGAACTTTCCTCAGGATCAAGGACCTCGGGGCTGAAATCCTGCCCCCCACCCCGCCCCCCCGCCCCCGATCAGAGGCTCGCAGCTCCTCATTGCCATCAGTGCCACCAGGGGAGAGCTGACAGCTGCCAGCAATGGACCCACCAGAGGCCCAGGATCACTGAGGGACCCAGGCCACAGTTAAGTGATGGCAGGGTGGGGTCACAAGGAGCGCATTGCTAGCTGGGCGGGGCAGGGGGAATGAAAGAAAGGGCAGGGGAAGGACCTTAGCAGACACCGTTCCCTCCCAGTGCCAGGTTCCTCGATTGGACACTGAGTGCCGGCCAGTTTGACAGCATGACAGGGTTTGCCTTTCGGGCTCTGCAGACGGCAACTGCCCTACTCACCGCTGGGTTAATACTAACGGCAGTGGGCTGAGGTCCTTAACTGGGCATTAATTGTCCTGTTAAATGCCTCAATTGGCATGAGAGCAGGATGGCCATTCATGAGCCTACGTGCCGTGGATTTAATTGGGGCAGAGATAGGAAGGTGGCAGAGTCCCCACCCAGCACCCTCTTGCATGATTAAATGCCCCACACCTCCAAACCTGCCACAGGGAGGGTATTAAATTTCACCCTATATGTCTTTGCATTATCTGTGCAACGCATAGTGTCATCCAGTGGAACATCCCCCCTGAAAAGATAGGAATAACATCATTTATAATATGTAAACTCAGAATACTCACCATATGAAAACCAGCTTTTAGCACTGGGTCCCATTTGCTCAAGTTCTGTTGAACAGTTCCTGATACTTATGCCTCATTATTGCTCATCTTGTCCATTTTATAACCCTGCCTTCTAATTATTTCTGTTTCTGACACTCGCTTCTGTTTCCACCATTCATATCAGGCTGCATCGTTCACTTGCTTAGCCTGGATTCATCTTATTTTTTTCCCAATGCTTCTGTTTCCCTAACCTTTTAGCTGAATTTCCAGCAATCCTATAGTCAGCAGTAAAATTTGTAATTAAAAGTTAATTGAAGGATTGCCAAAGGCTTCAGCGCTCTGTGTGATCCCTGTAAATGCCCTAATGGTGTTTACAATATTCAATAATACTTAATGAAGCATAAACAGGCCACTGAAAAATTACACTCTGTCTTTATCACAGAATTTCAAGCATCAGTCTTCCTCTAGTTCCTTATCATCACTTCCAGTTATGACTTGTTGTTGATGTTGATACAGATGTTGTGACTCTTGGTGATTAAATACAGCTACATGTTATAAGTGGGCTTGTACAGTGAGGTTAGCTGTCTAACCTCCATTGCAACCATGACTAAGAACAATCAGCTTAGGGTAGGCTGATGGTTGAACCATTATTCTGTAAGCCTCAAGTTGCCTGCTGCCTGTGCTGCCTTCATTATCAGGGAGCTAAAACACATATTTACTCAAATATCTTTCAAACTGCAACTCATTTCTTTAACATCGATTCCGTCTTGTGAGACTTACTTGAACAAACTAACATGATTACGTTCTTAATTTGATCTACACTTGTGAATTTGAAAAATGTCCTTTTTTGCTCTCAAAATTATTGTTTCTATTTATTCCTTAAAATAGAACACATTATGCCCAGTAATGTTTGCAGAACTGTGTCTAAGGGGAAAAAATTACATTAAAACATGAAAAGTTTTTTAAGACTGTGCCACCAACAATCTGCCAAGATTATTTTGTAAAATTAATTTCCAGCCGATATTTTTAATTTTATTTTTGCCGTTTTGCCCAGGGTTGTGTTCTCGATTTGCAGGTATGAAGCAGTTAAGAGCTGTAGGTTCTCCTGCCTATGCCAGACCAGTGGATGTATTAGATTCACTGCCCTGCCTGTGATTGCAGCTAATCAGTAGAAAGCTGGCAGGGTTAATGGCTTTTTGTCTTCTTTATTCTTTGACTGGATGTGGGTGTTTTGTCACCCATCCCTAATTTTCCTTGAATTAAGTGGCTTGCTAGGCCATTTCAGAGGGCAGTTAAGAATCAACCACATTGCTGTGGGTCTGGAACCACAAGTAGGCCAGACAAGGTAAGGACAGCAGATTTCCTTCCCTAAAGGACCTTAGTGAACCAGATGGGTTTTTACAACAATTGATGATAGTTGTGATAGTTACCATTACTGAGACTAGCTTTATATTCCAGATTTATTAATTGAATCTTAAATTCCACCAGCTGCTGTGGTGGGATTTGAACCCATGTCCCCAGAGCATTAGCCTGGGCCTCTGGATGACATTAGCACTATGCACCATCTCCCCACTAAGTGGGGTGCACTAAGAAAAGATTATTTTTCCTTGCCTCCCTTCCCTCAGTGTCATCTTTCGCGTGAGAAGGTGCTGACACATGCTGAAGTACGGTTCTGTTGTGTCTGCCACACTGTTGCTTCACCTGGGGGACTGCTCTTCACATTTCTGCCAAGACAGAGTCCCGTCTTGTATCATCCAACATCAACCTACATGGACTTTCCAGCAGAGGTTAATGGAGAGTAATCAGCAGTGGGAAATTTGCCTGTTTCAGCTCTCACTCCAAGGCCCAATTTTACTGCGTTAAATTGTAGATTATCAAACACAGGACAGACCAGGATCTTCCCATGTTCTCCCTGGCCTGTATGATACCACACTGGCTAATGTACATACCAATATGAGTCATCAAAAGAGAAGTAATTCACTCCATAGGAGTGAAATTGCTTTTTATCCTGCACTTGAAAGACGTTGGCAGTAAAGTGCATTGTTCTATTAAGTCACGTGCTATTATAGAGGCTAGTTGTACCTTTTTTCTTTATAATGCTCATTTCTCTGTCTCTCTTTATCCAACAGATATTATCCTGAACTTTCGTACCACTTATGTCAGTCAGTCAGGTCAAGTGGTTTATGATGCTCGATCCATCTGCATCCATTATGGAACCACATGGTTCATTGTGGATCTAATAGCTGCACTGCCATTTGATCTCCTTTATGCCTTTAACATCACTGTGGTAAGTGTACATTTAACATCATTTCCCTCTTAACAGGGGGTGTGCCATTCTGCACCGTGGCCAGCTTCATCGATACATTCGTTCCTGAAATGAGGATCTTTCCGAATTTGTAAACTTAAATCTGACGTGTAGTACCGCCTTCTTTATCCCATTTTAGGTGTCAGCCTAAGTTGATAGCACTCTCGCCTGAGTCAGAAGGTTATGGGTTCAAGTCCCACTCCGGGACATGGCCACAAAAATGAAGGCTGACACTCCAGTGCACTGCTGAGGGTGTGCTGCACTGTCAAAGGTGCCATCTTTTGAATGAACTGTTAAATCGAGACCCTGTCTGCTCTCTCAGGTGGACGTATTTTGAAGGAGAGCAGGGGAGTTATCCCCGGTGTCCCGGCCAATATTTATCCCTCAATCAACATCACAAAAACAGATTATCTACTCATTATCAGATTGCTGCTTGTGGAAGCTTGCTGTGTGCTAAAGGCTGCTGTGTTTCCTATTTTACAACAGTGAAGACACTTTACAAGTATTTCATTGGCTGTAAAGTGCTTTGGGATGTCCTGTAGTTGTGAAAGGCGCTACATAAATGCAAGTCTTTTGTTTGTATCTATCTTTTATACATAGCTTCCTTCAGATTTTTACCCTCCTCGAGGGAAGGTAGGGTAGAAGTGAAAAAGAGACAGAAGGCAGGAACAGCATAAAAACATTGCACATAGTTCCCAGGAGCAGACACTATTGCTGCATAATATCAATGATTTCACTGCCCACGCATATATAACTCAAAATGATGATTCACTTGTGAAATAACAGTCAACAGCTACATCAGGCACTGTTCCAGAATTCTTATCAAGACATGTTAAGGGTTGTACAACCTTGGCACGATGATAGCAATAATAATGAACCCTATACGAGTGCGAGAACATCATGATCCATTTTGGGTTGTAATACTTCTATTTGGGTGTCCAGTGCTCCTTGTGCCCAGTAAGAAATTACCTGTTTATTAAGCTTCCCCTCAATTAAAAAATGGCCTGTAATGTTTCAGGTTTCTCCAATTCCACTGAGTTATGGAAAGCTAATTCTTTTCTTTAATCAAACTTGATTTTGTCTGATGCATGTGAACCTCCAGCAATTGATACCCAATTGGATTACTTCAGTAATCAGATGATGGAACTGGCTGTTATGAATCCAAGAGGTTAGGCAGAGAAGTATATAATAAACAAATTTCCTGTCTAATAATCCTGTAGCCACTTAGTTGCAATTAAACAGAAAAGCCTGCGTTATTTTTCAATGATCTCCTAGGCCCAGGACCTATTTGGCAAGTTTGTGTATATTGACAGCAAATATGAATGAATAAAGACTTGGGTTTTTTTTAACATTAGGCAGTAAAGGTATAGTATCAAGTCAGTTAATGCTAGGAATTGTATCTGTTTCCCCAACTCAGATATCCACGGAGCTGACCGAGATCAGGATCTTCTTCTTGGGTGGAAACCTAGAGCAACTTTATAAGGTCTCCTGACACCAGCTAAATTCCCTGGGTCGGGGTAATTGTCATATTTTGGGCAGGCACTTGGAAAATTCCCATCTTCACTGGGGAAACTGCCAAGGGCTGAAGATAAAATGGCTGCAGAAGGCTTTAATTCAGCCCCTACAATAACACTGCACAACCTCCGAGTTGAGGGGGTAAGGGATGGTGTTTTGATGTTTTTTGAAATTATGGTTGAACATCACTTTGGCCTATATAACTGAGCACTCGTATAGGATAAGCAGCCACCACATTTTTAAATCCCTACTCACCAGCCCTCCCTACCAACCGCCACCATTTTAATGTTGGGTGCTGGACATACAGGTGTCCTGGCGCTGAGTCTTTTGCAGCCTGCATTCTTCCCTGCTCGAATGGCAGCTCAATCATTGAACCCCCTCCAGCGAGCATTGTTGTCCTACAGTATTGAACGACACGAATCAAAGTCACGAACTGTGATAGTGGTGCATCATCCCCCCTCATTCTCCTTGACCTTTTGACAGTCTTACTCATAGCAGATGACGATATGCTCCTGGAAGTTCCTCCCCACCGATATCCAGTTGAGTGGGCTTGCCGTCATTCATTTTCACCACTACCTGTCCAATCATAGGCGATGCATCTCTGGCAATGCTATCTTCACCCACGCAGTCACCATGGGAGTTTTTAAGAATCCATTCTGAGCCTTCAACTGCTCCTCATCTTTTTGCCACCTCTTGGTCACATCATCAACAGCTATGGAATCATTTCCAACATGTGTGCTGATGACACACAGTTGTCTCTTGACCCCTCTGTGACATCAGATGGTTTGTCCAACATCCAGCATTGGATGAGCTATCATTTTCTCCAGCAGTTCAGAAGAGCAAAGTCAAAAACTTGGACAGTTGATAAAAATTTCATACCCTCAACAGTGTTCTAGGTCAAACCAAACACTGGCAGCCTGTTCAAATGTGAACTGAATCCTGACCCCTATTCTGAACATCACAGAGGTCACTTTCTTCCATTTCAGGCATATTTCCACTCCTAACTCTGCACAGCTGACACTGAAATCCTTATTCTTGTGTTAAATTTAATTACTCCTGGCTAGCCGACTCATAAAGTTCAGTTCATCCAAAGTTCTGTCATTGTAAGGGGCGTGCAAGGAGATAGGCAACCACGCCGGAGTGAGACAGAAACTGAGTAAGTAGCAAATTAGGCCCACGTGAGAATTCGGCACACAGGAGATTGAGGTGTGGTATACATAGGATTTATTCTAAGTTGGGAACAGGAACAGCTGGGCATAAACAGACCTGGATGTAAACCTCGCCTTCGGAACTGGTTTGAAAAAAAAAAATCAAACAGTGACATCACAGGAAAACCATAAATTCTTTGGTTGGTAAGAAACTGCTGTTAGGGAGTGTCTTTAAATAGCTGTGAATTAGAAAAGCGTATTATTTTTAAAGAAGTAGCTACTCGGATTTGAGCAAGAAACACGAGGAATAAGGGGAAGTCAGGGCCAGTAACATAAAGTAATATAAGTAAACCAAAGTAAAGTTAACGTAAGGGAAATAAAGTTAAGACATGGCAGGGCAGCTCGATCGTGTGGATTGCGTGTCCTGTAATATGTGGGAAGTCATGGACACAACTGGTGACCTAGATGATGAAATTTGCAGGAAGTGTTGCAGCTGCTCTAGGTTTTGGAGCTCAAGTGGTGCTGGAGTCACTGTGACGCATCTGTGAGGCTCATAGCCACGTGGATAGCACGGTCAGAGAGGTGGTCACACCACAGGTTAGGAGCATGGAGGCAACAAGGGAATGGGTGACCGCCAGGCAGTCCAAGAGAACCAGGCAGTAGTGCAGGTAACCCCCTGAGGTCCCGCTCACTAATTGGTTTTCCATTTTGGATACTGATGAGAGCATTGGTTTGTCAGAGGAGTAC
Organism: Cetorhinus maximus; assembly: GCF_964194155.1. Classification (NCBI taxonomy): domain Eukaryota; kingdom Metazoa; phylum Chordata; class Chondrichthyes; order Lamniformes; family Cetorhinidae; genus Cetorhinus; species Cetorhinus maximus. The sequence goes on from NC_135903.1 coordinate 1,348,370, forward strand.
AGTCAGAGCCAAGTTTGTGGCACCACAAGGGGCTTGGCTGTACAGGAGGGGAGAAAGAAGAAAGGAGGAGCAATAGTGATAGGGGATTCGTTAATTATGGGAACTGGCAGGCATTTCTGTGGCTGTAGACGTGACTCCAGGATGGTATGTTACCTCCCTGGTGCCAGGGTCAAAGGTATCAACGAGCGGCTGCAGGACATTCTTCTTGGGGAGGGTGAACAGCCAGAGGTTGTGGTCCATGTTGGGACCAATGACTTAGGTAGGAAGGGGGATGTGGTCCTGAAGACAGAATTTAGGGAACCAGGTAGAAAATCAGCAAGCAGGATCTCAAAAGTAGTAATCCCAGTGCCAAGTGCAAGTGAATATTGAAATAGTAGGACAAGGCAGATGAATGCGTGACTGGAAAGATGGTACAGGAGGGAGGGCTTTAGATTCCTGCGGCACTGGAACTGATTCTGTAGAAGATGGAACCTGTACAAGCCAGTCGGGTTGCGCCTGAACAGAGTTGGGGCTGAGTTCCTTGCGGGGCATTTTGCTTGTGCTGTTAGGGTGGCTTTAAACTAATTGGCAGGGGTGTGGGAACCAGGAGAGAATATTAGGGAGTAATACCAAGTGCACAAAATACTGGGAGAGACAGATAGCACTAGAATAAAGAATAGTAAGTTAATAGACAGAGTTGGAGTAAGGGAGAAAGTAATGAAGTCTAAATCAGGGTTAGACTGCATATATGTGAAGGCACGGGGTATAGTAAATAAGACTAGTGAGTTACAGATGCAGATTGCCATGTGGAATTATAATGTTGTGGCAATAACAGAGTCCTGACTCAAGGAAGGGCAGGACTGGGTGTTAAATATTCCTGGGTATAAGGTGTTCAGGAAAGATAAGGCAGGAAGAAAAGGAGGAGATGTGGTTGTATTGGTTACAGAGAGCATTGCAGTGCTGGAGAAAGAGGATGTCCCAGAGAGTTCAAGGGCAGAATCAAGTTGGCTAGAGCCACAGAATAAAAAGGGTGCAATTACATTGCTCGATGTAGTCTATAGACCGCCAACTAGTGGGAAGGATATAGAAGAATAAATCTGCTGGGAAATTACATAGAGGTGCAAACATTAGAGAGTAGTTATAATGGGGGACTTTAATTACCCGAAAATAGACTGGGATAGTGGTAGTGTAAAGGGCAGAGAGGGGCAACCGTTCCTAGAGTGTGTTCCAGTCCGACAAGAAAGGAGGCACTGCTGGGCCTGGTTCTTGGAAATGAGATGGGCCAAGTAGGTAAAGTGTCAGTGGGGGAACATTTAGGACACATTGATCATTGTATCATTGTTGCGACCGATGTAGTTGGTAAAGCTGAGTTATTTAAAAATCCCAGAGATGAAACTTTAAACAACCTATAATTTTAAGTGTTATGTTTGAGATGCGACTCTAAATTCAGGAATCAGACTACCAGTTCGCGAGGCTTTACATTAAACTAAATGAAACATTTTATTAATTTACACAGGTTAAAATATATATATACATGGCTACAAATTACTATCATAACTTATAACAAATTCCCAAACTAATCTCCATTAAGGCAACAGCAACCCATAGACTTAACCAAACACCAGGCAAAGCATTTTCACCTTACAAATTCAGAATGAGGTTATTTTCACTTTGGTTCCTGTGGAGCCAGTTGGAGGCTTGCAGCTGCCTTTTGATTTCACATTGTCTCTGCTCTGCACACCCAAAATGGTCGTCTTGTGATACCTACCACTGCCCATTGAATGTAAATTTTCATTTTATCACCAACCTCTGAACTAAACCTCTCTAACAATAAAACCCCTTTCATAGTACCAATTTTATTAGTAATATAAACATATTGCTTGGTATCTGCTAGATATGCATCAGTTTTCACCCCACTTCTTGAATGCTGTATTCAAAAAATGCAAATGCATGCTAACTCTCTTACATATCAAAACTAGTACACACCAAAGCATCCAGACTAGCTGTCTTTAATCCAATTAAGACACACCCACAGATTAAACCTCTATTTTAAAAGAAAAATGTTTTCCAAGATATTATGTGCATTAATAGCTGCATGACAGTCATATGATGGTAGAAAAGGTCAATGGGCAATCCAGAGTAAAAATAGTTAACTGGGGGAGAGCCGACCTCAATGGGGCAATAACAGAGCCGGGCCAGATAGACTGGAACAAAGATAGGAGGACAAAACTGTAGCTGAACAATGGGCTACCTTCAAAAAAGAAGTGGCTCACCACAGTCAAGGTATATTCCCTCAAAAGGGAAAGGTAGGGTAAACAAATCCAGAGCCCCCCGGATGAAAAAGGAGACAGAAATTAAGGCAAATAAGAAAAAGTGTGCTTATGGCAGGTGTCAGGTAGAAAATACAATTGAGAACCAAGCTGAATACAGAAGGTTCAGAGGAGAGGTGAAGAAGCTAATAAGAGAAGCGAAGAGAGATTCTGAGAAAAGACTGGCAGCCAACATAAAATGGAATCCCAAAGTCTTCTATAGGCACATAAATAGTAAAAGGGTGGTAAAAGGAGGAGTAGGGCTGATTAGGACCAAAAAAGGGATTTACACATGGAGGCAGGGGGCATGGCTGAGGTGTTAAATGAATACTTTGCATCGGTCTTTACCAAGGAAGCAGATGCTACCCAGGCCATGGTGACAGAGGAGGAAACTCTGTCACTAGAGGGGTTCAGAATTGATAAGGTAGTGGTATTGGATAAATTGTTGGTACTTAAAGTTGACAAGGCATCGGGACTGGATGAGATGCATCCCAGGATGTTGAAGGAAGTGAGAGTGGAAATTTCAGGGGGCACAGGCCATAATCTTTCAGCCTTCCCTAGAGACAGGGGAGGTGACAGAGGACTGGAGAATTGCAAACAGTACACCCTTGTTCAAAAAAGGTTGTAAGGATAAGCTCAGCAATTACAGACCAGTCAGTTTAACTTCAGCGGTGGGGAAGCTTCTAGAAACAATTATTCGGGATAGAATTAATGCTCACATGGAAAAATGTGGGTTGATTAGAAAGAGCCAGGATGGTTTTCTTAAGGGAAAATCATGTTCTATCTGAAAACTCAGTATTTATCAAGGTCTCTTAACACAATTACAAACACAAATGTTCCATCTCTGAACATTGTGGCTTTGTTCAATTTGATAGCACTTTCTGGGAAAACACGATTATTGCAGAATGCTGCAGTTCAGCAAGTTTTAACAGAAATGCAACTGTCCTCAGCTTTCAAAGCATTATAGTAATTTAGTCAACCTTGAGCATAAAGTTAATTTTTATTGAAGTCACTAATGTTGGCCTGTTGTTAGGACGCTTTAAAGTGGGTCACACAACCACCACAAGGAGGATTCAAAGGACTGATTCCAGAATAATTTTCTATCATGGGATGGAGGAGTAGGTTTGCCAACTCTGGTCAGATGTATTCCCAGAGGGTTCTTCCCATGATCTCCTGCCCCCAACCCCTTCACCCGCATGCCCCTGCCCAACATGCCCATCATCAATTGGGAAACTAACAGACTCTTTGTTATCCAATTGGATGATTGTTGACTCTCGGTCAAACAGTTTTTTTTTCCCATCTCCAATATTTTTATAATTAATAAAAATGTTCAAAGACAAAAAAGAAACTTTTTTTTTAACATCTCTATAATATTTCTTCCTGGTTGGTCACAGCAGTGTTTTCAAGATTGATGTTCAATTCCCAAAGACTCCAGTTTGATCCTGAAGAGCTGGCAACATGATGAAGGTTTAAGGTGGAAGTGGGCCTCCAATAAGCTATAGAAAGTATTAAGTGATATAGACAAAGTAAACCCAGAAAATAATTTTTAAACCAGAAAATCCTTGCAAAGAACAAAAATTTAAATTAGTAAATTTAAACCAGTATTAGGAAGCACACCTTTACTCAAAGCATAATAAGTACTTGGAATAAATTGCCAGACAGAATAGTAGAATATTCAAAATACAGCTGGATGCAGTAGAACAGTAGAGGGATGAGCTCTACTGGGAGGACGTTACTCATTCTCTTATTCTTGTGGCAGTCATTTTCAGTGATTACAGCTACTTCAACTTTTAGAAATAAACCAGAAAGAAATCAAGACATTTATCTTGAATTTTCCCTACCCTGCACAGACAGGGAAGTGCAGAAAACACATGGCACTGAGGTAGATTACCATTAAGAGTCACTGTGAAATGATTTACAAAATTTCAAAGTTTATTTTTAGGTGCGAAAAGACTACCACTGAGGGCTGTGGCAATGGGTGGAACATTATTAGAAAAGGCCACCTAATGATTGTTGAAAGCATGCTGATGGTTCATAGTGAATCACCAGGCAAAAAGAAAAGTTTAAACAAAGTTGGAATGTGGCACATCAGGACCGTCAAAGGGCAATGTTTCAATGTTGGGCAAAGAAGAAAGGCCAAATGATTCATCATGTGGAATGACACCTCTTTTTTGTCCTCGAATTCTGGTGAGTGTTACATTATTCTATCAAGACATGGTGTTACAATTTTGGTTATTATCATTTCCTATTGTATATAATGTGCATCATAGTAATTTAGGTCTGGGTAAAACATTTATATTTTTCTAGTCCATAATTAGACACTTTTGTGAAATGCCATTTCTTTTTTTGCTGAATTTTATGACCATCAATGTAAAGGTTGGCAGCATTGGAAAACAGATCATATTCCCATTTCATGCACACAGTATCTATATCAAGGACTCCGAGGTCAGGTATGAAATGGCTAGATACAATTAAGGTCCATATACTCCTCCTCCGCAGTGTATTACATCCTCACCTCTTGGGAGAACCTTATGCTGTGCTTCAATTTACCTTTTTTCCAGTTCCTACATCAGCTATCTTATTGCTATATGAGATTCCCAATTATAGTGGAGAATTAGGGCAGTCCCATGTCTGTTAAGAACTGGGTTGAGACAATTGAGCTTAATTTCACATTGACTCTTGCAGCCCACAGATAGAGGAGGCTTTCAAGCATCTGTCAGGGCTTAGTTGGCACCTATGTCCTGCAGTTGTAAGATACATTTTTAGCACATTGTAGTACCCTTCCCAAAAATTGAGCACCTTTATATCGTTGGTGGTCCGCATTCATGAAATCTTATTCTGATATACTTCCGTTTATGCAGAGCTTGAAGTGAATTTAACACACTTTTCCTTATATCTCAACAGATAACTTTACATCTTTAGGCTCACTGACAAGTTTATGAGCCTGGCATGAGGATGCAGTGAACTTATAGGCTGTGAGAGTCTGAAAGATCACCCTATCTCAGAGGGTATCCTCTTTTATGTTAACAAAGACCTTATGGGGGTTGTTCTTCCATCACAATCCCAGGATATGCAAGAGATATCCTCCATATTGTTAGACAATAGTTACAACTGAGGGCATTATGCAATCGGCTTCAATCATAGCCAAAGGGAAACAAGTACAAAACAAATCATCTTGCATTATCCTGGGAACTGGTTATTGTTGCATTTAATCTCTCTGCTTGATTTGATGTACAAGTTCTTGTGATGTCCAAAGATCTTCTCATTGCTGCACTGGAAAGTTACCAGTCAGCTGTAGATCTCCCTCAGGAAAGTTTGGGTATCATTTGGAAGCAGAGGCTGATTTGCAACTCTGTCCCAAAGATGACATGTGGAGGGTATCTTAATTGAAGATTCTCCATCTGGGCTCTTCAGACATAAGTATTTGAATTCTGTAAATGGAAATATGGCTGGATTTATTGACACCACATTTTTACAGGATCACTTAACTCAAAAGTAATAGTTTGTAATTGTTTTCAGTTTATCATTTGAAATGTGATATACTGACTTATATTACCCTTTTAAAAAACTGCTAATGTTTTAAAGAATTCACTTACATATTTTTAGATTAAATATGCAGCAAATTTCACTTTTAAGGATATATTTACTGTCACCTTAAATATTTTAACTATATTGCCGGACAAACTTTTTCACTAACATCAGCAAAGAGATGAAAATGTGCACCTTAACCTGGTTTACATATCCAGATCTTGTTTTACTCGTCACAAATGTTCTTGTTGCAGGGAATAAAAACTTTGTATTGACTGCTCCTTTTTACTGGGTCTTATTTCTTCACTCATATTTTACATGCACGCTGGACACAAAACACAACACAAGGGCAATTAGGGATGGGCAATAAAGGCTGGTCTAGCCATTGATGCCCACGTCCTGTGAAAGAATAAAAATAAAACAACTTGGTAGCACAACCTGGGCTTAGTGATTATTGAAGAATTTCAGGGATTACCTGTCCATTTGGCCTTTTTTCATATTTACCACGTACAACTTCACTAAAATGTTAACACAGTATGTGATTTGGATTGTATCATTTTATAAGTGCAGAAAAATCATTTATTATCATAAAATTTTCACAGATGCAGTTAGCGAAGATACTTTTCCACATTATATTCAGTTATTCTAGTACGGGCAATATTTACATAATAAAATGGTAGCTCTCTGCAATAAGTTCAAGAGTCATTGGTTTTCTGTTTTATTTGTAAGGACAAATAAATTGTACAGTTATTTACATTTACAAGCAAATTTTAAGAAAATAATTTTATAAATTATGGTAATAATACCTGATCTGAATTCTATCTAAAATCAAAAAATCCTGTAATTCAAAGATGATGGGATCTGCTTTGATACATGGTTAAATTAGTAAATTTCAATTCTGTGGAGAAGCTATACAGCTCGAATAGACATGAAGTGTTCATTGTAAACTGGAGCAAATCTATTTTAAGTCTTGAATTTCCCATAAAATTGATTGACTGGTTCCATGATGATTTGGTGGTTAAAGGTACCACTAGGTGTAGCACTGAGTCATACTGTAAGAACTTGGCTTAATTCCAAGTCTCTGTTGAATTGGCTTGTGTCAGCTCAGGCAGTCTTTGTTAATCCTGGGACAGAGAAGGGAAAAGTTAGCCAAGGTTCATGCTCCTCATCGTTGTTAATTTACTCCTGCTAGAAATTGGACAATGGCAAGAACAGGTTTAAGTTGATATCTCACACAGTTAATAGCCTACCAACCTTCATTGTCCAGGCTCCACATGAAGGTTGGACACTGGTTAAGGTACTGCAGAGTTGTCTCTCTCAGGATAGTGTACCTCAGCAAGGCTTTCTGCCTTCAGGAGAGTAGTGTGGTAGAAATTGAGCATGGAATATCACAGGTGAAAACTCCCCCTTATACATATGTTTATTTAAAAAGAAGAGTTACAATAGGAACAATTTGAAGAGGTCACCCAGTAGAGCACATACCTCCGCCATGCTATGTTATCTCAAAATTATTACCATTACATAGCTCTTCCTTGAGAGTTTGCCCTGCCTGGTTGATCCTCTGTAACTGCTGAAAAAATAAATCTTTTTATTAAGATTTTGCATCTCACTGAGGAGCCTTCAGGCCAATCCACATCCAACAACCTGCTCTAAAGCTCTGCTCAGATCTTGGCAGCTATGACAAATTCCACCACAGCAGTTGAGACAATCTACAATGTTCTGAAACAATCAACAACATTCTAAATACAAAAACCCACAACAATCTTAAAAAAAAAAGTCAATTTTCCCCATCTCCCAAAAACGAATCAGTTCTTCCTTGGACAACTCCCTGTCAGTGTACCAAATTTTGTTGAAATCCGTCCATTAGGTTTTGAGATTTTGAGTGGAATTTTATGGCCCCTCCTGCCTGCTAGATCTTCTGGTCCCACCAAGTCAATGGAGTTTTGAACGGATCGCAATATTTTCTGGCCCTGCCCAGCTGCAACGGAGCCATAAAATTTCACCCATTGCCAACAGACAAATAGACTAACAAACCAGATGTAAACGTTACCTCTGCCCACCTTCAGTGGCGGAGGTCATTATTCTCATTCATACACTGGTAGCATGGAATAGGAGTGTTGCAATGTGTTATGCCCATTGTTATACAATGTGTTATGCCCTACAATGGACTGAACCTACAATTTCCTGCTATCTCAGCCATGTCATGGTGCCAATGTTGCCAAGATGCTTTCCCAGAGGAAGGGGTTAAAATGGAAACTGAACATGAGTTTACTCTCATTCACCCCCTGCAGCTTGCAAGAAATGGTAATGTGGCCAGGTGCCTGAAATCAAGTTGCTTACTTGACATCTCTGATCAAATGAGTTTTGGAGTGAGAAGATTACAGACAGGAAGGGATGTGTACTGTAACATGAGAAGTCTAATTACCAGAAAATCTCATTCCCACCAGTAGCCTAATATTCTCAATCACATCCCAATAAATTTTGAATGTCTATAATGCTTTTGCCTTCACTATCTTGCCTTAGCAAAATTCTTCCTAACACCTGCTTAAAGTTTGTTCTTCACTAATTTAAATTTACGTCCTTGAGTCCTAGCCCCTTGCTTTACTCAGAACACAGAATAGCTAATGGAAGGAAAAAAATGTAAATAACTTCAAGTGATGTCCTCTGTCATCAGTGAATACCAGGGACATTTGGATATGGGTTACATTCTGTGCAAATGTTAAAGGAAAATATCCTCTGTGTGCTATGTTTAACAAAATTATAAGCCTGTTTCTAGAGAACAGGTCTACATTAAACCCAATACAGTAGCTTCAGATACAACGGAACAGTAGAACAAGATGACTCTGGGTTACAGTTATAAACGGGAGGGTGGCTGTGGCTGGGATATTGGCTTATTTGTCTGTTGTGGTTGTGGCGGAATGATGATTAATATCCTAGAAAGATGGCCCAAAGAGGTTTCTTCAAACCCATCTTATAACTTTGTTAAAAATAGTGCACAGAGGAAATCTTTCCCCCTCTCGATTGTTTTGTTTTTGGTGTCAATATCAGGGATGCACACTTTGACGTTTTGATTATTGGATCAAGTAATTACTTGAAGCAAGTGCCCTGCATCAATTTAAATGTCAGTTTAAATGTTGTCTCCACAAAAATTTCAATGACACCAGAAAAACAACATAACTGCAGTTGTTCTAATTTGTTTTTCAGACCTCTTTGGTTCACTTGTTGAAGACTGTGCGCCTGTTGCGACTACTGCGTTTGTTACAAAAGCTTGACCGGTATTCCCAGTACAGCGCTATGGTCCTCACACTTCTAATGTCAATGTTTGCATTGCTCGCGCACTGGATGGCCTGCATTTGGTATGTGATTGGCAGGAGGGAGATGGAAATGAATGATCCACACACGTGGGACATTGGTAAGCCTAGTCAAATGTTCGACTTACATAGATCTGTCTTGGAACTGAAATGATCCGAGTATTTATTGGTTGAAAGCTGAGCCTATATTCATGATGGCATTATCCATGTTCAGAAACACTATGAATGCCTATTTGGGGATTGGTCTTCTTGAATATTGGTTCCAGTTTAGTCCACTGCAGGAAGTTTCATTTAAGATACTAATAGATGATTGGTGCTGTTGCTTATTGTAGGTCTGAAGGTACTTTTTTTAATACAAGGTCAGGAGTGATATGCTGTGTTGCGTATCATGAATTATTTCCTTGCTAAGATGCAATTATATATAACCTTCTGTATAGCCTTTAAGGCCAAAAGGTCCAGTTTCTGTGTCTTTCTGATGTCAATTAGAGGGTTCTAACAAGAGCCTCAGGTGAATAAGAAGTCAGAAAAAACCAACTGGAAATTAGAAGAAAAATTGTGATGTACAAATTTATTCATGTGGCATCTGTCTTTGCACAATTGGTGCCAAAGCCCAGACTTTCGTATTAATGTTACTTCAACATTGGTAACAACATATTTATTGAAGTAATAGTGGTTGGAAAATCTAGGCACATACAGCTAATTATTATTCATTACCACAGCCCCATAGAGTCAACATACCTCCAGTGTGCCATTTTTTTTCAATTACTTATTTTGGTGAGGTTTTGTTGTCTTGCCAAGGGTTAATATCCTAATTTTGAGAAAGCAATAGAATGGCATTGTAGTGTTAAACCCTATTCAAAGACAAAGCATGATATTGCCAAGACTGTTAGCTACAGTCTATCTCCTCCAGCAATCAAATTTCAAATCAGAAAAATGAAAATTGATTGGGCATAAAAGACAGAAGCAATAAATTAAGCCAAGATGTTCCTTCCAACAATGATTGTACAATTATGCCCTTGTACTGTATTGTGCCAAGCATCACACCCCGTTTAACACCATTAAAATTTCATCAAGTTGAATTGAAAACATGAAATGTATTTACTCAGCTGTGTCAACAGACAAGAAATGTTGGCACACTGAATCAGATTTACTGAAGCATGTTACACACAATAATTCTCATTGTTTGATTCTCTACGGTCCATATTCTATACTTGTGATGTGCTATTGGAATGTGCCACCTTCACAGCAGGTAAGTATGCACAGGTCTCATGCACAGCGATGTGTGGAGAACACTCAGGCCCAGATGTTCGCTCCTGGGTTGGGTGCACAAAGACGGGAGAATTCCTGGCTCTGTGAACCCAACATTTAAAAATAACAGCCCACAGTTCCAGGGGAGGTTCGGGCTGGATTAGAGGTCATGCCCACTGCCCCCCAGAATGAGCGCAGAGGCTGCCGGGTGCAGAGACAGGCTGGGTAGGATAGGCTCTGACTCTTCGTTGAATTCAATTTTAAAAATTAGAACAAAAAACAGCCTTCCAGCCTCACCCCTCACACCCCACACACACTCCATGCCCTATCTGTGCTAATCTATGTCACCTCATGCCCTCCACCAACCCCCATGACCCCTCATACCTTCTTTGCCAACCCAGACCCCTCTACCCACCACCATGCCCCCTCATAACCCCTATGCACTCCACATCTCCATTTTATAGCCCTGATGCTGACTTAATGCCAACTCATACCAACCCATGCCCCCACTCACCCTTTGTCCTTACTTCCTCCATGCCAACTCACCTAGTATCCACCATGGTCAAATCTCAGGAGCCAGGCTGATATTAGATAAAGTTATGCGTCTGTTGAAGACATCACTCTTTTAAACAAAAAACACTCTTGTCTCAAAATAACACTCAATACATAGAAACTCATTCAACTAATCTCTTATGAAAACAAACATTTCTATTCTATAACCACTTGGAGCTTTCAATCAAACTGTTCAATTAACAGGCACCCTGTTAATTGTTTGATAATGTTTGTCTGTGAAGTCAGTCATTGCAGCACAAGTCTTATAATGATAACCCTCAAGTTTATGTCAACAGACAGAAAGAAATATTAAGCACTGATTTATTTTTGAACCCCAGGCTGTTTTTTTTTAATTTAAAGCCCAGCACAGTTAAATCCATGGACAGCTTTGACAGTTCCAATGAGTTTTGAGAGTTTAGATGAATTTTGTCGGCTCTTTGACAGCTTTGACAATTCTTTGACAGCTCTACAGTTTGACAGCTTTCACAGTTCCAATGAGTTTATGCATTTTACTGATGCCAGATATTTCTGGATACTATGCCTGTGTGTTATAGAATGGAGCTGCACAAATATTGAAAGTGCACCAGACACTGCAAACTTAATATATTTTAGAATGCAGCCAGGTCACATCCATTACGATCCAGATGTCACATCTAGTTTGTACCCACTACATCCAACGCACATATCCCTACATTCACCACCTCCAGACTTCACTTCTCCAGTGCTACTCTTGCAGCCCTGTCCACCCAGTTCTACACACAGACTCCAAATTATTTCAAATCCCTGATGCCTGTTGAACCAATTCAGGTTAAAATAATAGATTGATATATTTCCAAGTAGCACAATTACACAGATGCAGACAAAGGCAGCAGGAAATTAACAGTACAATATCTGAATTATAACATGAAGTCTTTCAAAACAATAGAAACATCACAAAATCTTTAGAAATTAATTCCAGTAACTTTTGTCTTATCATGGAAATAGGCAGTCAAAGCAGAACATTTAAATCCTAGGTCTAGACTCCATTCAAAAACAGATTCTTTACCAATATAATTATTTGTATTTCTCAAGTTGATATTTTTGTTCTTAGAACCCTCCCTGATCTGTATATACATACATCCCACTTTTAGGTTCTTATAATTGTAAATTTGTAAAGTACTCCCTCAACATTATTGTATCCTCTCCTATTCCTTAATTCTAGTGGTTGCCTCAGTTATATCCTGGTATGTTTTGCAATTCTTCCCAGCTACAGCCTGGTCGCTGTAACTGTTGCTATGCCAAACCCATCTAGTTGTATCTGTACTTCTAGTTTCTCTATTTTGTTTGTGGTACTTGTTACAATCCCCATAGAGAACGATAACTTTTAAAAAGATATTCAAATTTCCAATGACTGACTGGAAGGATCACATGACAAGATTTCAACTTTTGAGATTTTTATTCTAACAAACAGGCTAAAAGCAACTTTAGACCCCCAACTCCATTCTATCTTGAAATTAAGTAGACAGTTTAAAGTATAACCATTTATAAAACCTGACATTCCTAACACCTCCCTGTGAGACTTGGAGACTAACAGTTTACCCAAAGTCATCACAGATGCTCTTGTCATTGTCCACAGATGTGAACATCTTGAACTTTTTTCCCAGTAAATCAAAATGGGCCTACCTTCAGCCTTTAACAGCCCAGCCACCAAAGCTTATTGTTGGGCAAGATTCAAAGTAGTTCACACGACCCCCTTCATTCCTCCATTTTACCCCAAATTAAAGAAACAGCCCCAAAACATAACAATCTTATAAACTTCATATTTGTAACATGCTTCTGGCACTGGTATACAGTTTTCCCATTCTTAGCTTTCACATCTATTATTTTACTAACTTCCTTCTCCTAAGGTGGGTTCCTTTGGTGAAGTAAGTGCCAACATTGTTGGGCATCTCATGGATGTCAAGATGCCATTTAAAATAAATATTTTGTGTGAATTTATCTTTGCTTCTGTGCCTTTAAATGCTATACCTATCTTTCTGGTTTTCTGGTAGTCTAAATGCAGGTCTGTGACTATGTCTTGCCCACTTGGGGTTTTACCATTTGTAACTTTTTGGGCTTCTGATTATCCTTTCGCCAGGGTGGTTGAATGAGCTGGGAAAACGGTTAGAGATGCCATACACAAACAACTCTGTTGGTGGCCCGTCTGTCAGAAGTGCCTATATTGCTGCCCTCTACTTCACCCTGAGCAGCTTAACCAGCGTCGGCTTTGGAAATGTTTCTGCAAACACAGATGCAGAGAAAATATTTTCGATTTGCACCATGCTTATTGGAGGTAAGTAACTTAGTCTGGCCATGTTCTTCTCCAATGCGAACAATCGGAGATAACAGAGAGGAAAAGACGATTTGGTCCATCAAGCCAACACCACACGTTTACTTGATAAATTATCCTGATGAGATACTTCCTACCCCCCAGCTTCCTCGTCCCCATCTCCGCAACTGTGCCATCTGCTGGGAGAGAGAAAAAAATAAAGAACCCAGGGACAATGGCGGGGTGGGGTGGGGCAGAGGGGAGAAAAATCTCTCGGAAATTCTTCTTAGACCCAATCAAGTGATCAAGAATAGTCCTGGAGGTGGATCACATAAACTGATGTATTTATCCCTTATGTATTAATTTATCTATTTTGATATGATGCCTCGACTAGGAGCAATCCGGCTGCTTCTTGAAGGTGTGCACCCACTACACCAGACAGAATAGGACCATCAAGGTGAATTGCCTTGCAAGCTATTTCACCATGCTTGTAAAGGGGAAGCAGGTTCCTCTGTACGTTCAAGAACTTCATCTTTTCACCAGTCATGGAAAAAAACTATAGTAAGAATGTTTTGAAGAAACATGTACATCCCAGCTTAAGGCTGGGGTAGACAGATTTTTGGGGCCTCAGGGAATTTAGGGATATGGATTGGGCAGGAAACTGGAGTTGAAGCCCAAGATCAGCCATGATCATAATGAATAATGGAGCAGGCTCAATGGGCCAGATGATCTACTCCTGCTCCTATTTTGTGTGTTTTTATGTTCTTGTGCAGCAGGAGGTGCCGGGTCTACCAAAGTGAAATGTGTTGCAACAGTTTTTATGCAATATGGCTACAGCAAAGCTTCCCATGGAGGCTGTTTCTGGAGGTCAACTGTATGAAGATGGCATAAAAAGCATAAGAAATAGAAGTTGGCAATATGAATGCTCGAGCCAGCTCCATCATTGAATAAGACTATGGCTAAACTTTTATATCAACCACTTTCCCCCATCCCCATGTCTCTTGATTCCCTTAGTGTCCAAAAATGTATCGATCATTGTCTTGAATATAGTCAACAACTGAGAATCCACAGCCCTCTGGGTAGAGAATTCCAAAGATTCACAACCCTCCAAGTGTAGGAAATCTCTCCTCATCTCAGTCCTAAATGGCCAACTCCTTATCCTATGGTACTTACTTCTAGACACCCCAGCTAAGAGAGCAGCCTCTCAGTATCGACTTTGTCAAGGCCTCTCATCCTCCCTAAGCTTGAGCTCAACCAAAGCTCTGTTATTTGTACCTTAACTCACAGTACATTCTGTTCAACCATCACCTGTGTGCTCACTGACATATATTGGCTCCCTGTCGGCGACATCACAATTTTACAATTTTCATTTACATTTTCAAAACTGTTTATGTTTCACTTCTACCTATCTCTGTTACTTTCTATCGCCCTGCAACCCTCTGTGGGCATTCTTCCAGTTCTGACCACCTGTGTATCTCACACTTCTTTCAGCCCACCATTGACAACTGTCTCTTTGGACATCAAGCCCTAAGCTCTGGAATTCCCTCCCTAAGCCTCTCTGACTCTGTCCTCCTTTAAAAACCCTCTCTTTAAGATTGCAGTTAAATCTAATAGCTCATGAAAATGTTGGGGAAAGAATAGTCAAATAATGATTTTTGTTCACTCCTTATAAGTCAAATTTTAACTTCCCTTCCTTTCACGGTTCTGTCTATCCCATCTTTCTTTCCAGCTCTGATGCATGCTGTTGTTTTTGGGAATGTTACTGCCATCATCCAGCGCATGTACTCAAGGCGCTCACTCTACCACACTCGGATGAAGGACCTGAAAGACTTTATTCGAGTACACCACCTTCCTCAGCAGCTCAAACAGCGAATGCTAGAATATTTTCAGACAACATGGTCAGTGAATAATGGTATCGATGCCAATGAGGTAAAATGTCCTGGGCTTCTGCTCTTACATTCATCTAGTTTGATCTATGAACCTTTAATTTACCCAAAAGACTGTTTGCCATGTGAGCTGTTCAATTGTCCTGTGTTTAATTATTATTGATGCTAACTGTGCTTGACTGGTTAAGCCTGGGTGTGGACTCAGAGAAAAGTAAAAAAGCTGTAGAAATTCAAATTGAAATTCAACTAGATTCAAATAGTGAATTCCAGTCTACCATTCCTATTATGTCTAAATTCCTATCTTAGTACACCATTCCAGTGTATTATTTCAATTCATGCTATACCTAGAGAAGGGAGCAGTACCTGAGAGGTAGAAAGTATTTGCAACATCAACTAACGTGGGGGCAGTAATGGAAGCCAGGGTGTCAGTGAGAATATGCTGAAGCAAGCACAAGATGGGCCCATGGATGAGATGGTCTCAGAGATATTATGAGGGAAATGGAAGAGATGAGAATTTAGGGCTAGGGCAGGGATGAGCCAGCAGGGGAGAATGTTTACCTTAGAGAACAATGAGAAGAAGGTGATTATATAGAGACATCTATACAAATAGTCTCAATCTTTGTAATAAGAACTAAAAACTGCGGATGCTGGAAATCCAAAACAAAAACAGAATTACCTGGAAAAACTCAGCAGGTCTGGCAGCATTGGCGGAGAAGAACAAAGTTGACATTTCGAGTCCTCATGACCCTTCAACAGAACTAAGTAAAAATAGGAGAGGGGTGAAATATAAGCTAGTTTAAGGTGGGGGGGGTGGGGGGAGAGAGTGTGGGGAGGGGGGGTGGTGGTGGGGGGGGTGGTTGTAGGGACAAGCAAGCAGTGATAGGAGCAGATAATCAAAATATGTCACAGACAAAAGAACAAAGAAGGTGGTGATATTATCTAAAAGGATGTGCTAATTAAGAATGGATAGCAGGGACACGCAAGGTACAGATAGCTCTAGTGGGGGTGGGGTGAAATAAGACTAAAAGGGCATGAAAGGTATAGATTTAAAAATAATGGAAATAGGTGGGAAAAGAAAAATCTATATAAATTATTGGAAAAAAACAAAAGGGAGGGGGAAGAAACGGAAAGGGGGTGGGGATGGAGGAGGGAGTTCAAGATCTAAAGTTGTTGAACTCAATATTCAGTCCGGAAGGCTGTAAAGTGCCTAGTCGGAAGATGAGGTGCTGTTCCTCCAGTTTGCGTTGAGCTTCACTGGAACAATGCAGCAAGCCAAGGACAGACATGTGGGCAAGAGAGCAGGGTGGAGTGTTAAAATGGCAAGCAACAGGGAGGTCTGGGTCATTCTTGCGGACAAACCGAAGGTGTTCCGCAAAGCGGTCACCCAGTCTGCGTTTGGTCTCTCCAATGTAGAGGAGACTGCATTGGGAGCAACGAATGCAGTAGACTAAGTTGGAGGAAATGCAAGTGAAATGCTGCTTCACTTGAAAGGAGTGATTGGGCTCCATAGCGGAGGATGATCCTTTGAATGCGGAGGCTAGTGGGGTGATAAGTGAGGACAAGGGGGACCCTATCATGTTTCTGGGAGGGAGGAGAAGGCGTGGACGGCGGTCCACCAATATCCATTACAAGCCTACCGACTCCCACAGCTACTTCGACTACAGCTCCTCAAACCCCGCTTCCTGTAAGGACTCTATCCCATTCTCTCAGTTCCTTCGCCTCTGTCACAACTGTTCTGATGATGCTACCTTCAAAAACAGTTCCTCTGACATGTCCTCCTTCTTCCTTAACCGAGGTTTTCCACCCACGGTCGTTGACAGGGCCCTCAACCATGTCCAGCCCATCTCCCACGCATCCGCCCTCACACCTTCTCCTCCCTCCCAGAAACATGATAGGGGCCCCCTTGTCCTCACTTATCACCCCACCAGCCTCCACATTCAAAGGATCATCCTCCGCCATTTCTGCCAACTCTAGCATGATGCCACCACCAAACACATCTTCCCTTCACCCCCCCTGGCAGCATTCCGTAGGGATCGTTCCCTCCGTGACACCCTGGTCCACTCCCCACTCCTCCATCACCCCCTACTCCTCAACCCCCACCTATGGCACCTCCCCATGCTCACGCAGAAGATGCAACACCTGCCCCTTCACTTCCTCTCTCCTCACCGTCCAAGGGCCCATACACTCCTTTCAGGTGAAGCAGCATTTCACTTGCATTTCCCTCAACTTAGTCTACTGCATTCGTTGCTCCCAGTGTGGTCTCCTCTACATTGGAGAGACCAAACGCAAACTGGGCGACCGCTTTGCAGAATGCCTTCGGTCTGTCTGCAAGAATGACCCAGACCTCCCTGTCGCTTGCCATTTTAACACTCCACCCTGTTCTCTTGCCCACATGTCTGTCCTTGGCCTGCTGCATTGTTCCAGTGAAGCTCAACACAAACTGGAGGAACAGCACCTCATCTTCCGACTAGGCACTTTACAGCCTTCCGGACTGAATATTGAGTTCAACAACTTTAGATCTTGAACTCCCTTCTCCATCCCCACCCCCTTTCCGTTTTTTCCCCCTCCCTTTTGTTTTTTTCCAATAATTTATATAGATTTTTCTTTTCCCACCTATTTCCATTATTTTTAAATCTATACCTTTCATGCTCTTTTAGTCTTATTTCACCCCCACCCTCACTAGAGCTATCTGTACCTTGCGTGTCCTGCTATCCATTCTTAATTAGCACATTCTTTTAGATAATATCACCACCTTCAACACCTCTTTGTTCCTTTGTCTGTGACACCTTTTGATTATCTGCTCCTATCACTGCTTGCTTGCCCCTACAACCACCACCCCCCACCACCACCCCCCCTCCCCACACTCTCTCCCCCCACCCCCCCACCTTAAACCAGCTTATATTTCACCCCTCTCCTATTTTTACTTAGTTCTGTTGAAGGGTCATGAGGACTCGAAATGTCAACTTTGTTCTTCTCCGCCAATGCTGCCAGACCTGCTGAGTTTTTCCAGCTATTTCTGTTTTTGTTCTCAATCTTTGTAACAATGATGTCCATGAGCTCTTTGGGCTTGAGGTTGTAGGGGTAGCGGGGAGGGGTTTGAGGAGCTGGACAGTAGTGAAGGAAAGAGGCTGGGATTATTTTTGCTCCTCAGGGTGTTTTTAGAGTAATGTGGCCCAACATTTACTTACTGTGATCCAGTCAGATCTGGTGATCAATGGCTAGTACATGAATTGAGACTAATCATGTCTACTGCACTATTACTTGAATTCAGACCACCACACTAGTATTTGAATTTAGACTAGTGCTACCTACTGTACTACTGCATCTCATTTTCACACTGTAGTTGTGGAGACTGAGATTGAAAATAAGGCATTGAAGGGTGTTCTGAGTACTGGTTGGTTGTTAATTCATTTGCACTGAGAAATGAAGTAGCTCCTCGAAACACATTTGATTTGTGATCTTTGGCAAAAGTCCTTTGTCTAGACTGGATTAAAATTTGAAGTGAAAGTGAAAAGGTGTTGATGTAACAGCCTGAATCGCTTACTGACTCCAGTCCTTGCTGATTGTTTTACTATTGTAATACGGAGATGTGACGAGTAAAATTCTATCATAATTGAGATTACTTTAAAGAAAATTATGTCACTTTTCCTCGGTACAAATCAAGTCTAATTGAAAACTGTCAAAACCATTTAGTTATTTTTGATATAATGATATACTCATTCTAAAATGCCTCAAGATCATGCAGCAACTCTAGCCAACAGGGCAGGCAATCAACTTGCTCCTTCCCCTCTACTAATGAAGTTTTGAGCCAGCCTCTGTGAGCTGCCCATGCAGTAACATGAGGACTGTACCTGACACTTCTCCAGAGTTGTGTGGTTGAGATTGCGGGAATTATAAGCACAAACCTGTATCAATTTAATCAGCGACGCATGTTACTAGTCTGCACAATGTTAGATCTATGCGGGTTCTTTGGTTATTCTAACCCAGGACAATGTGTTACCTGATGGCCTGCTAAAAAGTAAAAGACAATGGCTGGAATTTAAAAGCCCTGTGCCAAGATGAGCTTGGAGTGGGGGGAGAGATTTAATCAGGCAGGGTGGGGACCCTGCTGATTTCCTGCCTCCGCTCCAATTAAACTCAGGCTGGGAAGGCTTGTGAATGGCCTCCTTCCTGAGGCCAATTAATGCCCTCTTAAGGGCCTCATCCCACCTCCACTGGTACTCAACCAGTGGTAGACAGGGCAGTTGCCATGTGGTCGCTCTGAAGCTTGATCGAGGGACCTGGCATTGGAAACTGGTAGCCTGCTGACAACCAGCCCCCAGCCCTTGAATCTGACCCCTCTTCATCCCTCCCCTACCCCCCACACTACCCCATCCCACAATCCCTGTTCTGCTCTCACTGACCTGTGGCCTGAGTCCCTTATTGATCCTGAGCCTCTGGTGGGTGCATTTCCGACAGCTCCCTCTGCTCCCCTGATGGTGCTGCCTGCAATGAAGAGCTGCCAGCCTCAGATTGAGGCTGGGGTCTTTGGTTCTGCTGCTGGCCACTCACTCAGTGGGCCTTCCCCAAAGGAGCTGGGCTCCTGCCGGCTTTCCAGCTTGCAGGTGAGATCCCTGGGCCCCGCATTAAATTGCACCAAATTTGTGTTTTAGGACTATTCTTCACTGACATCAAATGTTTGAGGTTTGTGAAAGGTACCCGATGTCTTTGATAGAAATGCTTAAATTGGAGCATATCCCAAAGAAGACGTGAATTTTAAAGTGTGCCTTATATTTGCATTGCTAAGAATGTGCATTGAGATCTTTACTAAAGCATATTCTGGGAGTTAAGTTCAAATCTCACTTTATGTTCTGCAGCTTTTACGAGACTTCCCAGATGAGCTACGTGCCGACATTGCCATGCACCTCAACAAGGAGATTCTGCAGTTACCCCTCTTTATATCAGCCAGTCGGGGGTGCTTGAGATCACTGTCCCTCCATATCAAAACATCTTTCTGTGCCCCGGGAGAGTACCTCATCAGACAGGGTGATGCTTTGCAAGCAAACTACCTTGTGTGCTCAGGCTCAATGGAAGTCTTGAAAGACAACATGGTGCTGGCAATTCTTGGTAAGAGCTAACAGCATTTGAGCTTCACTTAACATGGGTTTTTCATATTTTCTTTTTCACTTTACCTTTTTTGCAACTTGACATGGTCTTCGCTTGAATGTGGTCATCAGATGACTAAAAGCTTAGTCAAAGAAGTGGGTTTTAAAGAGCTTTTTAAAGGAGGAGAGAGAGGTAGCGAGGCAGAGAGACTTATGGTAGGAATTCTAGATCTTAAGACCTCGGCAGCTGATGGCATGGCGACCAGCGTAAAGGAAGTTTCCATTCATTTCCTTGACCTAGTTTTGGCTTATTAAGCTCAGGTGTTCGTCAGTGCACGGATCAGTTTTGCATTTCTCAGTGGGTCAGCTTTAAGCAACTTTAGCAAATGGTTACTTAAATCAGTCTGGCATACATGCCAATACATCTCGTTTTGGGCAGACATACAGTGTTTTACACCTGGTTTTGATGCTTGTAAAAAAAAATCAGAGGGAATTTAAACTTCACTCATTACTGTAAGGATGGTCCATCACAGTTCAGCTTTCATTGTCCCTGTTTAACTGCTGTTTCAATCTGATTCATCAGATGCTGTAGATGAAACTGTGGGAGAAGAGGGTGATAACCGGAAGTGGTCTTGGATGACCTGTTTTCTTTCAATAAACTTCAATGGATTTAGTTTTGAAAGATTTGAAATTTCCATCCAGTCATTGAATCACAAGATGTTCGAGCACAAAAACAGCCCATTCAACCGAGCAGGTCCATGTCAATCTTCTTCTCCACATGAGTTGCCCAGTCTAATCGCACTCTTGCGCTCACTGCCCGTCCCTTTTAATATTTGTTTTTTGACCTAATTTTCTTTTAAGAACAATTTGAGATATTAATTATTAAGGTGACATATGGAATTAGATTCCTGAGCAATGCAGCAGCATAGGCAGGACCAGATGAAATGGGTGAAGAAATTTGATTCTGTCAACTGAGGGAAATGGTGGAAAGAGTTTCAACAGATGAGGGAAGAAGAGTGTCTCTATCAGCTGCGGCCTTGGCAGGGTACAATTGAAGGGACACACAGATATAGAGAACATGCCGTCTTTAAGGTTTTTGAGGCAAGCTGTCTTTTTGATTGCAATAATATCCTCAAAACACCCACCCAATAGAATTCCTCTGTTGCTACCAAAGTGGCCGATTGTGCATTGGGTGATACAGCGGGAGAAAGTGTAGCTGATGAATGGGCAGCAATAAGAAGAATTCCAAATTAGGTGGTGGGGTAGGGTGTGAGGTATAGCTGATTTTAGATAATGCCCTCTTGTACTGCTGCCACTCTTGTCGCTTCTTCCTTCTCCTGGTCCTCTGCTCAGCTGCCAGTTGGTTGGCTGGTAATGGTGGCTGGCTATCCACTGGTTGTTGGTGATGGTTACTAATCTGCTCGTCTACAGTCAGGGTGGCTGGCTTCATGTTTATGAGTTGGCAGACCCCCTGTTCTATGTGGCTTAGCTGCAGAATGAACCAACAGGAAGTCTATTTTATATGTTTTAATTCTGTGTTATATTTTAATATCCATGTTATAAATTTGTATTACATTTAGCATCTTCCATCACCTGTTTTGTTATTGGCTGTCTGGAAGGATTGGGGATTGCGAGGAAAATAGTCTCCATGTATTAAATTTGCCACCGTACTACTGTGGGGGTGGGGCAAAATATGGCTCCATTACAGTGCTAACTGTCGAAACAATTCAGTTTGGATGGTACAAATTGTTTCTCATCCAATTAATTACTGTTTTTTTGGAAGTATAGTCACTGCCACGTGTGCAGGCAAACGCGCCACAAATAGCAAACAAAATGAACAAACAACTTAAAAGATAAAATGCTGAAGAACTCCCTACTTATTTATCAACCAGTCTCATGAGATCTTCCACTTGAATAGTCCTCAACTTCCAACAATGTGGCACTTCTTCAGTACTGCAAGCCTGGATTATATGCTCAAGCCTAGGAGTAGGGCTCAAACCCACAAACTTCTGACTCCCAAGATAGCAGGGCTACTAACTGAGCCAAGCTGACAAGTATAAAGTGTGAGGAAAGAATGAGACAAATTGTGACTTGCTAACCATAAAATTAAAGTCTGCTAGTTTGCATGAAGCAATCTACATACAGAAAGATATTATTGAGCATTGTGAAAATGGATGGAAATTTCTAGCTCCTGCTGTTTTTCAGATTTCCAACCTTTTTGATTTTCCTTTATATCACATTCCAAATGTAGTCTCCTTAAAATAATGCTGTCTCATTTTGAGCAACAGCAACCCTGGAATAGGTTAAATTTCTGTCAAAGCACCAGTCAGTTTATTTTGTTTATCTACTGAAAACCTGCATCGATATTGCTGCTGTTGCTAAGCTACAGGTTTATATAATATGAGTAGGAGGGAGTTCTTTCGTTGAGAATCTCTTTTACATAATAGGCAGCGCGAAAGTGAAAACTGTTGGCAATTTTTTTTCTGTGAACTAATAGACAACCCCCCTTCTCTAACTCATATTCAATTGTTACTCCTATTCAATTGCCTCATTCTCTCCTTTCATCTTTTCAGCAATTATTAAAATAATAGAGGTAGCAGCTGATTATAAGGGGGTTCTGCAGTACTATCAATGTTCTGAAGAAGGTCTTAATGATTCAAGAGCTGCACCAGGCAGACAATACTCCTGATAGCGCTGTGTGATTTTACAGTACTCAAAGTAAAAGATTGAAGTGAGATATAATATTCTTATCACATTATCATTTTCAGCCCATGTGGATCTTGGGGTTTTCTGTATGATGCTGTGTTCAATCAGATTTGTTAGAAATAGATTAGTTCTTCATGTATTCACAAAATCTCCCCAGGTGTTTGGAGCCAAAACTCTAGAAGTAGTAACTTGGTTCACAAAAAAAATCTTATTTGGTATTTACAGAGAAAAAGATGCTTATTGGAGTTCAAAATACATCAACTTCAGTAGAAAACCACTATTACAATGTTAAACTGATCTATTTAGACAAACTTAAACAGATTCACGCCTGCAAAATAAGAACTGGAGTGAAAAAAAGCAAATTAACAATGCAAATTAATAACTTCAAATATCTTTCTTAAAATGATGATTTTGCAAGGTTTAAAGCCATGAAAATATACCTTCAATTTCATTGTTGTCCTTGCTGACCTTAATGGATTTTGATCTATTGTTCAACTATAGAAATAGCAAATGTTGAAATAGCAGTTGTCAACTAGTTTTGGATATAAAATTGTATCCATTACGAGGTGGTTTAAAAACTTCAAGCCTATTTAAAGTAGGATCCTTACAGCTAGTAGGAAGAGACCCTTTTAACCCATCAGTCTAGGCTGGATTATGATGAATCATGCTCCCATTGTGAAGAGACACTAGTGTAACCCAAATACCCAGCACTAAATCAAAAGAGCGTATGAAGAAATCCCAGCCTAGAAAAAACAAAATGTAAGAAAACTGGAGATAATTATCGTACAGTCAAATGTACATTATTACCTAGTCCGAAGGATTTGGGGGGACTTTTTTTCCCTTAACAGGATGTGGGTGTCACTGCTACTTGAACCAATGTTCCCAGGGCATTAGCCTGGGTCCCTGGATTACTCGTCCAGTGACCTTACCACTACACCACTGTCTCCCCAATTAATTGAAGGTATTATTAGATAATGTAAAATTGGTCCTAGGCTTGCTTTTACAAAGAAAAATATGGGAATTGTCAAATTAAAGCTCAGTTTTCTAAGGAAGTTGCAAATCTCCTGCCTTAGATGTTCCACCCCATGTTCCCCACTGAACAGACAGGCCCTCGGGCTTTGAAAGTGGAATTTTGTAACTAGCCATTGTTAGGTACATCATATGGTGCCTTGTGGCTTTGGTTTAATGTAAGGAAGTTCTGTAAAGAAGAACTTACTTCACTGTGAGGAAGTGTTGTATGGCCACTCATTTCAGCACCAAGATTGAGACTGGAATTTCACCGCAAGGGAAGATCACATTTCATGGGACTCACGCTGGTGCTCCAAAGATCAGTTTCATTATTCTGCCTAATCTCAGTGATTTTGACCAAGTGAAAAAATGAAATTTGTACTTTGATTGAACTAGAATGGTAAATGGAGATATGGATTTTTAAAAAGTCATATTCAGTTCTCACTTTTTTGTAACACTTATTGGGTAGAAATGTTTGTAATGTATGTTGCTTGGTGGTGGTGGTGTGTTATAGTTCACTCAGGGAGTCCAAGTTGCTTTGGTAACGTGCACTTTTTACATGCATGTTGTAGTCTGGAGCTATGGATAGTGATGGCCGAGGGTCCAATGTTCTTTCTATCACATGGCTGGCCAGTAATCTCCCCTGCTCTTACTGTTTGTCATTGGTTTGTGCTACAGGATTTGCAGGTTTGCATTCAACCTGTTTGGCTGCATTATGAACACGCCTTCCTTGACCATCAAATCCTGGGATGGGACTTGAACCTGAAGCTTCTGGCTCAGTGGCAGGGATGCCACCCACTACACCACAAGACCTCCTATATGTTGCTTACACAGAATTTACAGCACAAAAGCAAGTCATTTGGCTCAACTGGTCCTTGCCAGTGTTTAAGCCTCACACAAGCTTCTTCCCATCCTTCTTTCTCTAATTATGCCTGGATAACCTTTTGAAAATAGTTCTGTCTTCACTCCTATTTTAGGTCCCCATATATCTCTGCTCATGATTACTTTCCCCAATTCACATCTGCCTAAAAGATTTGCATTTGAAATTAATTTATATTTCAGGTACTGAAAGATGTTCTGCACTGTTTTCCACTCCAGGTAAAGGGGACCTGATTGGTGCAGACCTTTCAACCAAAGGCCGGGTGATTAAAACAAATGCTGATGTCAAAGCGTTAACTTACTGTGACCTTCAATACATCAGTCTGAGAGGCCTGAGTGAGGTATTGGAACTTTATCCTGAATATTCAAGCAAATTCCTCGCTGACATCCACCATGTCCTGACCTTCAACCTTGAAGAAGGGCGTGAAGCATTGGTAAGAGCAAACCTCTAAAAATATTTGTGTTTTTGAAACACAATTGCCTGTTTGTGTGTTTGGGCTCAGGCATGAAGGTTGGGGGCTTCCACTGCAGTTTCTGCCAGAGACCTGGGTAATTTGGATGCAAACCAATAGTTTAGGGCAGAGGGCATTGTGCAAATAACTACAGTACTCCCAAGTCTCCTCAAACTTTTACTGCTGTCCATTAAGCTCTCCAATAAAATGAATGACCGCCCACAAAACTGGCCACACCCCCAACTGTCACATTCAAGTTGCTTCCAACTGTTCTTGGAGGAAATGGCTATGATTTTTTCTGATGGGCTATCGTGGTTTTTTGAGTGTTTTTTCTTAACTCCCTGAGACCTATTCTGCATTTTTTGTTCCTTTGGTTACATTGTAATGCATTGTATGACATAAATATAATTTTGTGTTAAAAATTTAAAATCACCCTTGATTATAGGTTCTTAAACGTGTGCCTGAATGATGGGTAAAAAATTAAAACTTAAATTTTCACTTTCAAAGAAAAAAAAATATGGTGTGGGTTTGGTGTTTCCTAATTGTTTACACTGATTTCTAGTCTTTTTCACACATTTTACAATTTATGTTTGGGCACATTTTAATGAGTTTGGCAGGATACTTGTATATAACTTGACATGGTTGCACTTTTCTGGGTTCCACCCCTGGAATAAAGGTCTGGCCAATCTGCCTCTGTGAAGTACGTTTCCTTAATTATCAATAGAAACTGTTCCTTTCTTCCAAGAAAACTATTTGGAATCCAACCTACATTGATAAGCACAAAGACAAAACAAAGCCTAAAGAGTAGTGAGTCATTAAAGTTATTCATCGGAATGTGTCATCACCGAATGTGTCACCCCGTATGAATTATTGAACTCATTTGAGCATCTCACTTAAGATTTGGTTTAAATGCATTGCACTATACATCCAGATTCATTTTTCAAATTTTTCTACCTTTAAACTGCCTGAATCTAAATAATTCTGGAAGTAATACATTGTTGGATCTTCTTGGAATTTCTCCAACTCTTCCAACCCAAACATTCAATGTGGAGAATCATAAGGTGTTGGAAGAAAAAGTTACATTTAGAACACTACTGCGACTTAACATGGCTAAAAGATAATTTTAGGACTGATATCAGGGAGTTCTTTTTTTGTGGATAACGTGAGCACCACACAGAATAGACTTCTGTATAGGTGAGTGGAAGTAAACATTCCGGGACTACTGGAGAATGTGATGGGGAAACTATAGCATAATTCTGCATGAATGAGCTAAGAATGGCAAAATGGCCATCCTCAACTGTGTCTGCCTTGTGTTGTTATGTGACTGCATGTCAAGTTCAGTAAATTGGCTGCTGAGCTCCAAAAGAAGCCATCTTATTTTCAGTTTGCTTCTCAGAGATTTTTGTTGAATAATTAGTGAATTGTCCAGTCAATTTTAATGCCAAAAAAAACTAATTAAAAACAAGATTGGGAAAGAAATCTGAAGATCAATGAATGAGATTGGATCATCATCAACACACAGCATTGCATTAAAGTCATGACACCTGGTGTTTTGTTTGCAAGCAACACTTACCACATCATCTCACTGAAACTCTTCTTTCCATGTGCTTACTCTTAACTGGGTAGTTTATTAAAATTATTCCTTGCTAAAACCATCCTAATCTGATCTGTCAGATTAACTCCAAAAACATGTTCATATTGAGTAAATATCTAAATTCGGCTGACTCATTCCAGATTCAAGATTTCAGCGTGAAGAGTCACTAAATTATATGCAATCTATGTCATTTGCTCTGCAAGTTTTTTTTTGCCAAATATCTAAATGATGTTGCCTCATGGCCATTTTTTTCTTCTAATTGGGTGGGTGGAGCAGGAGAACTGAGTTTCAACTGAATGATAAATTCACATTCCAACTGTTCCTGTTTGGTGTTAAAGAAGAGGAGTACATTCAATAATGAAGAGAGGTAAGTAACACCATCTGCGCTCAGGTTAACGATGGCCAGTCTTAATAAGTCACTAAGTCACGAAGGTACTCCACATCTGCAGCAGTTTCTGCTTTGTGGCAATTGACTCTGCTGTGTAATATAGGAATTAGTTTTCTGTTTTTAACTCCTCCCCATTAATCCACTGATCATGAGAAAAGCATGGCCAATTTATCAGTAATTTAAAAAGAAACGTTTTTTTCTGTATGTTTGAAGCATCTTTGCTGCCTACTTCATTGGCCGTAAAGCGCTTTGTGACATCTGGTGGTGGTGAAAGTGCTATATAATTGCAAGTCTTTCTATTTTATCTTTCCTATTTGCTCCACACTGACCAATCATAGTGCAAAACCAGTAACAGTAAGCAGCTATTAGTTACCAATATAGGGACTGGCAACAAAGTACTTTTAAGACTTGACCAGCAGTAGCATGGGATGAATAGCAGGATCTCAACCCAAGTGATAGCATGAGGAGATCAGCGAGTAGAAGCAGTAGGGGCTCAGTGTCCTGGCTCTGACAGCATCATGAATAGTGAAAGTTGTGCACCAGAACCCTGGACAAACTGTGATCAACATCACATAGTAAATATCACATCAATAAATGCAAAAGAGAATTGTGCTTGTGCCCTTACACGGGCAAGATGTAAAGGCCTCATTGCTGCATTAAATATCAGTGGTCTGATTGCTAAAGTGACCACCCAATTGTTTTTCCTGACATCCACCTTGGCATTTTCCTTGGCAGCTCATGTCAGCATTAAGCACTTACTGGGCAGGGGCATCATTAATTAGGCTATGTAGACAAATGCCCTCTGCTTTACCCCTGCAATGTTCAGCTTCAAAAGAGGAACCCTACTGCACCAGTGTGAACCTTTTCTATTTCCTACAGTGCATGGTCATTCTTATGATCTTGTTCATTGATATCCATGGTTTGTTATTGATATTAATGGATGTGATCTACCATTTGTATTGTGAATGCATCCCTGTGAGAAATTGGGTTAGGTTTTCTGATGGCAATTCAAATGGCGATGTCATCAGAGTTACATTAAAACCTAATTTGCAGAAGGAAAATGCTTGGTGCAGGAGGGTTGTACATACATCTAATTGGAACAGAAATTTCCTCTGTCTCTGGTCGTCAAAGTCATTATTTTAGTGGACAATATGGCTGGATACTTGGGGAGGGACAATTAAATAATGGCAGAATTGCTAACTGTCTTCCACAGCTTTAAACCCAGTTTGTTTACGGCCAGAAAAAAAGCCTAACTTGAATATTGATCACATTAAGAGGCGTGTAAAAAGTCCCTTTTAGAGCATGTGTTCCTGTGAAATTCTGTTGAGAGCGGGCTGTTTATTGGTGTATCACACTCTGGCCTACTTACCTAAGTCAACAGCAGAAATCAGATTCAGAACATATCACATGGGACACTATTTTTATGAAGGAATCATCTCATGGGTATACTAATCTGGAATGCATTCCAGAAAATTGTGCTTTAATATTGTTATGATGACAGGGGCTGAGATTGTATGCAGGATAGAAAGTTGGTGGGAGGGTGATGTCTTCACAAAGCTTGTAAAAATGCATCATAAAATCTAATCCAATTGTGTTTAAATGAATGTTTAAGCAATTGCTGAGCTTAATCCAAAATATTATATCCTAGTTGTTAGGATAGTTTAAAATTCATCATTTTATTTTTAGAAGCCTCAGAGGCTCAGTTCTGCAAATGGTAGACATCGGATTGTGAGTGTGTGAGGGCGTGCGTGAGTGAATGTATGAGGGCGAGTATGTGAGGGTGAGTGTGTGTGTGAGTGTGTGTTGTTGTAAGGTTTGGTATCTCACTAAAAGGTCTGGAGGCTTCTGTGATTGAACATAAACTGTCTATTGTTAACACATGACTACATATAAATATCTCCAAGGTATAGCCCTAACTCGGTGCTATCTTCATGCCAACTTCTCTCAGACTCTCGCTACACACAATCTACCATCATGTGATTCTCTGCATCATTATATGGGCAGTTCTGTTGCCCCCAGTCCCACATTAACCCTTACTAACCTGAAAACGCTTATATTACACCTCCCCCAAGTCCTTACCCACCATGTTTACAATATAATATTTCCATGCTACCCCTTCTCCCCCATGCCTCTGACTTTATAAATTCAGACAGTCTGGAGACTTTATGACTGTTCCAAATCTTGTTCTCTTCCCATTCGGAATAGTGGTAGTCTTGGTTCTTTTGGGCTGACTTTGTTGGTGCAGAGTTGAAATTGTAATACTCGATGTTCCAAACATTCGGGTTTCAACATCTGGCGTGCCTCTTGCGCTCTTTAGTGTTATGTTTTTCTTTGTCAATAATCCATCTTCTTTGATTGGATACCATGGGCTTATCCTGTTCCTTCCGGAGGGAATGTTCACTCTGTTCATCTTTAGAATGGACTCGGGCTTTCTTTTTCCATGGGGTCTGCCATGTTCTTCCCAGAAATTAACGTTTCAAAAATGGAACTTTCGTTTCCATTTGTTTCACAATTTTAGTGAAATATTTGTTTACTGTCTAAATTTCCAGTTCTTTTTCAAGCTGATTAATCTTTTCGTTCAGCTCAGCAACTACTCTGGTGAGTTCAGTTGTCTTTGTCTCAGACTTATCTGCGGGACCCTTATACAGGCTCAACAACCTCACCTGGGCATTCAGGTCCTTTCAGAGTCTTTCTTCTATGGTCACTGACTGCTCCTTAGACTCTTTCAATTCACTTATCAGATCCTCAATCTGTTTCTTAGAATTTTCCTTTTCTGTTTTCAAAGTCTGAATTTGCTCTTCCATACAATGCATCTCATCTTTCGTGTTCTTCAGATTGGATCGAAGTTCAAGAATTTAATTGCTCTTTTCACGATGAAGTTCTAACATTCCATCAGTTTTGGTGGTTAATTCTGCATTCAACCAACTGTTCTGATTCATCAATAATTCCTTTTCCTTTTTCAGGCATTTTTCCTGATACTTAATAGAGACTTCTGATTCTTGAAGTTCATCAGGTTCTAATTTTTCATTAGGAAGCTCATTTTCCATACGTGAAAGTTGGTTGTCTACACTGAACAGTTTCTCCTTAGCAGAGCCTAGTTCCTCTGTGCTATCCTTCAAGCTCACATTTTTAATTTTTACTTCTGCTCATTGTTTCTGAGACTTTTCACTCACCTTTGTGAGAACTTCTACTTTCTTTTGAAACTGTTCAACTTTTTCTTAACATTCTAGGTTCTTGATTTTTCATTTTTCAACAACTCAATGGTTCTCAGTAAGCTTTGAGGCATCCAATGCTTTTCCTTCTAGTTCCTTGATCTGCAGTGTTGGATCTATGTTTCCCAACATTATTTCTGTCTTTTCTTTCTTCACCTGCAGAAGAGCTTTGCCCTTGTATTTTATTTTGGTTTCACTGTTGGCCGGGTCTGTGTCCGGTGAAGTCTTAACCTGTTTCAGTTCTGTAATCGTGCTACTCATGACTTCAGCATCCGCTCACAGCTTGGAAAGCTCTATGGTTTGTCCTTTCAATGCCTCTTCTTTTCCATTCAGCTGGTTCTTTAGCCTAACAATATCCAAGGTCATCTTCTCTTTCAATTGGGTTTGCTGCAAAAGTGTAAAGAACTCTTTCCCTGACTGTGAAATTGGACCTGCAAGTTTTCTACTTTTTGTTGCTCCCATACACAAGAATTCTTCATCTTTCCCTTTTACTCTTGCAGTCTTTTACTTTGTAGTTCAATGTCTGCATACTTCTTCATCACTTTTCTCATTCGCCCAGCCCTTACACGCAAATCATTAACAAACTTACTTTCTGTTTCTTCATATATATCTTTGGAAGTGTAATATTTTTCTAAATTTTCTTCCAAATGTCTAACCATTTGCTTTAGCTCTGTAGTCTTTTCCTTGTACCTCTTGGCTTCCCCCTGGAATATTAAACTTTGCCAAGTCTTCTCTGCCAATTGGTTCATCAGTTCCTTCGGAATGACATTAAATTCATTTTGCTTTTCTTTGTAATCCTCCAGAGGGACAAACTTTGATCTGAGGGATCCTTGTAGCGTGTGAAGGTCCTTCAACATGGTTTCCCTTTCTTTGCGAAGTTCAATTGCTTTCTTGAGTTTGCTTGTAATTCAACAGAGTTTTCTCAGCTTTTTTCTGCTCTTCCTCCATTCTGCTGGTCAAGGCAGCCTTCATTTCTTTATGCTGCTGAAGGGTTATGTACACTTTTTGCACTTGATCTTGAAGGATGATTAGCTGTTCTTTCAACTATCCATTTTCTTGTTGACCTCTTGCTAACTTATGCTGCATGTCAGCACATTACTTTGTCACTACTGATAGTTCCAACACAGCTTTTTCTGAAGTAGTATTCAATATATTTTTAACTCCCCATGTTTCTCTAGAGGCATGTACTGATTCTTCAAAGAGTCTTTCAGGGCATCGGCTTCTTTGAGCACCTTTTATGCCTGATGTTGTACGTGGCTGTACTTCTGGTTCAGTTCTGCTAACTCAGCCTTGATAGGAACATTTTCCTGTGGAACAGCTTCATTTTCTTTTGCAGATTTTGTCACTTTTGGCTTACATCAGTTAACTTTCCTCACGCACCATCATCTGCTCGCTCCATGCTGCCACTTGCTGTTGCAGTTTGGGCACTGTGTCGGCATTTTCAAAAAGTTCCATTGTAAGTCTTTCAGCTGCTTGTCAGACTCTTCTTTCCTCTGCACTAAACTCTTTGGCTGGTACAGTTGATTGCGCTGACATGGTCTGTGACCATCTTGCGTTTTGCTTGGGTATTGTCTCCCTTGCCCTGGGGTCTGTTTGCCACTTTGGTGCATTATTGGGGGGGTGCTAGACCTTCTTTTAAGGTCAGTGCTCTCCACAGCTTGGGAGTTTAAAATACTTTTAATATCTCACCAAATGTGAGTGAGGATTCAACTATACCTTGTCGGATGTTTCGCCAAATAAGTACAAGAATATATTAACTTGCACTTCCTCTGATTTCCTGCTTAATCCTCATGTACTCCTGTAATCTAAATTTTTTTTCTCCATGACACCCAATATTGCACCTGGTCTGACCCTTGCATGAGCTTAAATTGGTCTGGTAGTTTGAATTTACTATCCATGGCTGTTTTACAGAACAGTGACTGTGGGTGTTACTGTGCAGTCCATGCACAACGTCACACAAGAGGGAGTTGAAGCTTTAAATTCTTTTTCAAGATGGCACCACAGTAACTATTTATTTTTTCTCTTCTTCCCAATGCTTATCAGGTTTTGTTGGGTTCTGCAGGAAACCTCTTAAACTAACAGTTTTAGCCAGCGATTTGCTTCTCTGAGTTTGGGGAAATCGATTTGAAGGCAATTTTTTTTTTGCTCTGCCTTCTGTGTTAAATTTTTTCATCATTCAGTCGAGATTGGCTACCACATGACTGCACTGGCCTGGCTGCAGCATTCTTCCAGCTGTACTGGTTAAACAATTGGTAAGCTCTACCTTATCCGTGCGCTAGTTATTTTTAAATGGTTAGTTCAGCTTTTTTTCTGTATTTTGCTTACCCTTTTTGTGGTCTGGTTAGGTAATTTGACTCTGCGTTCGATCACGTCTGGCAATGGATCTCCACGTGCTCTGGTGGATTCCTTTTCAGCTGCACAGTGGATCTTTCTTCTGCCCCTCAGCCTCTGCCTGCAGTGGAGTTTTTAGGTGATCTCCAGCTGTGTCTTCAAATTAGGTGCATTTTGCTCAGGTCAGGCTGCGGTTCCTTTCCTAATTCGTGTCTTGGGATTTTGGGGTCCTTCACCAGCTCAGGGATTTCGGGGTCCTTCACTTGCTGTCACCACACTGTAAGCTCATTTGGTGTCTCAGTAAGAAGTCTGGAGGCTTGTGTGGTTGAACATAAACTGTTTACTGTTAACACAGAACCATATACATATCTCCAAGGTAGAGCCCAAACTAGGTGCTATCTTCATGCTAAAGTGCTAGAAGCTACTTATATTAATACAAAGAGCCCTGTTCTTTGCAGACAGAAAGAACATGAACACACATTGTGCTTGTATCAACTGAACAAAACAGGTGACGGCCATTCTCTGATTCATTCCCCAGGGCAATGCCTTGACCAATCAAAGTCAACCTGCCTGGTTTGAATTTAAACAAAGCTTGACAGTTAACTGTCAGTCATCAGTTAACTGGTGCATTCTCCATGGCAACGCCTCTACTGATTAAAGTCCGCTCACCAGCCAGTCAGCGCCCTCTTCTCATGAAGTATAAATTGTTGTTCCCTTTACATTTGCTATTCTTGCACATGTCCTGATGAGTGCAGGATGAAAAGCTTTGACCTGTCTCTTTTTTCAGTGATTTATTTAGTTCCTTTAATGGCATCTCAAAGGGTTTTTTAGCCAATGAAGTAGTTTTGAATTATTAGTTCAGGAGTCTGGATTACTTATCTAGTAACATAACTGCTGCACCACTGCACCAAATGTTTTTATATATCACCTTCCTATTACATTTCATATTGTTAGTAGTTAATATGTAATGCCGGTTATTCAGACCTCCCACCATTGGTGGCACCCGTGGCATGATCCACCCAGGCCTGTCCACCATTTTTGTTGTGTTACAACAAACACAATTTCTAAAAAACGAACCATTTCCTCCAACTAACTATGAGTAAAATCTTGGGAGGCTGTTACTATGTGAAGAAATATTCTACACATCTGAGAACTTATCTGACTTTTCTTGCACTGTTGCAGTTTTTATTGCACTTAACAATGTGGTAAAAGTAAGTTTCTTACAGAAAGAACTGCCTTGCCTTACATTACATCATCACCATGCCAGTATAATTCAAGGATGATTTATATGTGTGAGTTTTGTCCCACTAAGATGGGAATCAAATTTCACATTGATCCCAGTTCAGAGGCACTGGAACACAAGGGCAGATTCAAGCCGGCATCTCTATTCCAGTATTTCCTGTTTGACTCCCTGGAAACTCGAAATGTTACCAGCACTTGTCAGCTGGCTTCCTGCCACATGCGCCAAAAGCAAGTGTTTGCCGCATTCTGCTGCAAACATGATGGCGGTGGTGTTAGTATTTCAGCACGATTTCAGTAATTAAAATGACTTTTCAATAATGGAATTGCAACTGAACAAAATGTAAGTTTATTTGTCCAGATTTATTGCCCAGCATTGCACTTTGTGCAAGATTATGACTGTCTAAGCAGGAAATTCACACAGCCTACTCCTTACTAATCCCCAGTACTCTGCTGGACTCTACAAGCTTATTACTCTCAAGTGTTCAGGATGTTGGTAGCTTGATGCGATCAAAGGTAGTTGACAGTTTAGAGGATCAAATGGAGAAATTGTTCTGTGCTCAATATTAATAACACCTTTTGTTTTGGTGGGATTACCTCGTGTCATAATTCCTCTGTGCCTGCAGGTTAGAGCTAACAGCCTATGTTTGTGGGAAGATTATGTTAATCAGACACAGGATGGGGGAAAATTGCCTCTGGTAATATCTTTCCATGTTACAAAATGGCAATTAAGGAGCAGCTGTTCCCACACAATGCTGTAAAATCAAAAATTGATAAACATTCCCTCAGAGCAGCTGGTGAGAGGAAGGTCTTGGGCTGTTTAATTTCCTCTCCACACTGTGGCTATAGTGTTGGTGATAAATTAATGTCTGTCCTATTTTAAAACAATTGTTAACTGAAATGAAATTCCAGATCTGCTTCACATTGTACAGGAGTGATAACCCTGGAAGTAGTGAATATATAAAATACCTGAATATTCCAAGTGGGAAATTTTAATGTGTAAGTGGGTTAGTTACTGTTGCTATTAAGAAATAATTCTGACCACTGTGTCCCTGCACAAATTAAATCCTATCAACTTCCCGCAGCACAATATCCTCCCATATCTTCAATAAAGGAAGTAGCCAGACATGCTGGGAGATGACCTTTCCCACTTGGAGGCTGCAGGTTAACAGGACAGTCATGGCCATAAGGTTGTGGCACACAATATTGTTAATAAGGTGCAAGGCATTATCTTCTAGGCAGGTGACAGGTGGATTGATTTTAGTGCTTTTCCTCGAAAAACAATACTGTCACGATGAATTGCATTGCCCATTGTGACATTCCCATTTCCTACAGCAGCCGTGCTTAGGGATTATTGGAGTCACTGCTGACTAGGCTGTTACCTGGACATATTTGTGCTATGAGCCCAGCCCCATCAGCCTGTGGGTAAAATCTGCTCGAACTAATTTTAATTAACATCTGGCATCAAAACGAGACCTTCCTCTCATCATTTTTGGCTGTCCCATGTCCTGGAGTTTGAACACAGACATTATCACCCACTTTTTAACCAGTTAAAATCAAAGGTTATCAAAATAAACTTATTAGCTTCCTGTCAATCATCTTTCAGTACATTTCCAATACCAGTTACTTTAATATACTCTGGTTGTAACATCAGTCTGATAATCACCGCTAGATTCTCTAAATATAGATTCAGATGTAACTGGCTCACATGGAGCTGCTGATTTGTTCTAGTTTTTTAGATGTTCTTTCACAGGATGTGGGTGTCACTGGCTGGGCCAGCATTTATTGCCCAGCCCTAACTGCCCTTGAGAAGGTGGTGGTGAGCTGCCTTCTTGAACCGCTACAGTCCATGTGGTGTAATTACACCCCACAGTGCTGTTAGGGAGGGAGTTCCAGGATTTAGACCCAGCAACAATGAAGAAAAGGGGATATAGTTCCAAGTCAGGATGGTGTGTAGCTTGGAGGGGAACTGGTAGGTGGTGGTGTTCCCCTGTCTCTGCTACTCTTGTCATTCTAGGTGGTAGAAGTCGTGGGTTTGGAACATGCCGAAGGAAGACAGTTGACTGCACAATATTAATTGCATCTATTGTTTTCACAGGGAATCTCAAAATTTGCCAAATCCCCAAGACTTTCTCAGGTATGGTGGCTATTTTATTCTGCATGCACTAAGTCGTTTATTGTGGTGTAAACTTGGGGTGGTAATGAGCAATAAATTGAACTGGGAAACAAAGGGAATTGTTTGACAATCCTGAGAAAATTTTGGAAAATCTCATTCTGTACTTATATTGAAGTTATTGATCTGAGATAGGCAGTTCTCACATTATCTCATTAGTACTCTCTGGTGTCAACTGCAATTCCATCTCAGAACCTGCTCACAGTATTTGTGGTTCCAAGTGCACACAAAGCTCTCCAGAATTCACAAATTAGTATTAATTAACTCCATTGTTATGTAAAAGATTCTTAATCAGTTCCCAATAGCTTTAAAATCTAGGCTTCAGGGGGCTTCCTCAACTCTTTATACTCTTAGTTTAACAGGGTGCTGGTGTTATACCCACTATAGTGATAAATTATACATTGGTTTAGGACAGTATTCTCCAAGGGCTCTCCCACAGAGCCGTTCCAGAGTCAGGTCAGGACCCGACTCCATTTTAGTTCAAAGCTCTCACTCCCCCTCTCACTTCAGCTCACCAACAAGCTGGGAAGATATTCATCTTCTCTCTCTGGACTGGATTTGAACCCAAGTGTCTGAATCGAAAGGATGGTAGGAGAATTTTTGCCAGAGGTGCTCATTCTGTCTCACTGCAACTTTGGCAGCAGATAAGCGGAAACCTTGAAGGCACAACATAAATGTTGCTTATGGTCATTTTCAGCCATTTAACCTGTTTTCTCGGGAGTTCAACTGATCATCTTCCAAAGTGAGGGCAGTAAATCAGGAGAACTGCGAGCAAAATTTCAAGCAAAGGATCCTAACCAACTGTGTCACACAAATTGTCCCCACTTAATTTTTATTACAAAAACCTTCAAAGTGTAAAACATTTTTTTCTCAGCCTAAACATCCTGAAAGCCTCTTACATCCTTGCCATATATTCCAGAGCCACCTGCTTTATGCTTCCTGTTGAGGTTGAACCATTCTTGTATTTATTATCATTGTGGTCAATTTTGCTATGCAATTGGAGATGAATGATGTGTCCGGTTATGACAACTTTCGATCCAGAAGCAGGACAGTAAGGAAAATTTGTAATTTCTCTAAAATATCTGTGGAATCTGTAATTGTATTTTAAAGAATGTTTGAAAAAGACCCTTCAATTGTATAAGGATCAATTGTAATTTTCTTGAATCATAAGAAATACTACTCCATGTGACCTGGTGACCCTTGACTTGAAAGGTATACCAATAGGAAGGTAGTTAAAATACAAAAAGCCATGTGGTGCAGATACAGAGTGGGCAAACAAAGAAACCACTGCTATAAATAAGATGGGAGAGCTGGAGGCAGAAGTCGATCAGAACACAGATGCAGATACAAAGAGAAAACAGACAGAGACAGAAAGAGGAACACACTGAATTATTGTGAGGAAAGGAAGTAAATCTTTCTCAGGAAGAGGTCAGCTTTTTTGTTTGGCAGAAAAGGAGACAAGATCTTGGAGGCACTTTGCGAGCTGGCTAAAAAGGTCTAAAACTTGGAAGGCAATATAAATAGCTCAGAGAGGCTAAAGAGCTGGATGTTTTACCAGAAGGAGTCAAGCTGTGAATCAGGGTGTTATTGGTTAGTTGGTTAAACAGGAACTTTGGAAAGCTGCACCATCAAGACTGGCAATACAAATCACAGATCACAGATCAAATGGCACAGAAGAAGGCCATTTGGCCTATCATGTCTGCACTGACTCTTTGAATGAGCAATTCACCTCATACCATTCCCCCACCTTCTCCCATTTTCAGATAACAGTCTAATTCCCTGTTGAATTCTTCAATTGAACCTGTCTCCACCTCATTCTCAGGCAGTGCATTCCAAACTGTAACCACTCACTGCATAAAAAAATTGCTCCTCATATCACTTTTGTTTCTTTTACTAATTACTTTACATCTGTACCCTCTCATTCTTGATCATGAGTGGGAATAGTTTCTCCCTATCTACTCTGTCCAGACCTCTCATGATTTTGAGTACCTCTATCAAATCTCTCAACCTTCTTTTGTTTCAGGAAAACAGTCCTAACTTCTCCAATCTATCTTTATAACTGAAGTTCCTCATCCCTGGAACCGTCCTCATTAATCTTTTCTGCACCCCTTCTAATCCCTCCCCAACCTTCCGAAAGTACGGTGCCCAGGACTGGATGTAATACTCCAGCTAAGGCTGAACTAGACTTATACAAATTCAACGTAACCCCCTGCTCTTGTACTCTATGCCCCTGTTAATAAAGCCCAGGATACTGTCTGCTTTATTAACTGCTCTCTCAACCTGTCCTGCCACCTTCAATGATTTATGTACATATGCACCCAGGTCCCTCTGTTCCTCCACCATCTTTAGAGTTGTATCCTTTATTTTGCCTTGTATCTCCATGTTCTTCCTACCAAAATTAATCACCAAGGTCATTAAAATATATCAGGAAAAGCAAGGGTCCCAACACTGACCCCTGGGGAGCTCCATGCTTGTGACCATGTTTGATTTTTCTCTGTTGTATCGAATATTTAAAATGAAATTTACCTTTTTATTTGAAGTATCATTTGCTTGTTAACTCATGTTTAATTTGCATTGGTTCTGATTCGTGTTAAAATAAATGTTACAAAAAGTGGAATCTTGTTGATTTTTTTTTCATTTGGGTGTCATTCGGAAAATGTGGTTATTTGGTTTACAGCCTCCCCTAAGGGGATTGTAACAATATGATATATTATAGGTCCAGGTGGATGTTCTGGGACCCCGGGGCTGAGAAGAGTTAAACATGTCGTCTGAGCACATTTGCAACAACACCTCAAATTCACCCTCCGGTACAGACTTTAGTAGAAATTCCTTTTTCTGGAGTGTTCACAGAAACTTGCTAAACTTGAAAAGGAACACTCTTCCTTGTGCAAAAGGAAAAATTAACAATTAGACCCTTCGCATTCTGTCATGGCTCACATCCCTCTCACCTTGCCACATCCAAGCCGTGAGTGTTTTCCTTTTGTGAATGTAATTGCTAAAGGTATTCAATAATTGGCTCAGTTAATTCAATCTCACTTTCACTGTGACTGCTGACCAGCACAGATCTGGGTGCTGGGTCAGACAGGCACAGAAGGCCCCTGCAGACCCAATTCTTGTTCTCTGCTGAGTTAGCTGACCTGTGACCTCAGCTGAGGAAGGTGTAGAGATGTTGCAGTTGGGTTCAGTGTCTGTACTAGAAAGGGTAAAATTGTGTATGGAGGTTGGGTGACAAAAGGATAGAGCTCACACTCAAATAGCCTTCTTACGTCCTCTGTCCAGTGTCCCATATGAAAAATGGCTACTTAATGAAATACTAGAGGATAGTCACTACCCAAGGAACCATAACTCACCATCATTTGGAAACTCTAAGCGAGGAGGAAGGAAGAAAGTAGGCAAACAAGATGGTTTCACTGCTATATTTTTATGATTAATCTTTTCTCCCTTATAAGACTGCCCACACCCAATGCCAGAAATGTAGGTGCTTTTCTTACATTGAAATAAAGGAGGATGTATACTGACTAGAATGTCACACTAGCACAGTTGCATTCCAGTTCAGCTTGACTTGGAGCAAAGCTTCTCAAGAAATGAGAAAATCTATGAACCCCATCAGCAGGAGAGTTGTTGGGCCAAATTCTTTAAAAATGAAAGGCTGGGAGTCTTTGCATCTTTCACTTAAAAAAAAATGTACAGCCTGATGAGACAATTCTATTTATTTTCTTAGAACCGCTTGGAGAGCAGTGACAATTCCAATAAGAAACTTCCCTCCATTTTGGAAACCGAGGACGAACCAAACGAATACTCACACCTCTCACCAGCAACTAAGACACGGCGGAAGCTCACGTTGCCTGGTTTGAACAGCCCAATCCGACGGGCGTCGCTCGGAAGCTTGCTCGGAGATGACCTCAAGCATTACTCGACGATAAGGCTTGGCAGTCGGTCACCAGCAAAGTGCAGGAGTGGGGGAAGCCCCCAACACAAGAAGGAAGACACCACATCTAATGGTGGAAATGGTAATGCACGAAAGCCAGCAAAACTACTTCTACCATCTCTAAACTGCTGTGGACCTCCAGACCTAAGTCCTAGGTATGACTCCAAAAAAATGTGCTGACAATGTGATATCTCAGTATGTATTATCGTGGCACAGTATCAGTACCACTGCAACAGGAGGAAGAACGGAAAAATATCTGTGAAAAAAACACTCAAGTTGTGCAAGTGCACCAGTGTATTTCCAACAACCCAATTTACACAAGACCATAGCCAGGATTTTATAGCCTTGCCACAGTGAGTCTCCCCTATGGAGGATGTGGTGAGCCATTTAAATCTCCATTCAGTTCAGTGGGACCGTAATATCCCGCCGGGCGGAAGGGGCCGGAAAATCCTGGCCCATGTGATTTATGGTAAATTTGGGCATTGATCAGTTCTCTTACTGATTAATACAAATGTTATGTAACATTTTACTATTTAGTCAATAGGATTGGGGAAGTCATCTGCATTGGTAGCAAATTCTGCAAACTAATTTATAGACCAGGTGCCAGAATGAGTCTAAGATGATTCCCTCGGATTTGTCATGTTGGTGAATGATGGAAACAAATCACTAAATGAACTAAAGGCAAAATACTGCGGATGCTCGAAATCTGAAACGATAACAAAAACTGCTGGAAAAACTCAGCAGGACTGACAGCCTCTGTGGAGAGAGAGAGACAGAGTTAACGTTTCGAGTCTGTGTGACTCTTCATACGGACTTGAAACATTATCGCTGTCTCTCTCTCTCTCCCTCTCTCTCTCCACAGATGCTGTCAGTCCTGCTACATTTTTCCAGCAGTTTTTGTTTTCGTCACTAAATGAACAAGCTGATTTTATTTGTGGCAGACTTGGGTCGATGTGTTTTCCGCACACAATAGATGTCGGGGAAGTTTCAGAATAAATGTAGACGTTTGGAGGTGAAATTTCCCTTTTAAAGAAATGGAGAAGCTTGCCTGATCTCCTCCATAATTCACAGTCAGGAATAGCATTGGAGCAATAGGCATGGTTTCAAAACGCACAGTTTTTGAAATGATTTCATTTGTGAGTCATCGCTAGAGAGAAAAAAAACCTCCTTTGTTTCTCTTCAAAAGCGGAATTTCACCATGACCTTGGTCAGGCTGATTATTGTGGCGTTCAGTTGCAAGGCAATGACCATGTTATTTATAAGCATTTTATCCAAGTGAGAAAGTAAATACAGAACCCTTTTATACACTGATTTTTCCATCAGATGTATTGACTGTCCCTGACAAAACAATCTGAGACACAGAAGCAGGGTTCAGAATGTTCTTGTCTGCATTCTGTCTCCTCAGCTACAAAATGGACCTCAATTTTCTATAATATTGGAAATAACTCAGTGGCCCTGCCATGCGATTCTCTCTGATCCATTAGAATCAAAAAGGTTCCTTGTAAAGTACTCATTTTGGTGAGAGTGTGGAGATAGGTGCTAAGTGGGTACTGTGTTAATAAGACAAGCCTTCTTGACAATCTGGATTTACCACATCATTTTGGTCTTAATTGCTAATTACCATAATTTGAACTTGCTTGAAGGTGCTGAAGCAGGCACCTGATTAGGTACTGTTTTTGTGAAGTGGTATATTTTTTATATTCATTCACAGGATATGTGAATTCATAGGAGTATCGCCAGTAAAGCAGCATTTATCGCACATCCCTAATTGCCCTCAAGAAGGTGGTAAGTTACCTTCTTGAATACAACTGAATGACTTGCTGGGCCTCATCCCCATCATGGTCGCCTTCAAGGACCTCCTCACCCGCATTACCGTCAAAGTCCTCCTCATTGGAGGAAACCTCCAGTTCCTCCATCTCCTCCTCAGCCAGCTCCTCTCCCCGTTGCAGCGCCAGGTTGTAAAAGGCGCAGCAGACGACGACGATGTGTGACACCCTCTGTGGACTGTATTGCAGGGCTCCACCAAACCGGTCCAGGCACCGGAATCTCATTTTCAGCATTCCAGTGGTTTGCTCCACCAAGTTGT
This sequence comes from Cetorhinus maximus, assembly GCF_964194155.1. Lineage (NCBI taxonomy): Eukaryota > Metazoa > Chordata > Chondrichthyes > Lamniformes > Cetorhinidae > Cetorhinus > Cetorhinus maximus. The sequence goes on from NC_135903.1 coordinate 1,390,550, forward strand.
GAGCTGCAGCATGAGCCTCATTATAGCGTCACTCTGCTGCAGTCTGAGGCCGCTGCACGGGTGTCATCAACCACGGCATCTGCAGGTAGTCCTTGTCCCCGAGGAGCTAACCCTGCAGCCTCTGTGGACCCTGGAAGAGTTCAGGGATCTGTGACCGACTGAGAATGAAGGAGTTGTGCACAGTCCCTGGAAACCGTGCGCAGACCTGCAGGATGAGTTTGTGGTGGTCACACACCAGCTGCACATTCAGTGAATGGAATCCCTTGTAGTTGACATATTTGACCATGTGTTGTGACGGAGATCTGAGCGCCATGTGAGTGCAGTCGATGGCACCCTGCACCTGTGGGAAACCTGAAATATGGGCAAATCCAATTGCTCTTTCACCCTGGCTGTCCTGGTCCAGGCGAAATGCACAAAGTTGTGTGGCCCTCGAGAAGATGGCACCTGTGAGCTCATGGATGCATTTGTGGCTGGAGGATTGTAATATCCCACAGAGGTCACCTGTGGAGCCCTGAAAGGAGTCACTGGCATAGAAATTGAGCGCCACGGTCACTTTCACAGCCACTGGCAGTGGATGCCCTCATGTCCCCGTGACGCCAAATCCTGCAGTAGCTGGCAGATGTGACCAACCAGTTCCCTAGACATGCACAGTCTTCGGTGGCTCTGGTTCTCAGTCATCTGCAGCAATGGTTGGCAGCATCTATAGACCCTGGGTTCGCTAGGTGCCAACCAGCGACAGCTCGCTGTGGCTCTTCAGTGGCCTGTGTGGGAGCCCCAGCTGCCCCTTCTTCCAGAGGCTGCTCCCTCTGCACAGCCAGGCACCTCAGTCACTCACTTTTCCATCGTCTCCGCTCTCTGTAGGCCATCAGGCATACAGCTAGTTCACCAGGCTCCATGATCCTGATTTACTCCTCCTGTAGAATGAAAGAGAGAGACACATGGGTTAACTGTCTTGGTTAAGTCTGAAGACCCCTTAATGCATCCCGGAGGGCGCTGGTCACCACTTGGATGGCCAGAGTTTAGTGCGCTGCATGGCTGCCCGAAACCCCACCCACCTCCGCCCCACTCCACCTGACTGATTGGCAGCAGCTTTGCCCATTGGACTGCAGGCTGTGCTCTCAGCTCAGGCACAGGCATTCTCCTAACCCGCACTGCAAGGCTGCACTGTTAGCTTGAACCATGGGCGAGACTGATCCAAACCGTGATGATGACATTGCAAAGGGCTGTGAGTTTCTCCACCAGAGACTACTCCATGGCCAGCATTAGCCAGGAGATTGTACAATGTGCTCAGTCATCCAACTATTCTGTCATCCACTAAAGCGCTCTTTAGTTTGCAGTCTGTGCCCGAGGGGTGAAAAGCTCTGGTGCACTTGGTGGCACTTTGATGCCTCTGTGTTGCTTGTGTGGGCAGAGAAGCTAGAGGCCCAACTCCAATCATGTCAATGTGTCTGCGCCTGAACTGTCTCAGCTGCAGAGGAAAGGTCACTTTATACAAGGTGTCCCTAATGCACGGCCGCTTCCCTCACCCACCTGCCAACCCCCCCACCCTGCAAATGCTTGTGCGCTGCCTTCAACCACAGGACACCCCTTCCACCACCCCCCCCACCAACGCACCTCAACCGCAAGGTAGCCCTTTCCCCCAACCCCCCTCCAACAATGTGCCTCAATGTTGAAGTCCAACAGGCGACCCGGATGAGAGCTCCTCAATATTACTGTGCACTCAACTCCAAGTTCAACCTCAAAGTGCAGCCCGCCAAGTGCACGCGTTTTATATGATGTTGTGAAACACATTGGCTTGGAAACATGCCGACGTGGGCAGACGATCCAGCGGGAGAGGGGAAGGTGAGTCCGGTGGGCTGGGCTTATAATGATATGCAGATGTATTACAATGAGGCTACCGATGTCTGATAGCGGGAAACGTGGCCTTCCATCAGCGGGCGGAGCGGACAATTGCAAACTGGTTTCACTATGTCGTGAAACCGATTTTTGGCTATATTGTCCGCTCATGCCACCGAACATGCCTGACGCCAGTGGGCACAGACGTTTCATTCTTAAATTAAAAAAGAAATATCTAATTGGGAAGATATGGAAAGGATGGCATCTCATTACTGTCTAACTGTAATTAGCAGGTACCATTGTCATCCCTTCAGACACGGAGGAGAAATTGTCTGGGTTCCTGTTTGACATCTCCTCTACTTCTTCACTATGAAAGCAAGGAGACTTGACTCCCACCCTCACTCTGAGACCACATCAAACTGACCAAGCACTTTAACGTTGAACTCAAAAATGGATCATTTTTGAATTTTCAGCTTTCTGAATTTGTCTCCTTGCTCCAGGGTGTGCCTTATTGCTAATCTACCACAAATGTAATGAACTGAAGGTTAACAATCATGAAAAATTGTTGCCCAGATAAGAGACATAGATCCGTCAGAGAGGGGTGATTGATGGTTTTAATTATATGTCATTTTGCCTCTCAATAATCTTCACCATTGAGTGTCATTTTCTGCATAGTAAGAGAAATGGAACATGAGCAAGGACTGTGGGCCTGGTGCAATTTTCAGGATGTGCAGACACAGCTAGCTGACATTCAGCCAGAGTGACAATTGCTCATTAATGTACCTTTTTTAATGCACATCACTGAAAAATAAGCGCAGCTTGATTTTATTTAATTGATATTGTGAACTGTGTCACTTTAACAGATCACAAATCACACCAATGTTGTCAGGTCTAAAAATAACAAGTCATGAACTTGCACCCTGAGCTATAGTCTATAGTCTAACATAGGAACCGTACATTCCAATAACGCCTCATATATTGAAGAAAGAGATGAAGTGCGGCAGGGCTTTTACATAGGAATCGGGAGGAGGGAAGGAGTCTTTGCGGCAACAAATTACACAGACCTGCCCTTTGCTTTTTTCTTTGCTAATCCTGAACATAGCATGGAATGTGGGTTAGAAAACTGCGTGAGTCACTGCCAGAGTGAAACATAAAGCAAGCTGATAATTATATTTAATTATCTGGTGCTAAAGTTGCAAGGAAAACTTAGGTGACACTAGAGACAATTGAAACAAATGACAAAGTACAATTACTGATGTATAGGTGTGAATTTAAAAGTGTTTTTGCTTTGTTGTCTTTCCAGAACTTTTCAGAGTGCCATTACGCTATAACAGTAGCATTGGCCTGATCTGACTCTAAAGCAAAATGGAGCGAAAGTGTAATGTAAGAATTAGGAATGGTCCACCTGTTAGCAATTTGCAGCCAGCTATTGTATACACACACACAGCCTGGATGAGCACTCTACAGCCCTGTGGCTGGAAATGGTATAAATGGGAAGGAGTCGTGTCAAGTGAAAATTCGACTGGGAATGGGAAAGAGATGAACAGAATGGAGGGGACAAGCAGAATAAGGTTGGAGTGTAAATGGGGGAAGAGCAGGACTGAGTAGGAATTGCAAATTAGTTGTTGCACCATGGAATGGGAATGTAAATGGTGGAGAATATTGCCCGAAAGCTGATCCAAAATTGGAACTGGAAAGAAAAAACATCTTTAAATTAGCTACTAGCCTTTTATCTAAATTAAAAACTATAATACAAGACTTCAACTAATTTAGTTCACCTCCTGTGACATAGATTTCCCATATCAATTCTTGAATATAGGCAAACTAACAAATAAGTTACCTCTTCTCCATGTTGATCATAGGAGAAAGGAGGTCTTATGATGCAATGGATAGTGTCCCTATCTCTGAGCCAGAAGCTCCAGGTTCTAGTTCCATACAGGACTTGATGGCCATGGAAGGTGTGGTCATAATGTGGCCAAACAGGTTGATTATCAAACTATAAACCCTTCCAGTATGTCCATGGCAGACAGTGGGAGTGGGAGAACTTCCAGGTCAGCCAAAACTGTGTGGTAGCTACAGCACAACAGTCCCTACATCAGAAGGCTCCATGTGCAAGCTCTTGCCACAGGCTGTACTCCTTGACCAGCATCCTCCCTGTTTCGATGGACTGCTAGAGAGAGGGATCACAGGACAAATGGGCTATGTGCTTGGATGCTGAACTCCCAACCCAAAGTCCCGCGTTTGAATGCCAATCTCATTTGTCTCTCCACTAAATGAGCTTTTAGATGGTCCCCCTTGGGGGGAAGCACAACATCCTGTGCATGGATTAACTAAATAATGGTCAGATAGATTTAGTGATCCCGGACTCCCAGCACATAGACCATAGTCAAAGGGAGCACTAGTTGGAGAAAAGGGTTCAAACTGGTCTCCATGCTGTGAATTAGATCTGTCTGAACAGAAAAGAAAAAACATTTTTAAATTTTCATGTATTGGTAAAAAGCACTGAATTTATTCTGGCATTAGCAGTGTCCATGTACATGGGGATGTTTGTTTCCCTAAGATTTATTATCTTGCTGAACACAAACCTGATTTAATAAAAGACAATGAAGGAATGTAGTGGACTTCTCAAATTGTTTGTAGCTTAATCAACTTAGAGAACAACATTTGTTTGACTAAGAGAATTTAATATAGAGACACAGAGGAGGGGCAGGTCTGGATATGTGGTGTTGGATGACTTGAGATTCTCCCAACTCCCTGAGGTGCTGTGGATGATTGAAGGGGTGGAGTCAGGCAGCAGAAAAGAGGAATGTATGAAGGATACTTGCTGAATCTCCAGTGGTGTGGGGAAGGAAACTAGTGAAAGAGTAGAGAGTCTGCTAGTGGCAACTGAGGAAAGGAGAGGGTGTGGAAAAGAGGCTGAGAGTTGAGAGGCAGGTGAAGGCCTCAAGTGTTTCTATACATATCTGGTAGGAACTGTTGCTGGAGTTTGGGCTCCTTAATTACCCTCTGCAGAGTACAGCTTCAAATAGTCAGCTCTGGCTTGCTCTCTGTAAAGGATTTGTTGTGTGTAGGGCAACTAGGGATGGGCAATAAATGCTGGCCCAGCCAGTGAAGCCCACATCCCATGAATGAATAAAAAAATGTCAGAGTACCCAGTATTCTGTGATTCTTCAATCACTGAATTTTTTCTCATTCCAGAATCTCTCCCCTACTGCAGAATTGGCAGCAAGAGAGAATTGGAAATGAGAGAATCACATTGGCTTTGGCAATAAAGCAATTAATGCAGAATTCTTATCGAAAGCACACAATATTTTTTTACACTGGTGGGTTTACTGTGAAAGATGACAATATACATCATGTTTCAGTCATTCCCAATTCCCATATCTGAAGAAGAGTCATACAGACTCGAAACATTAACTCTGTCTTTCTCTCCACAGATGTTGTTAGACCTCCTGAGTTTTTCCAGCATTTTCTGTTTTTGTCCTATATTTCTCCTCCTGCCATTGCCTCTCCCTCTGCTGTCACCCCTGATGATGATCCCATCAGTCTGGTTCAATAAGCTGATGCGTCTGCTCCATAGATATCACCCTTGGCTCAACGGGTAGCACCTTTGTTTCTGAGTGGGGTGGTTGTGTGTTCCAATCCTATTCCAAAGACTTGAACATGTGAAGCAGGCTAATGCTACAGTGCTGTATTGTTGGAGGTGTCATCTTTGAATTAAGGTGTTAAATTGCAGCCCCACTATCTCTATTGCAAAGAAGAGTAAGATGTGCTGGCTAATATTTATCCTTCAGCCAACATCACTAAAGCAGGAAATATAGTTATTAATTTCATTGCTGTTTGTCAGAGCTCAGTCTGTGGAAATTGGCCACCATGCTTCAATAACAGTGACTACGCTTCAGAAATATATTAGCTGTACAACACTTTGGAACACCCTGAGCTCATGAAAGGCACATAAAAATGAAAATCTTTCTCATTGCCTTCCTCTCCCTCATATTCTCTTTCTCTTGTTCTCTTTCTCACACCCTCTTATAGAATCATAGAATGGTTACAGCACAAAATGAGGCCATTCAGCCTGTCGTATCTGTGCTGGCTCTCTGCAAGAGCAACTCACTTAGTCCCACTCCCCACCATCTTTCCCCTGTAGCCCTGCACATGTTTTCTCTTTAGATAATTATCCAACTCTCTTTTGAAAGATTAAATTGACCCTGTCTCCACCACACTCTCAGGCAGTGCATTCCAGACCCTAACTACTCGATTGACCCTGTCTCCACCACACTCTCAGGCAGTGCATTCCAGACCCTAACCACTCGATTGACCCTGTCTCCACCACACTCTCAGACAGTGCATTCCAGACCCTAACCACTCGATTGACCCTGTCTCCCCCACACTCTCAGACAGTGCATTCCAGACCCTAACCACTCGATTGACCCTGTCTCCACCACACTCTCAGACAGTGCATTCCAGATCCTAACCACTCGATTGACCCTGTCTCCCCCACACTCTCAGACAGTGCATTCCAGATCCTAACCACTCGATTGACCATGTCTCCCCCACACTCTCAGACAGAGCATTCCAGACCCTAACCACTCGATTGACCCTGTCTCCCCCACACTCTCAGACAGTGCATTCCAGACCCTAACCACTCGATTGACCCTGTCTCCACCACACTCTCAGGCAGTGCATTCCAGACCCTAACCACTTGATTGACCCTGTCTCCACCACACTCTCAGGCAGTGCATTCCAGACCCTAACCACTCGATTGACCCTGTCTCCACCACACTCTCAGACTGTGCATTCCAGACCCTAACCACTCGATTGACCCTGTCTCCACCGCACTCTCAGACAGTGCATTCCAGACCCTAACCACTCGATTGACCCTGTCTCCCCCACACTCTCAGACAGTGCATTCCAGACCCTAACCACTCGATTGACCCTGTCTCCACCACACTCTCAGACAGAGCATTCCAGACCCTAACCACTCGATTGACCCTGTCTCCCCCACACTCTCGGGCAGTGCATTCCAGATCCTAACCACTCGATTGACCCTGTCTCCCCCACACTCTCAGACAGTGCATTCCAGACCCTAACCACTCGATTGACCCTGTCTCCCCCACACTCTCAGACAGAGCATTCCAGATCCTAACCACTCGATTGACCCTGTCTCCCCCACACTCTCAGACAGAGCATTCCAGACCCTAACCACTCGATTGACCCTGTCTCCACCACACTCTCAGACAGTGCATTCCAGACCCTAACCACTCGATTGACCCTGTCTCCCCCACACTCTCAGGCAGTGCATTCCAAATTGCACCCACTCACTGGGCATGATTTTCGGGTCCTGCCCACGACGATCCCTGTCACGGTCTGGACCGGAAAATCCCAGCCGCTGTGTATAAGACAGATTTTCCCCTTGCTGCCATTGTTTCTTTTGCTGATCACCTTCATTCAATGTCCTATGGTTCTCGATCCTTCTGCTGGTACAAAAGGGGGAGATGGTGGCATAGTGGCAGGATCACTGGACCAGTAATCCAGAGGCCCAGGCTAATGCTCTGGGGACATGGGTTCAAATCCCACCATGGCAGCTGGCGGGATTTACATTTAATTAACAAATTTGGAATCTAGTGATGGTGCACAATACTATTGTTGATTGTCATAAAAACTCATCTGGTTTACTGATGTCTGTTAGAGAAGGAAATCTGCCATTCTTACCTGGTCTGGCCTACATGTGACTCCAGACCCACAGCAATGTGGCTGACCCTTAACTGCCTCTGAAATGGCCGAGCAAATCCACTCAGTTCAAGGGCAATCAGGGATGGGCAACAAATGCTGGCCTTGCCAGCGACACCCACATCCCGTGATAAAAAAAAGGCAATGGAGATTATGCAGTATATTTCCAACTGGTCCATACATTTTAAGGAGAGAGTCAGAGCAGTAACTTTTAGATTTGAAACAATCTGAAATTTAAGGCAGGGCACGGCAAACCTGTGGTAGCAGAAGCTGTAGTATTAAATTCAGCTCTAAAGATGAACCTGTTGCTTATTTCTTGGGGAGGTGTTAGTCAGTAATACTCAATTCAGCTCCTGATATTGAGGTGTCAATATTGCAGTCACCAGTAAAATGCTCCACTGTATGAAAGATGAGATTGATATTCATCACATTAGCAAACTGTTCACATTTAACCCTTCTCATTTCTTTTTTTGCAGGATTGTTGATGGGATTGAAGATGATGGCAAGACATATGAAACACCAACATTTCACTTTAATGTAGATCAGAATTTTCAGAAATCAACCAAATTCTCTCCAAAAAAAGGTAATTCGCCTCCTATCCATCACACTGGGGAAGTTAATTCAAACCAGGAGTGTTTGGGAAAGCTTGATCAAGAGTTGAGAAATAGTTGTTCATTTAAAAGTTTGACTAACACTGGAAAGGTCCATCCTAGACAACATGTAACGGTGACTGGATGATATATTGTTGAATTGATGTGCTCACTGGTGCCCTCTGGTGCCAGATTTTGTTGTGTCAGCGGGTGGGCACTTTGTTGTCATCGGACTGGTGGACTCGAGTACCATTAAAGGCCCTTCTCCGGTGCCCACATTCACTGTGTGGCTCAAAAACCTAGCACCCGCCCACCATGGGGAGGTCACAATTGGCCAGGTCCCCAAAACTGGGCACATCTTTTTTGGGCACCTCAGAATAAAGTATTTTTTTAAAATTCCACTGCACCCCCCCACCCCCGCCCCCGCCCTTTCCTTGAGGGTGCAGGACATTTCCCTGCCTTGGAGCCAACAAGCAGAACCCACCTTTGTTGGAAATATCTCAAATCACTTAACCTGCCAACCTCGACTTTTACACCAGGGGCAAGATTTTACATCCAGTGGGCGCGCGCCCAGTTTGATCAGGTATAAAATAGTGCGCGATGACGTTGGGCGAGTGTCCGAACATCATCGTGCACTTGCGCGATATTTCGATCGGCAGGCACACACAAGAGTCAGCAGCGCGCCCACTGGCAATTAAGAGGCCTATTAAGGCCCTTAACCAATTAATTTAATTCTATTTTTCACTTCCTGTCCAACCTTACGGTCAGGCGGCCTTTTGACTTTTTAGCAAACCTCACCCACGGGCGGGATGAGGTTTCCACAATCAAATAAAAAATAAACATAAATTATTGGGCAGAATTTTTATTCTGTTGATGTTATTGTGAGTGAGTCTCATGTCGGGATTTTTTTTTTCAGATTTTAAAAACCTTTACTTTTTGATTTTAAAATTGCTCATTAATTGGCCAGCCAGCATGAAACCGCAGTCAGGGGCCGAGTGTGGGCGCCAGACCGTTTCCCGGCTGCAACCCCCGGGCCCGGCTACCACACCCGCCCGACAACCCAAAAATCCAGCCCCAGGTCTTGACGGTGCCAGCCAGACAGCAGCTCCTGGCTCAGGGACTCCCCACCTCTTACTTTGCCCCCCCAGCAACATTTGTATTGTGGATGGAGGGAAGTTCTCGTTCTTGGAAGCTGGAAATTCCTGGAAAGAGCAGAACCCCAAAACAGCCACGGCTCCACTGTCTTCCTTGGCAGGGGGCTCTACCTGCGCTTTGCTGAGAGGTCAGCAGAATCCCAAAGTTTATCCCATTTGTGCAGGTGCAAGCAACACTGGGTGTTATTGTTTTGTGTATCATCGCTTGAGAATGTGATAAGTTTTACATTCAGCAACTTGCAGCAATGTGGCAAAAATGTGAGATACAATCCAATTTCTGTTAAACATATCTCATTGACTGGAATCCATCCTCATTTTGCCTCTGAAATAAAGCAAAATGCTGTGGATGCTGGGAATCTGAAATAAAAACTGAAAGTAATGGAAAAACTCAGCAGATCTGGCAGCATCTGCGGAGAGAGAAACAGAGTTAATGGCTGGAATTTTCCGGTCCTGTCCGCCGCAGGACCGGAAATTCCTGCCCAAAGTCAGTGGGTCTTTGGCTGTTCCATCAAATTTTCCATCCCGCGTGTGACAATTCCCATTGTGAGCGGGACCAGAAAATCCCAGCCAATGTTTCGAGTTGAATATGACTCTTCTTCAGAACTGAGTGAACTTCAGAACCCTTTAAAACTTCAGAAGTCATTAAACTTGAGACGTTTACTCTGTTTCTCTCTCCACAGATGCTGCCAGACCTGCTGAGTTTTCCCAACACTTTCTGTTTTTATCTCATTTTGTCTCTCTGACGCGGTTGCACTCATTGTTGCATGAGGAATGAAATAGGGAGGTTTCCCTGTGAGCAGCATTTAGAAGGCCATATGCCCCTGATTTTTAGTGGTTTTTAGGTTTTGGTGATAGTAATTCAAGGAGCTAAAACAGCTATAAACAACTTCACTTTAATTTTTCTTTGCTGTGTACAGCCTGCTTATTGGACAACACAATATGTTAAAAACTGCTGCGGAGTCATGCACTGTGCAGCTTAGAGGGAATATTGGCTATAAACTATAATTGGAAATTGTTAAGATTGATAATGTTCTGTGACCAAAGCTGAATAAATTATACAAACAAGATATTATTTAATAAAAATGAATAGATTATAGCATCGCGAGAGGGCCATTCAGCCCATCAAGCCTGCTCCACCATTTCATTCAGTTACGCTGACCTATATCTCAACTCCCTTTAACCACCATTGCTTCATAACCGTTGATATTCTTACCTAACAAGAATGATTGATTCTGATCTTGAAAATTTCCGTTGACCCAGCATTCACAGCTGTTTGGTGGAGTGGGCTGAATTTTCACTTTGTGGGGCTGGAAGCAGGAGTCTTGAATCTTTCCAGGTCTTGAACACGACTCCCGGGAGCCATCAGTTACTCTTTAGGATTTTAACCATAGTGCCCTCTAAATGGGCATGAAGATAGGTTCCCCGTTCAATTAAGGATGGTCTCTTGAAGCTAGTGGGCCAATCAGAGGCCATGCAGTTTGAGAAGAGAAACAGCCTGCAATGGGTGATAAATGCTTCAATATGAAGGTGTCCTTTCACCAACCTTTTTTGAAAAACTCAATTAAAAAAAAGCAGCCAGGCCACTGTAGGGTGGGGGCATGGGCTGGGAATCCCTCTAAAGGATGACACTTGGCTTCACCTGCATCCAGGCAGGCTGGGCTTGGGTTCCTGGCTGTTGTGTTATGGGTGTGTTTGATGTCTCAATGATGAGATCTTGAGACTTGAGGTATGTTTAAACATGAACCATTTATTGGTAGTCATGAACCACATACAGACCCCAGTTAATGTCATGCTTGGTGCCTCTGCCATGCTGGCAGGCTGCTTCAGAGTGTTCTCTCTAGACTGTTCTCTCAGTCCATTACCATGTGACTCTATACATCATACCGTGGACGGTGCCATTCTCCAGTCCCACATTAACCCTTGATCTGCTGAGCACCTTTACATTACAATGGCATGCATGCACACACAGCATTATACAACACTGGCACCCTGGCCTGCTGCTGGGTGCCCACCTCCAGGCAGGTAAACTGCCCCCTTCACATCGGAAAACTGGAAGCCAACTGGAAAATCCCAGTCAGCCTCCTTTAATTGCCTCTAGCAAGGCTCTTAATGAGTCTAGTTGGCTGCCTGCCTCATGGGGATGGGTAGTCCTACTGGATCCTGAATCCACCTCCTCTTAAATGGCTGGCACCAGGAACAGTGCTGAGATACCAGCATGTTGGGCAGCACTAGCATTTTGGGCCCTGTCTATCTCTGTTCTCAACATCAATGGGGCCCAAAAATTCTGCCCAGAAAGTCCCAGATATTCACTAACCATCCTGTGGAAAAAGTGCTTCCTGGTTTAACTTCTGAAAGGCCTAGCCCCAATTTTAAGACTATGCCCCATTGCTCTGGATTCCCCACCATAGAAAATCATTTCTCCGTATCTATCCTATTGAATCCCTTTTTATATTTAGTTCCTTTGCCATTGTAATGTAAAATTATATTTTAATTTACAAAAATGCATAATCTTTCAGCAAATAAAGCCTAAATGGGACCAATATTTTCAGCAACAAAGATCATGGGCAGAATTTTATGCTGGTGGAATTTTATGGTCCCACCAAAATCAATGGACTTTTGAACAGCTTGTTGCATTTTACAGTCCCACCCCCACCACAACAGGGCCATTAAATTCTGCCCCATGTAACTCTAAGCAATATGCAGACAGATGTCTTAGAAAATTATTATTGTTTCTTCACAAAAGCAAATACGGTGAATGGAAAAATCTTTGCCAATAAAGATAATGAGCTCTCTGCATCTTGTAGTGAGAGAGAGTCGAGAAGTGTAATGGTTGTCCCAGCTGTAATTTGGAATTTCAATGACTGTGGCTAAATGAACCTTGAGATAAGACACCCTTTAAATCTAGAAACAACCAATTTAAGATCTTAAAATGAAATTGCAGGCTCCAAATTAGTTTTATAATTTTTCATTTTTTATTTTGCATGGAACTGTGGTCTGCCTACTCTCTCAGGTGGGTGTAAAAGATCCTATGGTGTTATTCAAAAGAAAGCAGAGAAGTGCTCCTGGTATCCTAGCCAATGTTTATCCCTCAACCAACATTACTGAAGCGGATTACCTGGTCATTATAACGATGCTGTTTGTGGGAGCTTGCTGTGCGCAAACTGGCTGCCACATGTCCTACATTACACAAGTAACTACACCTCAACAGTACCTCATTGGCTGTCAAGTGTTTTGAGATGTCCTAAGGTCATGAAGAGCACTATATAAACGCAAGCCTTCCTTTGTTTAGAAGTTTAGTTTTTGACCATTTGCTTTTCATTCATTGTCATTTTATCAACAAAGGAGATCATTTTCCAAGGGAATGGTTTCCATTGAGGAGTTATACCTGAGTGAGATCAGCCCTCAGTCTCTTGCCACCAGACATGTGGCACTATTAGCTAAAATAAGCTGATTTCCTGGTCTTCACTATGCCAGCTGATATCAGACTAGACAGCACTGGAGATATAAGAACATAAGAAGTAGGAGCAGAAGTCGGTCATTTGGCCCCTCAAACCTGCTCCACTTTTCAATAAGATCATGCCCTTTATCTTTAACTTGCCACACTGCCTTGTATAATAGAAGGACTAGTTTGAATTGGTGCTGTTACACATCACATCAGTTATACATCGTAGCATCTCTAGTGCAGTTGTGAAATGTCGCCCCCAGGACACTAACACATAACAATTAGTTCCTAGCTAATTAGTTCCTGGCTTTTTACAGATATTTACAGATAATACAATGATAAATAACAGGAACTGAGAAAAGAGATGACAATATGGAGAAACTGGAAATGTTGGCATTGGAAAGCAATTTCTTTTTAAAACTAGGGTTTGTGAAAGTAGAACTTTTACCTGTCAGTAAAGAGTTACTTTTGTACTTTTTGGAGTGCTGGAAATTTGCTTTGAGTGCCCAATGTAAAAAAAAGTTATGGCTGGTTGCGCAGAGGCACTGGAAGAGCCCCAGGCCTTGCATTGACTCACTCGCCTGTGAAGAATGTGGGGAACAGCTGGGAAAACAGAATTTTATTCTTTCTGATAATAGATAAATGTATTGAAACAGATTTAAGATAATTAGCAAAAGAAGAGGAGGAGGAGAGGTGATCTTTTGCACAGTGAGTTGTTTCGAGCGGGGATGCATTACCTGAAAGGGCAGTGAAAGCAGTTTCAATAGATAGTTTCAAGAGAGAATTGGATATAGACTCAAAAAGGAATAGATTTGCGGAGCTCTGGGGAAAGAGGTAGGGGTGTGGGACTAATTGAGTCGCTCTTTCAAAGGCCCAGCACATGCAGAAATCGCCAAATGGCTTTCTCCTGCAATGTAAGATTCTATATTAAATGCATTCATGGAGAGGCTATTTTATTATTTCACTGCTCTGCGCAGCCAGAGGAAATCCTTATTTTTATTTAATGAACAAAAATGCTCACAATACACTGAGCTTATAGATTTTGTGCATAAATGGAACGAAGAGCCAGACATTTTGATAAAAGGAGCTGTTCATGGCCTCTAGGCTGCTAATTCTCTGCAAGAATGGATGGCTCCTCAGTGAGAGGGGAGCATTCAGTTTGAAAGTTGTTGGCAGTGTCTTAATGAACTGATAAATTTAATTAGTGCTGGGAAGCAGATACTGGAAGAGCGCTTTGTGTACGAAGCAGAAATTATTTAGAGCCCACAGCTTTCCTTTAAGATAATTGGATGTTACAAGAGAGAGAATTGGGGATGGGCATATTCCGCTGTGTTTTGAAGTGTGGAACGCTTTCAGTGTTGCCTTTTCCATCCAATTTCTAAATCGCTGATCTACTGATTATGTGTAAAATAGATCATTAAAAAAAAAATACAAACAAATATTTGGCTTAATTTGCAGCTTCGATGCCATTTTTGTGCTGAAGCAAAGTGATTTTGAATGTAAATTGATGCAAGAACTGCCAGTATTACAGATAACTCATCCTGATCTGATGTTCAGGGCCCAGGTTTTCGCTGAGTTGGGAGGCCTTTAGAAATGGTGGGTGGAACCAGATTCCGGGATTCCCACCCCCATTCCTGTTTCTGACACTTCTGGCCAGCGTGGGATAAGGATGCGAGTGGTCAGTCCCTACACGGCACTCCCTCCCTTGCTGGTTTCATTGCAGGGAAGGCCATTTGAAACCCCCCCCTCACAATTTTGATGGCACCTGGCCTGTTGTGTTAGTGGACACGGTTCACAGCTTCTCAGAGTTGTGAATCATGGGGAAATCCTAATCCCGAGCGCCAGCCATTCAACTTTCCATTTGGATTACGTTGCCATTCTTATCTGCTCATTAAGCATTCAATCACAGCTGTTCAATAGTATCAATGTCAGAAGCTTTTATCCATTTCAGACCTCTTGATCTTGTGTAAGTAAACACACAGGCATCAGTACTGCACTGGGGTGTCAGCCTAGATTGTTGTGCTCTAGTCCTTGAACTTGCAAATTTCTGACTCAGAGACAAGAGTGTTAGCAAACATCAGTCCAAAGCCTCACTTTGTGTTCATTGGGCCACCTGGGAACTTTAAACCCTAAGAATGAAACCTTTTTTCTTAGTAAATTATTCTCTCACCCGAGTGAATGTAGTGCAGACACGCACTGTGCATGTAACACTTGCTGCATGCGCAGATTGTCACTTTTGCTCAACATCATCAGAGAGGCAGAGGGATTAGACACCCACACCCAAGGTGTATTTTCCAAGATAGGTCGCTGGTAGCCAAGAGCTTCGCTTACTTGTCTTTTTCCCATCCTGGGATACAACCACTTGTAGCAGCCATGCAGATAACTCCAGTTCACACCAGATCAGCACAGACCATTCAAGAAACCACAGACCTGCTGCATGGGCAATCAGAAATCACAAATCAAATGCTGAATTAACTGTCATCTGTAAAAGTGCACTATCTTTATCTGTGTCCAATCTCTGTGTGTGTGTGTGTGTGTGTGTGTGCGCGCAAATGTGTGTGAAAATAGTTGTGTCATGCTGAGTTAATTCGGGATAAGTGTGTGAGGATAAATAACATTTGTTATTTTAAACTCACAAAAGGAACTTTCCAGAAGCTGGATAATGTGTGTTGAATAATCAGACATCACCTGACCCATTGGCAGCCATCTCAACAGTTCATCAGTGTTCATTTTAGACAAATAAAAGACAGTTCCAGAAGCTTCCATAAGAGCCTAGTCCATGTGTAGAGTTATGAATATAACAAGCTTTTACTGGGCGTAACACATAGCAAATGAGATACAGCTTTCTGGTAAACTGAACTTACTGATGTGACTATTGCAGTGATCCCCAACCCCGCTTATTGCAGCCACATTAAGGATACCATTATGTGAGAAGACATTAAAATAAACTCCCATTTAAGCCCAATTGAGAGTTTCTTTGTATGACCTAACCTCAGTAATTCTTAAAATCTGCAAAAGAACCAGAGAAACAAAGCAATGGCTCAGACTAACATGTCCCTTTAATGATCTGCCTTCCTTTAAAAACTCCTTGAAACCTATCTATTTAATCAAGCTTTTGGTCACTAGTCCTAATTTGAACTTCTTTGGCTTGGTGTCATTTTGTCTGATTTTTCTCTTGGGACATTTTCTTATTTTACTATATGTGTGCATGCTGTTGTTGTTAATATCTCCATCCTCCATTTCAGGTCCACAGTGCAAACCATTGCTAATTATTTAACATCATGCATCAAAACAATCAAGATTCACCTGTCATGAAATCATTTGCAGGACATGTAAATGATCAATTATAGTTTAGCAACAGAGGCCACCAGTGGGATGGTGATGGTGGCCCATTCCACTGCACGGAAAGTCAGGACAACCCCACCTCCGCCAGTCATGGAAGCCCCAACTGGATTTTATGTCGACCAGACAATTAATTGCCTGCAGTCATGACTTCTGCGCCTCTGAGGCAGGAGGGCCCACCTCTCAGAGTTGCCTGTCAATCTGCGCTTCAGTCCCAGCAGCGCCACCAAGGATAGTGGCCACTGCTGGGAATGCAGCAAGTCCCTGACCAGCACGGATTGCTGATAAGCGGGGTTGGGGATCGCTGGGGCCAATCAGGCAGGAGGCCCTGGTGAGGGAGGGGTGTCAATCCTGAGGGTAAAGTGGGGGTCTTCCAGCTGAGGTGGCTTTTGGCACACATGGTGCCCACTATGGGCCACAGGATGCCCAATCAGGAGGGCCTGCCTCCCAGCCCGCAGGTATACTTGGGTATGTCTGGTGGTCTCCCCACATGGTGGAGAGCCCATCTATCGCTGGTAAAATGCCTGCCATGGAGGGAAGAGGCCCTTAAGTGGTATATAATTGGTCTGTTAAGGACCTCAACTGGCCTAAGGGTGGGTGAAATGTCCGCCACCTTCACGACTGGTAAAATGCCAGTGTCAGCCAGAAGCCAACAGGCATGACTCCCTCCATCATCCCACCCAATTCTACACCCTGCCCCCCACTCCTGTCTTCCATCCCACTCCCTCAAATTCGGGCCATAGTTTTCTATTGTTTGTCAATGATAACTTGCAGCTTATTTGCTGAGTGACACAGCTGCTAATGATATAACAAATAATAGCAATGAATGATGAGTGTGGTTAAGACCTCATGATATAAATTGCTGCATAGCAGGTTCAAACAGTGCTGCGAATAGAAATTATAATGGTTGGAAGAAAATGATAACATGGCATGATTTATTTATGATTTTTATTATTTGTAATGAGAAAGCAAGTCTTATTGTTTTCTGAAGGTGGATGCTATTTTAGTCAAAGGATTGATGTATAGTATATTGCCTGTTGCTTTACATTGTGTTTCTTGTGTTTAATGTTCTAGGAATTAAACAAATCCTTTCAATTGCCTCATATCCACGAGCCCAGGCTTGGAGAACAATAGCAATTTAAATGCTATTAACATCAAAATGGGATACAAACAAAAGGCTTGAGCAATAATGTCACACCTAGATCAAAAAGGCAGGATGGACTTCTCCCACCTCTCTGACAATTACATAAAGCGTACAGCACTGAAATAGGCCCCTCCCATCTCTACTGGCGTTTAGGGTCCACTCGAGCCTCCTCCCGGCCTTCCTTGTGTAACTCTCTCAGCGTAACCTTCTTATTTCATACTCTCCCATATGCTTAACTCCAAGGTAAATAAAGGAGGCCTTTCACATTGTCGCTTCCTCAAACTTTCCATTTCTTGCTTGACACTTTCACTCCATTCTACACCTTCTCCTGACAGTTGGGTTAAAATTAGGAGCTTTTTCCGTGGGAAGTCATAACCATTGATTTTTTTTCGCCTATATTGTTCACTCTATTAAATCTTCCAGACAGTGATAGTAGAAACATCCCTGTTCTCTCTGCTGATGCAGCTCTGCAATCTGCTAGCAGGCAATAGGTACTCAGTTTAAACATCCCCCCTCTTAATTTGGAGCTCTCTAAAGCTACAACTGCCCTCTCTGTTGAGCAGGCTTAAAAATATAAGAAATAGAAGCTGGATTAGACCATTTGGTCCTTCAAACCTGCTCTTCCATTCAATAAGATCATGGCTCATCTTCTACCTCAACCCCACCCTACTGCAGTATAACCTCTCTCTCTCGCTAATATATTTATTGCAAACTCGTTGTCGGAGTTATCAAGTGTTGGTGGTATTTTGCATCACACTCTAGCCATCTGAGCTAACCAGCCTCCTTGATCCCCTTAGTATCCAAAAACCTTTTGATCTCTCTCTTGAATATTACTGAGCATTCTTAGCCCTCTGGGGTAGAGAATTCCAAAGATTCACAAGCCTCTGAGTGAAGGAATGTCTCCCCGCATCAGTCCTAAATGGCCAACCCCTTATTCAGAGACTGTGACCCCTAGTTCTAGATTTCCCAGTCAGAGGAAATATCACCCAGGCATCTATCCTGTCAAGCCACTAATAAGTAGTGACACCTGTCTACCATCCACATAATTTAAGCATAGACTTCAGTGATCTGTTGCCAGAATTCTGGATGCCTTTATGTTTGATCAACACCTGAACTTAATAAGGAAATACTACTCTAGTCCTTGGTTGGATAATTATTCTTACTTAAATCTTATTAATTTTATCACCAAAACATAAAGCAACACTCCGCCAACGCTTTACAAAACACAAGCATTACATACGAACATGCAAATTAGGAACCAGAGTAGGCCATTTGGCCCCTCGAGCCTGCTCCACCATTCAATAAGATCATGGCTGATCTGATTGTGGCCTCAACTCCACATTCTGCCCACCCCCGATAACCTTTGACTCCTTGTTAGTCAAGAATCTATCTGCCTCTGCCTTAAAAATATTCATTGGCTCTACCTCCACCGCTCTCTGGGGAAGAGAGCTCCAAAGATTCATGACCCTCTGAAAGAAAAATGTTTTTCTCATCTCCGTCTTAAATGGGAGACCTCTTATTTTTAAACTGTGTCCCCCAGTTTCAGTATTAGGAGTGGGAGTAGGCCATTCTGTCCCTTGAGCCTGCTTTACCATTTGGTAAGACCATGGCTGATCTGAATGTGGCCTCAACTCCACTTTCCTGTAACCTCCCCCGTAACCCTTGACTTCCTTGTCGATCAAAAATCTATGGGCAGAATCTTGCCCTGGTTGGGTGGGGGTGGTCAGGAAGCCGATCGCTGCCCGCGACCGAGGCCAGAAGGCGATTTCACGCTGGGTGGGCCAATTAAGGCCTGCCCAGGGTGAAATGTGAGTGGCAGCGTTCAGCGCTGCCTGTGCGGGCGTGGGCAGGAGGGCAAGCGGGTCCGAGCGCACGTTTCAGAATCTCCCTGAGGCACAGAGTTGAAGAGTTTTTAAGAGAAAAAGAATTGAAGAATGTAATAAAACATGTCCCCCCCGCCGTGTGACTCTGTCACTTGAGCAGGGTCATGTTATTAAATAAATTTTAAAACTTTTATTTTTATTTGCTTTTGGAAACCTCATTCCGCCTGTGGATGAGGTTTCCAAAAAAATGCAAAGGCCGCTTGGCCTTTTTGCCTGCCCGCCAACTGTAAGGTTGGATGAGCAGTGAAAGATTTAACTTAATTAGCTCTTTAATGGTCTTAACAGGCCTTTTAATTGTTGGCATGTGTGTTGCCGACTCCCGTGCGCGCCCGCCAACCGAACAATCACGCAACTGCACGTTAACGTTGGGATACCCAACGTCATTGCATGTCATTTCACGCTCAAGCGGGTCAGGGACGCGCCTGCTCACCGTGGTGAAAATTCTGCCCTATCTAACTCCGTGTTGTAGACTTGATTTTCCAGGCAACTTTTCTTGGTGGAAACATTGAACTTTATTTACAAGACAGCAGCAGCAGATACATGTGTGCATCCAGCTCCATAACTAAAGAAGAACTCTATCCTACAGGCTCCCTGCGCTACAAACTGATTGGTTTACACAGATCATGTGACCGTACAACATGGGATTATTCGCAAAGCTACAGTCCTACGTTTATCAAATCTATAATTACTACATTCCTCCCCATTTTACTTTCCTGTGCATTGTGCATTTACAAGGATATTTATTTCATGACATTACAATATTTACACAGGTCATGAAATTATAAGTTCAGTCTTTCAGGTGGTTTCCTGATCCATGTGGAACATTGTAGCTCCACAACTTCCGAATCTTTGGCAGGAACCACAGTCTTTGGAACCGCATTAACATCAGGTGCCTCATTAAGCACAGGCAGTTCAATGTTATCCACTCCGATAGAGACATCGGGCATTTCTGTCCTTGGCTGAACAACTTCAACGGGAACCACAGGTTCAATAATGGTTTCAAGTGGAACATCATTTTGTTGGGGTATCTCCCTTCTTCTTAAATGATCCACGTGCGTATGACTGATCCGGTCCTCCACTTCCACTTGGCACGACAATCGTCCGGTCATAGAGCTTACTTTACCAGGTAGCCACTTCAGTCCTCCACCAAAATTCCTTACATGTACTGCTTCACCAACAGTAAATTCTCACTCACGACTATGCAAATCATGAGTCACTTTTTGGTTCCCTTGACTTTTCCCCTCCAAATTGGGAAATATCAGATTTAGTCTTGTTCGAAGACGACGCCTCATCAGTAAACCTGCAGGTGTTGCACCTGTAGTATTGTGGGGGGTTGTTCTGAAGTGAAATAGGAAACTAGAAAGTTTAGTTTCCAATGATTCACCTGTTAATTCTTTCATACCCGCCTTGAAAGTTTGTACTGCGCTTTCACCCACTCTGTTAGATGACGGATGGTGTGGTGCAGTCTTCACATGGTTGATACCATCTAGGATGACAAATCTTTGAAATTCAGCGCTAGTGAACGCAGGACCATTATCTGAGAGGATTACCTCTGGCAACCCATGGACAGAAAAGCTTTGGTGTAATTTTTCTATAGTAGTGCCTGACATTGGTGACTTAACATCATAAACGTCTAACCACTTGGAATGAGCATCAATAATCAGTAGAAACATGGGCCAGAATTTTGATGTCGGCGTGCGGGGGCGGGCCCGACATGCTGACGCGTAAAATGATGCGCGTTGACGTCGGGCGTGCGTACCGATGTCACCGCGCGTCATTTAGATTTTTCGTTCAGCGGGCACGAGCTGGAGGCAGCTGTGCAGCTGCCAAACTGTCAAAGGCCTGTTAAGGCCATTAAAAAACCAATTAAAGCACTTATCAATGCTGCCCGTCCAACCTTACGGTTGGCAGGAAGGCAATGAGCCCAAGCGGCCTTCGTGTTTTTCAGGAAACCTCATCCACGGGCGGGATGGGGTTTCATGAAGGTCTTATTAAATAAAGAAATAATTTATGCACAATTCATAAACATGTCCCAGCTCATGTGACACTGTCCGTGCCTCAGGGAGATTTCTGTGCTCTTTTGCGCACATGCGTGAAGGAGTGCAGGCTCCGACTCTCCCTCTTCCCCCCGCCCGCACAGGTAGCGCTGAGTGCTACCGGCCAAGGGTCACACTGGGCCGGTCTTAATTGGCCCACCCACGTAAAATGGTGGCGTGCAGCCGATTGCGGGCAGCGATCAGCTCCGCACCCGCTCCCGACCGCGGGCAGCAATCAGCTCCGCACCCGCTCCCGACCGCGGGCAGCGATCAGCTCCGCACCCGCTCCCGACCGCGGGCAGCGATCAGCTCCGCACCCGCTCCCGACTGCGGGCAGCGATCAGCTCCGCACCCGCTCCCGACCGCGGGCAGCAATCAGCTCCGCACCCGCTCCCGACCAGCCCGCCTGACAGGCAGAAAATTCTGCCCATGGTTCCAAGGAAAGGACCGACGCAATCTATGTGTAATCTCACCCAGGGCCTACCAGGCCACTCCCATGGGTATAATAGGGCTGCCACCGGCAACTTCTGTAATTGTTGGCATTGCACACAGTATTTAACCACTTTCTCAATATTACCATCCATTCCGGCCACCAAATATAACTTTGCACTATCATCTTCATTCCTGAGATTCCCGGATAGGCAGTGTGTAACTACTAAGAGCGGGTCCCTTTCTTGTGAAGGAACTACAACTCACGCACCTCATAATAGGAGACCATCTTGACACTCGTTTCATAGCTTCGGTTGGAAAATGGCTTCACTTCATCAGGAACTGGTTCCAGGTGCCATCCATTTAACACTTGGCCTCTCACTCGAGACAGGACTGAATCATGATTTGTCCAGTTTCTTATCTGCCTGGTGCAGACTGGTGAGGAAACCAGGAAATTCATCACTAATACGACCTCGTGGGAAATTGGGACATTGCAAAGGAAGGCGACTTAGGGGATTGGCTTTGGCTATATGAATCCCTGGCCTGTGCACAAAAGTGTATTCATATGTCACGAAAATTAGGGCCATCTTTGAATTTGTGTGGAAACTATGGGAGGGATAGCCTTTTCCTCACTAAACAGATCCAAGAGTGGTTTGTGGTCTGATACTATCATGAAGTTTTGCCTATGCATACTGGTGGATTTTTTTTTACACCAAACATAATCGAGATGCCTTCCTTTTCTATTTGTGAATATCCTTTCTTGGCTGTGGTAAGTGTCCTGGATACATAGCCTATTGGCCCCTCTACACCGTTGTCCATCTTGTGTGATGGTACCACCCCCACTCCATGGGTGGGGGGAGGTGGGGGCATTGCAGGTTAGCACCAATTCCTTTGTCAGGTCATAATTTGAGGAGTGCAAGAGCTGTTTGATTTTCATGAAGGCTTCTTCCTGGGGTGACTTCCAAACCCAACGCTGGCTTTTCTTTAGCAGCGAATGTAGAGGGGTTAGAACCGTTGGTAAGTTGGGTAGGAATCAACCATAATAATTTACCATCCCTAAACATAATTTAAGTTCAGAGACGTTCTTAGGTGCAGGTACCTCTCTGATAGCTTTAACCTTCTCTCCAACAGGATGTTACCCTTGGGAATCTAGCCAGTGGCCCAAATAAATGACATTGTATATTTTTCCTTCTTTAGGCGCGCTCCTGCTTCTAACAATCATTTCAGGACTGTCTCCAGATTAGGCAAGTGTTCAGTTTCAGTGAATCCAGTTATCAGTACATTGTACAGGTAGACCCCAACTTGAGGTAGTCCTTGTATCAAACTCTCCATCCTCTTCTGGAAAATGGCACAGGCTGAAGGTCCGGCGTGTGTACTGATACAGCCCTTTGTGGGTGTTTATGGTCACAAACATTCTCTGGACGCATCATCCATTTCCAGTTGCTGATATACATATCAAGCTTTGTATACGTTGTTCCTCCTGCTAGTTTAGCATAGAGGTCTTCAATCTTGGGAATAGGGTACCTGTCCAGTTTGATTGCTCTGTTGACCATTAGTTTAATACTCCCCACAGATCCGGACGGTTTGATCCAGTTCTAGGACAGGGTCTATATGTGCTGCCCACTCTGAGAACTGAACCCCTTTTATGATACCCAGTCTCTCTAGCCGGTTCAACTCAGCATCAACCTTCTCTCTCAGAGAATATGGCACTGGTCTTGCTTTCAAGAAGTGAGGAGTTGCTTCTGAGTCCACATAAACCTTGGCCAGTAGGTCTTTGATTTTCCCCAGTTCATGCCGGAAGATGGTGTTATTTTTTTAGCAGCTATGGCAGTCCTCTGACTCGCAACTGGAAGATTTTGGACAAGTTTAATTTAATCTCTTTCAACCATTCATAACCTTGAAGGCTTGGTCCTTTGCCTTCTACCACCATCACTGGCAGTTGTGTTGTTTGGTGTCTATAACAAACAGGTACACTGGTAATACCCTTTACATGGATTTCTCTGCCTGTAAACATTTTCAACCTGGCAGAAGTTTGCTCCAAATTTAATTCTTGAGCACTTTTATTTAAATATCTCAGGGTGTGCTTTCCTACCACTGTGCAAGAAGCACCGGTATCTGCTTCCATTTTTAAGGGTTTCCCATTCACCTGTAAAGTGATAGTGATTGGCTCTGTTTTCCCTACTTTAATGTTGAATAAGGAATAAATGTCAGAATTGGTTGTTTCTGGTTCTTCCACATTATAAACTTCATTTGTTGCCTGGAAGCCTGTTTTAATCTCACTTAGCAATGTTTCAATATGTGCCCTCTTTTTATGGCAAAAATAGCACTCCAACTCTTTAAATCGGCAATCGTTAGGAGTTTGACTGTTTCCACATTGATAACAATTAGTTT